>NC_133120.1:55874917-56209216 GCF_033568475.1 Henckelia pumila | reverse complement strand
CCTATTCCACGGGGCAGGTCGCAGGATGAACGAAGCCGGTAGCTTGAGGCAGGACTAGGGAGCCGGAGCTTTTCAGGGGATTTTATACAGCAGGATTTGTTTAGCTGTATAAATATTTTAAACAGTTTTAGTTTGAGCTTTTCGATATGGTTGTATCAGTACTACAGTATTAGGTCTGGATATGTTTTACTAAGCCGATATGTAAATGATGGATTCTGTTTCCGCACGTTTTACTCTCTTAAGCATTCTTGATTTATTAAGTTTAATGCATGCCTTAGTTGCCGGTTAATAGGTGATTCCTTACAGGGTCACTACATTGCATTTGAATTGAGTTATTGTTATTCATGTTGTTGATATACTTCGTGAAATTGCATGTCTGGTTGTTGATATCATGTTTTCATATATTAGTTGATACTGTCTGTTATGTCTCTTTTACTGGGAATATTATTCTCACCGAATTATCCGGTTGTTGTCTTATCTTTTTATGTGTGCTTGGCGACAGGTGGGGCAAGACCGAGTCATAGATCGCAGGACTAGATGGGATGTGATGATAGAGTGAGGACTTGGTGTTTTAGAAGTCGAATTTGTAATTCGAACTTGTTATGTAAATTATTGTATTTGAACTGTAGAACCTAGAATTGATGCATGTCCTACTTTTCCAGTGTTGATCGACTTTTAGAACTTCATGTACTGTTTCTGCGAATTTTAGGGGTTTATGCTTGTTGAAATGAAGATTTTGAGTTGGGAATAGAGTTTGAGAAAAATCTGGATTTTGGTTCAGAACAGGTCTCACTCGAGCGCATGGATTGCCCGCTTGAGCGAGTGGTGTTTTATTTTTGGGACACGACTCGTCTCACTCAAGCGCATGATGTTGCCACTCGAGCGAGCTTCCTTGGTTGTTCCCGGACAGAGTTTTGCTCGCTCGAGCGGAAGATCTTACCGCTCGAGCGAGGCCCCCTTTTAAAAAAAATAATTTTTATTTATCTTTTTGGTCCGGACTCTCTGTCATTTATTGAATGATTTATTTTTGATTAGATGATTAGAATCGAGGTCCTCACATTAAGTGGCATCAGAGAGATAAGTTTTTGGACTGATTAGAAATGAGCGGGGTAGATCGAGTCCGCATGAATTGATTTTTCTCATGTGATTGAATTATTTAAATTGATTTATTTAAATATCATGCGAGCATGCTTTATTATTTCAGAATTTAATTAAATTACATTATTTTGTGATTTAATTGATAAAGAATGAATTATTTGAGATACGAATTGTATTATTTCCTGTTTAAATCCGGATTCCGTCAAATGACATGAGTAAGCAGAACAGAGGTTTTTGGACACCGAAAGTTTTAATATTGAGGTAATTGTGTCCTAACTCTCGTGATCATAAGATAGATGTTATTGATTAATATTGATCAGGAATCGAACATCATAGAATCCCAATTGAACAGAATTGTATTGCGACCAATCAGACGAATATCACTCCGACACCGATGGAATCCTTACTGATGAGGTTTTAGTCGTTTAACCCGCCGACTCTGAAGAGTACTGATAATGTCAATGAGTGTGAAAGTTGGTTAGAAGAAATTGATCAGTTGTTTTATTCTCTTGATTACACAAACCGTAGAATTTGGTTAGTTGCGTTTCAACTTCAGGGCATCGCAAAGAGTTGGTCAATTTCGAAGAAGAAAGCGTTAAAGAATCAAGAGATCATGTTCAACCGAGGAGAAAACAATTCCAGAAGTCTGGGAGCAGTTATTCTAGCTCCAGTGAATCGAGGCAGTTTGGCTCAGGAAAGAGTACGGGAATTCAGATGTGATCTGCAACAATTGTGGAGTGCAACACCTCAGTGAGCTCTGTCGTGGAACCTTTGGTAGCTATAATATCTGTCATCAACCCGGACCTTTTTCTAGGATATGTCCTCAATGAGATGCTGAGCGATCTCAGAGTGTTCACTCTTTCCAATCACCTCAACAGAATCTATTAGAAGGTAGTCAGAATTTGAACCAACCTCCGAGGCAACAGGCATTGATCTTTACTCATACCGAGGAACAGACTCAGATTGCATCTGATGATGACACATTAGGTAACCGTCGATTTTGGTTTTCTGCTCTTATTCTGACAGATACTAGTGCAACCTTTACTTCTTATTGAGAATTTACCTTAATGCTTCTCTACCTTCTGATGCTAAATTTGTTAATGGGCCTAAGTTGTTTAATTTATTTGGTTGGGCTAAGTTCTAAGTTGGACTAAGTACTATTGGGCCAATCTTAGTCTAATTGGATCAATTTAAGTGTGATTGGGCTAGTCTAAGTATTATTGGGCCAGTTTAAGTGTTAACGAGTCAATCTAAGTGTTATAGGACGAATATGAGTTTAAGGGATTTAGTTAAGGGGCAGCAACTCGAACTAGCCAGTGACAGACAAAATAGTCCGTAAATATATATTTAATTGATGTATATGTATATTTTGATATAAGCAAGATTTTTATGGAAAATGAATTAAATATATATTTACAGGCATAATTTTAAGGAAGATGATATTTTTAAGTTCATGATTCATGCATGTATTTTATGTTAATATTAAGGGCATGTAAAGGAAATATTTTTGGAAAGTTGATGTGAATTGTGGCAATTATGTTCAGGAGCCTACGGATCCCCGTGTTAAGGTTGGGTGAAGTGGCATAAGAGGCATAGGGAATCCCCGTGTTAAGGTTGGGTGAACCTCGCCGCCGCGTACATTGGTTTATAGATTGATCAATCTCTTATGTTTATGGTCACACTTCACTGATATGACCCACAGGAAATGATTTTTATGTTTATGACATTCCAATGCTTATGTTATGTATTATGTTACGTATTATGTTATGATTTAGATTACGACGCAGTTTATGCATATGATTTTACGATCATGCATGCATTAGAATCCTCATGTTATTTTTATATACGTTATGTGCTTGCATGTGGTTTTATTTAGTAATACTCGTTATTAAAGGTAGAGCATGCTAGGCCATTAGGCTCACTAGATCTAAATGGTGTGCAGGTGAGATTTATGTTATTCAGGAGGTTGTGGTCCCGACTGGTGGTGAAGCCCTCTGTGCATTCGTGGAAATCTAGCACACCTGTGACCTTCGCGCTTTTATGTTTCAATGATTATGGGATTGTATCAAACTATTTTCCGCATTTTACGTTATTGAATATTTACGCATAGATTTATAATGTGTTCGAGTATTTAAGTTTTGACATGAAATTGCTTTTTATTATGTATTAAATTTTATGAAAATCTATTTTAAGTATAGATGCATATATGTATGGGCATATATGTAATATTTAAAAAAATTAAAAATTACGAGTTAGGGTCGTTTCACTATGTATCACGCGGCCCACATTGATCGGCCAACCCAAATCAAGAGCGTAGAGAAGCAAGGCACGGTCAAGGGTAACATCACTTGTATGCAATATGGGCATCATTCTTTTGTCCAGGAAGATGTACCAAGTAGCCGGGTTCAATTTAAAATAGCACTCCAAAAAAATCTGGGAAGAGACAGGATCATGCCATGATGCTCCATCATAGGCCAGTTGGGCTAAAATCTCGTCCAAATTCGGGTCGATATTGAGGCTTTGATAAAGACTATCATCAATGTCCGGGGTCTCAAGCAAGACATTTAACTCATTCACCGCAAAAGAAACTAATTTTTCTCTAACAAAAGCTTTCC
This sequence comes from Henckelia pumila, assembly GCF_033568475.1. Classification (NCBI taxonomy): domain Eukaryota; kingdom Viridiplantae; phylum Streptophyta; class Magnoliopsida; order Lamiales; family Gesneriaceae; genus Henckelia; species Henckelia pumila. The sequence goes on along the minus strand of NC_133120.1, from coordinate 56,205,503 downwards.
CATCATCCATCTCTGCAGCATTAGCATAAAATTCACGCACAATTGGGACAATAGCGGCTTGAGGTTGTTTACAAAATATTTCCCAACCACTTTGTGCAATAGCACGAGAAATCTCGCTATCAGAAAAATCTAAATCAATTCCTCGCTCGGGGATTGGTGAACATTGGATTTTTTAGAGATTGTACCTTTCTCGTGCCTCTGGAGTAAGGAACTTTCCGTCAAGTCCCCTTGAAGATTCGGATGTTGTGGCTCCTTGAGAAGAGGATTCGTCTGAGGCACGAACTCGTTTTTCCGGCATATTGATCAGATGTGAGTATAGAGAACCACATCGAAGATAATGAGAAACAGGGACGGTGACGTGAGATGCTGAAATCGGTGGTGAGAGATGGCTAGGTGCAGGGATGGTGGCGACTAAGAGGAAAAATCGAAGGCGTTGGGTCACGGCTTCACAAATAAAGGCGGATAAGGTGGTGAGAAGCAGCGGCCGACTAGATTCTGGAACAAGGGAATCCGCAGACTTCGCCGGAGAAGATTGTGAAGTTGGAGAACTAAGTAGCGCCAATGATTCCCTGTGAGTGAGAGAAGAAAAATGAGTAATGAGAAAATTATGGTGAAGGGGTTTGGGGATTTAGGGATTGCAAGGAAATAGGGAAAGAAAGAATGAGAGAGGGGAAAAGGGACGCGATATAAATCGTTCCCAGATAAATTCTCGCTCGATCGGTCAATTTTTACCAATCGAACGATACATAAGTTTTTAAAAAATTCCAGAGAAATTTTTGCTCGATCGGTCAATGTTTACCGATCGAGCAAGACATAATGGCCTAAATTCCAGAGGATTTTTCGCTCCATCGGCCAATTCTTGCCGATCGAGCGAGCCTATAAATTTTGAAAAAAAAACTAAAGAAAAAAATGAGAAATTCGATAAAAATAAAGTAAAAAATTTAAAAAAATGGGAAAAAAAATAAATAACTATAGGAGGGACAAGAGCACTGGGTTGCCTCCCAGTAAGCGCTAAATTGACAGTCTATAGCTCGACTGTATGCTGCGATTTATTCAATTTCTGGCGGAGCATCGAGTTTTAAATCATGCGTGTCCTTTCCGTCGTTCGCTTGGATTCCTTCAAAATAGTGTTTCAATCTCTGCCCATTTACTTTGAATATCTTGGAGGTATCCAAGCTCTGAATTTCAACTGCGCCATGGGAAAACACATTAGTAACAATAAAAGGATCAATCCATCTGGAACGCAACTTACCTGGGAATAACCAAAGCCGTGAGTGATAGAGAAGGACTTTCTGACTGACTTCAAATTCCCTCCTGGAGATCATGTTGTCATGGAATGCCTTTTTATTTTCCCTGTAGATCTTGGAACTAGCATACGCTTCATTGCGAATCTCTTCCAATTCTTGCAACTGCAGCTTCCTGTGTTTCCCACTATCATCCATCTTCATATTAAAATTCTTGATAGCCCAATAGGCTCTGTGTTCCAATTCCATAGGCAGATGGCAAGGTTTCCCAAAAATCAGCCGATATGGTGACATTCCAATCGGTGTCTTGTACGCAGTTCTGTAGGCCCAAAGAGCATCATCCATTCTCAAGCTCCAGTCTTTCCTCGTCGAATTCACTATTTTCTCTAGGATAGATTTGATCTCTCTATTTGAAACTTCATCTTGGTCATTGGATTGCGGATGGTATGTAGTGGAGATCTTGTGAGACATGGTACTTTTTCAACAAACTAGCCACAGTCCGGTTGCAAAAATGCGTTCCTCTATCACTTATAATGGCTCATGGAATCCCGAATCTAGAGAAAATATTATGCTTGATAAACTCTTCAACCACTTTTGAATCGTCAGTACGGGTGACTTTAGTTTCCACAAATTTCAAAGCATAGTCCACAACAAGTAATATATAATAAATCCAAAGGAACTATGAAAGGGTCCCATGAAGTCGATGCCCCATACATCAAAGATTTTGCAAACTAGAATGGGTTACGGAGGCATCTCCTTTTGCTGGGATATATTACATGTCTTTTGACATTGAGCCCATAACTTACAGAAAAAGTAAGTTTCTCGAAATATGGATGGCCATAAAAATCCAAAGTCTAACACCTTCCTTGCTGTTCTTTTCGCTCCAGAGTTCCCACCACAAGCATACGAATGGCAAAACGTGAGTATAAGAATTACCTTGCTTTGAGGTACACATATTAGTATAACTTGAGCAGCGCAATGTTTCCACAAGTATGGGTCATCCCACACGAAGTACTTAGCATCGCTTCTGACCTTATCTCATCGCGCTTTTAAAAATTCATAGGGAAACCCATTAGTAGCTAAATAATTTGCAATATGTGCATACTACGGTAATACTGTGCTCGCCGAAAATAGTTTTTGGTCAGGAAATTCTTCTTGCAAGCTCAGCTCCTCATCAATGTGAACCAGAAAGCTCAAGTGATCAGCCACTCAATTTTTTGTTCCTCTTTTATCCTTGATTTCCACATCAAATTTGCTTAGGAGCAATATCCATCTTATTAACCTTGGCTTTGCCTCCTTCTTCGCCATTAGAAACCGAAGAGCTGCATGATCAGAATAAAAAATAACTTTAGCACCAAGTAAATAAGATCTGAATTTTTCTAAAGCAAAAACTACAGCTAAAATCTCCTTCTCAGTGGTGAAATAATTCCGTTGGGCATCGTTCAGAATGCATGAGATGTAGTAGATGGCATGCAACGCTTTCCAAACTTTCTGTCCCAATACCGCTCCTACTGCATAGTCACTGGCATCACACATGATTTCAAACGGTTTGCTCCAGTCAGGTGGTTGGATGATTGGTGCCGAAGTCAATGAGTCTTTGAGTTTGTCAAAGGAAGTTTTGCACGATTCATCAAACTCAAAAGATACATCATTCTACAATAGTTTGCACAAGGGGGATGCAATCTTGGCGAAGTCCCAAATATACCACCTATAAAAACCTGCATGGCCAAGGAAAGAGCGCACTTTCCGCACACAAGTGGGATAAGGTAAATACTGAATAATATCAATTTTTGATTTATCTACCTCAATTCCCTTAGACAAGATGACATGACCTAAAACAATACCTTTCCCAACCATAAAATGACATTTTTTAAGAATTTAAGACCATGTTGGTTTCGACACACCTCTTAAGGACAAGAGCTAAGTTAGATAAGCATTTTTCAAACATATCACCATAGACGGTAAAATCATCCATGAAAACCTCTAAAATGTGCTCAATAAAATCAGAGAAAATACTAACCATACACCATTGGAATGTGGCTGGTGCATTGCAGAGTTAAAATGGAATACGCCGATAAGCGAAGGTACCGAATGGGCATGTGAATGTCGTCTTATCCTGATCTTCAAGTTCAATTGCAATCTAAAAATAACCAGAATATCCATCAAGAGAACAATATTAAGAATGACACGCTAATCTTTCAATCATTTGATCAATAAAAGTCAAAGGGAAATGTTCATTTCGGATTACAAACCCTCCACCCATTTTGAATGCGTGTGGGAACCAATTTTTCATCCTTGTTCTTCACCACAGTAATCCCGGTTTTCTTGGAAACCACTTGGATAGGGCTAACCCACTGACTGTCAGAAATTGGATAAATCAATCCAACTTCAAGGAGTTTGAGAATTTCGTCCTTCGCCACCTCCATCATAGGTAGGTTCAATTTCTTTTGTGGCTGACGCGAGGGGCTTGCTCCTTCTTCCATCAAAATTCTATGCATGCATGTCGAAGGGCTGATTCCCTTGATGTCTGCTATGGTCCATCCTATAGCAGTCTTGTGCTCCTTTAATACCTTGATGAGTTGCTCCTTTTGTTCGACTTCCAAACTGCTAGAGATGATGACTGGCAATGTTTCTCCTTCTCCAAGGAAAACATATTTGAGGTGTTTGGGCAACGTTTTTAGCTCAACGTTTGGTGCCTGCAAAACAGATGGAAGACGCCGAGTATTAGGTATTGGTAAAGAGATATATGAAAGATTACCTGATTGAGGTAACTCAGGAGTACGGTTCAGAATTGTCACAATCTCTTTCACTTCTTCATTGAAACCAATTCCATCATTGTCCTTTTGAATGGGTGCTATAATAGCCACCTCTAGCTCGTCTTTTCCTTCATGCTCAAAACAATCTTGTGCCAAATAATCCACAATGTCAACAGAATATATACAATCATCACTATTAGAAAATTTCATGGCATCATAGATATTAAATTTCACGACCTCACCATCAAATTCCATAGTAAGTGTGCCACTGTGAACATCAATTTTTGTCATCGAGGTTTTCGAAAATGTCCTGCCTAACAAAATTGGACTATTGTGATCACCATTTTACATGTCGAGTACATAAAAATCAGCAGGAAAGACCAAATTATTTACTTGCACCAACACATCCTCTACTACTCCCCTAGGGTATGAATTAGATCTATCAGCTAGCTGTATGACAATTCCAGTTTTGTTCAAAGGTCCAAGCTTTAAGGATGCATAAATAGAATATGGCATGACATTGATCGATGCTCCAAAATCTAACATGGCCTTTTCTAATCTAACAGTTCCTATAGTACACGGGATAGAGAGCATACCTGGATCCTTTAGGCAATTTCCTTTGGATTTCATTCCAATGACTCAAAAAGTACATGACTCAAACTTGTATAAAATTTCGTTGACGAAAATGATAATAACATTTGACTATCACATAATTCTCATATGAGACTCCAAAACTGTATTCTTACAAAACTTGAAACCATAAAATATTCAAGCTTAAAAATAAATTATTTAAACATTATTTCAAATAAAAAGTGTATAACAGAAATAAAATGCATAAACTTTCATGAACATGCTTAACATAAGGTTCTCGGACAGCCGTGTCATGCAATCCTCTCACCACCTTGACTACTTAGCCCCTGACAATCGTTTAAATCAATAACTTCTTTATTTTCATCTACACCACCAAACATAATGAGTCCAAAGACTCAATAAGTATGTTCAAGTCATAACGAGTACATAGCAAAATAATAAGAGAAATGTAGGGCATGATCATAAGTATATATTCACAACATAAAAATATATCATTCTTCACTTTGAGTGATAAATTATAATGCAAATGTGTTAACTACTATTAGAGCACATTCATTAGGTTCCATGATCATGTAAATAGTTGCGCAACCTATGTACATCATTGGTACAACCCATACTAGACAAAACCAATATGGGTACCGCCTATTCCTTGTTTGGAAAGGCCTCTCCAGAGCTCATCAGGAGCACCAATCCCATACTATCACCACAAGTACACATAAGAAATCAAAAATAATGTTTTCGTATTCATTCAATCCATGTTTATAAAACTTTCATCTTGAAAAACATTCATGCCATTTAGAAATAAAATAAACAAGTCCTTTAAATTTTCATACAATATTATGTTTTCATACATAAAATAACTTTCACGCATAGAAATACTTAGATCATCATGCATTTCTTATAGTTATCCATCTACAAAGCCGTTCTACACGTTCTCGATGACTTTTCATGCTTCAAACACACAAGATCACACTCAGACCTTTACACACTTGCTATAGGACATAAATTACTTGAAAATTTGAAGAAAAAAAAAATTCATACTCATGCAGGGGACATAAATTGTAGTGACCCTTCTCGGATCACCTACTAATCAGAAAATTAGACATACAATTAACTTAAATAATAAGCATAATCAGATTAAATTGCGGAAACTTAATCCATTACCAATCCGACAGTATACAATCGAAAGAATAAGTGGAAACCTACAATAACAGTTATACAAACCAATTGAATAAAATAAATACCACAAATAAACTTAATCTGAACCACCAGCAACCGTCGCTCCTAGGCCCTTGTCACCGAACAATCACTGATCCAAATCCTGGTCCATCTGCAAACCTATCCCATCGAATGAGGTGTCCGAGATCAAAGCAGGAACATGAGAACTAACCTCTAGTACAAAAATATGAGTATATAGGTTTATGCAATGCATGAAACATGAATGATATGGAAAACAGGGATCAAAATTTGAAATATCCTACTCAGAACGTAGGCGCCACCAGTATGCGCACGCTGCTCCAAAGATCTAGTAGGTTCCACACATACTGATTCCGATTTTGGACTATCACCGTCTTGGGTAAACCACACACGCTGCCCTATCGGTCTAGTGGGTGTCACATGGTACCCGATCTTACAAGGACAAACTAGGGCTGAGCGACCCTAAACACACTAGCTATCTCGAAAAGATAACAGACTCAACATGGTATGGCAATGTCGCATACATGATCATGAACAATATAAACATGCATCACATGTCATGTAATAATGCAACAGATAGTAATTCATCACATAAAATGCGTACTCAGCTGACTATCTCAGTATGTACTTACGTACCCAATATTACCAGTAGTCTAGCAGTACAATTATCTATAGTTCAAGCCTACAAGTCAAGTGAATATCATATCACTATAACTTATCTAAAATTCATAACTAGGCTAATAGCTACTACCAATAACTACTAGGGATCCAAGTTTATACATTCGTCTGCCGTTAGCCCGTTGATGTCGAGAGACCTCAACTTGAGCACAGCTCCTCTATAAGCATAGTAGCCTCTTCCTAGTGCTCGACCCTCGAGAATATTACTAGAAACACTCTAAAATAGACACTAACACACAAAAGCACACCTCAGACACACACCAAGTATGATAAATGCACGACCTATTTATAGGCAAAGATTGGAAGATCCGATCCCTTCTCGGAAGGTCCAAAATTCTGCATGTAGTGATGTGTTTATAGTGTTATGACACCTTAGTGGAAAACTGCATTTATAAGGTGCGATATCCTATGTTTTGGTGCACTCTTGACACCTCACAAACTTCATTGACTATCTTCTCTTCGGAAAGTCCGATCTTAGGTTTAGATGGTCCAACCTCAATCCAATGCATACGATCAGTTCGGAGCTTCAGATATCTACATCGCATGGTCTGAACCCTTTGGATGGTCTGATGCTTATTTTCTTATTCCCGAGCTATTTAATCACTTGGTTAGTTTAAATGAAGATCTTTTAATCATGTTTTATCATTTTATCTCATATAACAAAACTAGGATTACTACATTAATTTCTAAAAAAATAGGTAAAAAAGGCTATCATACCCATGGGTGTAGGCTCGGGTGGTGCCTCTTTGCGTGGGCCTACTTTTATAACAGCTGGGTGCCCACACCTCCTCCTGTGGGTGCCCTCTTGGCTTCACGTCACCACCCATGGGGGGGGGGGGATCGTGCGTGCTACCTTGTGTGGGTGATGTAGTAACTTTTGCATGAAAAATATTGAAATATATATGCGCACCCGATCAAACGCATACGCATGCATAAAACTCGACATCTCCCATTGATGCGATCATGGATAGCTCACATGTGGATCATGTGTCAAGGATAGTTCGAGATCCATTGGAGTTGCCACGTGGACCAATAACGAGGAGCCGAGCTAACAAATTCAAGAAAGCACTTCAACTGTTGATGTTAAATTATCAAGATGGAATTGGACCACTCAAAGATCAGTTTGGAAGATGTATATGCGTTATTAGAGTATTAAAAGATTAGAGAATTGAAGAAAATAATTTTGGGACAGAATACTTCTCACCCGAGCGCCACATTCTGTTGCTCGAGCGCGAGTTTCTACCGCTCGAGCGAGCTGAATTTTCTGAGAAAAACACACACATCGGCGTGTTTGTGTGTGTTCATGATTTAAGTCTTATTTTTGATATTTTGTCTATTTTTAAGTGTTTTAGACCTACTAGGAAACTCTCTAGATGATATCCATGATATCTTTAGGCAATATTTTGCTATATCATTTATTTTTTATTGTAAACTATAAATACAATGTTTATTTTTCATTACTAATAATTCAAATTCAATTTATACACAATATTAAAATTCTCTAAAGCTTCAAAGCTTTGCTTTGGTATTCAAATCAAACTCCTCAAAGTTTAATCACTTTGAAACGTTTGTCGGTTGATTTTTATTGAAGATCGTCATATACAAGTTATCTGAAGGTTTTCTTTGCTTTAATAGCTTCGTGATCTCTATTGTTAATCGATTTTCGATTAAACGTGGATATCCAAAATTTATCCTTTTGTTTTGTTTTCTGTGTTCGTCTGTCAAAATTACTTGTTTCAAAGATTGGGAAAAAAACATTATTGAATCTTTGATTATTGATTTGAGGGTGCGATTTATTTAAAATCGTGTTTGCTTATCATTCTCATAAGAATTCATATCATTTGGTATCAAAGCGGAGGTTTTGAGACAAGTAAGTATTGTTTCAATAACTGTTAATCTTCTTTGTTCGTTCTTCGTCCTTCTTCGTCCATTCTTGTTTTCCTTCGTTCATTGTGTCAGTCTTGTTGCCCAAGCTTTTTTTTCTTGTGCTACAAGTTATTTTTAAAAAAAAAAATTGGTCAAAAAAATTTGAGAGGGCCGAAATTTGTCAAAAAAAAGTGAAAAAAGTAACTTGTGGCCAATTCCTTTGTCTTTGTTCATCCTTGGGTGTGAATCAAAGTCAGTGTCCATAAAATTCCTTACTTGTTTGTGAAATATTTGTGAGTCAATTTTCAAGCGTCTTAGAGTTTTTAAACTTGAAGGTTTGATCCTTTACTCTATAAAGCAAAGCCTTACCACAAATTTGAGTGAAAAAAATGAGTGTTTGAGTGATTCGTTTGGAGTGAACAGTGAGAATTTGTGTGAGGAAATTTTATTACTAACATTTTCTTGCAGGTACAATGAATCCTAATAAAGATGCTAGTGAGAGTGTGAACCAAGGAATTTCTAAAGTTCAAATGGATGTGTTGATGGGGCATTTGACTAAGATGATGAGGTCGGAGTTAGAACCTCTTTATGAGCGGATGAGTAAGTTAGAGGAGAGTAGTGGTAGTGGTAGTAAGAGTAAAAGTAGGAAGGTGGATGATTTTGAGGATGGTGAAGATAGTTTTGATGAAAATTTGGATAGGGAGAGACGAGTACATGGGGGTATGAATAGGAGAGAAGTAGTGCATGGGAAATACACCGAGAGGAATAGAGCGGATAAGAATATTAGTAGCATTAAGATGAAAATTACAGCGTTTCATGGAAAGTCTGATCCGGAGGCATATCTGGAATGGGAGAAGCATGTGGAGTTTGTGTTTGATTGTCATCACTATTTTGATCTTAAGAAAGTGAGGTTGACAGTGGTTGAGTTTGTTGACTATGCATTAATCTGGTGGGATCAATTGGTGACCACTAGAAGGAGGTGTGGAGAGCAGCCTATTGAGACGTGGGATGAGATGAAGTGTGGGAACCTCGGGTTGCTAATCTTATCTTAGGGAAATTTAATAATTAAACATGATAGGATCAAACTTGAGTCAAAATAATCGAAGCATCAAAATTTTTTTTAAAGAACATCCCACACATGGACCTTGGTCTGGACCATGCACGGACCATGGCATGGGTCCCGTACATCTTATGGACCTGGGTCCGTGCCCAAGGCTGATATCGAAAACAAAGGAATTGCAAGGCAGAGTACACCCGGACCCCTGCAGGGACCTTGGCACGGGGTCCGTGCCCTGCTTTTTCTGCACATATGCACAATCAATAGGGTACACGGACCCATGCAGAGGGCACGCATGGGGTTCGTGCTTTGTACTCAAAAATCAGAATTTAGTCATTTCAAATATGAAAAATGAAACCAAAGAATATACATGCATTCTTATTGAGCTACATTCTCATAAACATGCATAGAAACTTCAATCTCCTCATCTAGGATACATGATTTCAAACATAAACGAATACTCGACACAAATATATGCAAAGTTTCTTGTTTCTGTTCTAACATGTTTGATAAACTCAATATGCATGAAGTCTTACTAAAAACCCAAGTCCACACATGCTAAGATTTTCTCTCGAGCTATCCATGTCGAGTCTGACCAGCTCCTGCCCCACCTATTGTCATGCACACATACAAAACACACCAATAGCCGGATAACTCCGGTGAGAAATAAATCCCAGTATAAATAACATAACGTGCAAGATATAAAGATGAATGCAATGCATGCCTCAAAAATATGCTATCAAATCTGATATCAACAAATCTTGGTTCTTGGAATCCCGGAGAAATAAAATCTCAAACCAATAACCAACTCGCCCAATCGAGGTGACATCAAGTATTTTATTTCCCATGAATTTGGTGCAACTATAGTGAGTCATCTAGCTCTGAAAGTAAATCTACATTCCGTGCCACTTAACTATGGCCCTCCAAATATCATCTACACTCTAGGTCATTCCGCCCACTCTACTTTAAAAGGTAGAGTTCAAGATGAATGCAACATAATCTGTATGCTTTAAAGACTGTAAAACATCTTGAACATCTAATCAAATAAGCAAGCAAAGCAACAAAATCATCTAATCACATAAGGCACATAATCAAACATGAGTAAATACGTATGTGATTTCAAAAGGGAATACTTGAGAATCATATCTATCTTGAGTGTTCTATCCCAACTGGATTAGCTGTAATTTATTCCTTTCTTTATGAATCAGAGTAGCTCCATGTCTGGATAATATATATCAAAGAACTCTAATCAAAAGCTACTCAAAGCCATGACAATTGGTCAAGTGAAAATGGTTGCAAACCTTGAACTTCTTAGCCGATTCAAATTCCGTATTCCCGAACTTGATAGTCTTTTATCAGATCTGAAATGATTGATACAATAAACTCAATAAAAATGTTCAACCACAATTCAAGCCATGGTTCAATCAAAGATATGAAAATCTTGACAATTCTTCGAACCGAAGACAAAACGGCTAAAAACCGGCAACCAAAACAATATCAGAATCAATATACAAATCCTCAACAATATAATTTCATTCTCCCTTTAGCATATACACGGCCAAACAATAATTTCATAAATGGAAGGGTTTCGAATTTTCTTCATAAATTCATATCAAATCCGAACGACAATCTTTTACCGATCCGTCTTCAAATATATAATTGATGCTAGCTCATATACGCATATAATCAATAATAATAAAATTCCATCATATCTTCAAAATTAAACTATGAAAGAACTCAAGAAAATATATACTAGAACGTAGCTCTCGTAGCGGTGATCGCAGATATATATTTATCTCAAATTTCTGACGGTCGGATCACAAATTATCGGAGCTTTGAAGACTGAAAATGGAGTCTTCCCTATTTCTGTTCTCTTCCCTTCTTTTATTCTGATATTAACGTGTAATGAAGGAGATAAGTCAAGTGGAAATGAGATATATATATATATATATAGTCCCTGAACTTTGGCATAATTGCAATTCAGTCCCCGAAAAAGAGATTTAATTCAATTTCAATCCTAATTAATTTAAGAATATTAGAATTTAATTCTAAACTCTAAATATTCCCAAATTAAATATTCTCGGATTAAAATTAAATAATCTCGGGTCTTACATTTCTCCCCCTCTAAGATATGATTTCGTCCTCGAAATCGCATGCAATCTGTATACACATAAGATACTTAAATATTAGAAAACAAAATAAGAACTCACATCAATGAAACAACTGTGGAAATCTTTGTCTCATATCTGACTCATTCTCCCAAGTCGATTCTTCAGTGCCATGTCGAGTCCACTGAAATTTAACTAGCTGAATCGTCTTGTTTCTGAGTTGTTTTTCTTTGCGATTAAGAATCTGAATAGGCTGCTCAAAGTAGCTAAGAGTCTCATCAAATTTAGTTTCATCAGGTTGAAGAATATGGGAAGGATCAGGCTGATACTTCCGAAGCATAGAGACATGGAATACATCATGAATACCAGACAAAGATGAAAGAAGAGAGATTCGATAAGCAAGATCGTCTATCTTCTCAATAATCTCATACGGACAAATAAAACGCGGAGATAAAATCTGACTGTACCTCTAAATGGAGAAATCTTCAACAATACTCTATCTGCCTGATCAAAATATAGAGGTCGTCGTCTGATATTCGCATATTTTGCTTGTCTGTCTTGAGCTGTTTTCATTCTCTTCTGAATCAGCTTCACTTTCTCAGTAATTTCACGAATAATATCAGGCCCAACGTCAGGTACTTCTGAGATATCATCCCAGTACAACGGTGATCTATATTCTTTCCGTACAATGCTTCAAATGGAGCCATCTCTATGCTGGTTTGATAGATATTGTTATATGAAAATTCTGCAAGTGGTAATGAATCTTTCCAATTAGTGCCAAAATCTAGCACTACAGCTCTAAGCATATTCTCAAGAGTTTGGATAGTCCGCTCTGACTGTCCGTCTGTCTGAGGATGATATGACGTACTCAGGTGCAATTGAGTTCCTAGAGCTTGCTGTAAGCTATGCCAAAAGTGTTATGTAAATCTAGGGTCTCAATTTGAAACGATAGATTTAGGCACACCATGCAATCTTACCACTTCTCTGACGTAAATTTCTGTCATCTGATCATGTCTATACGTCATTTTGTACAGAATAAAGCATGCTGATTTCGTCAATCTATCGATAATCACCCAAATGGCATCACAACCTCTGGATAAACGTGGTAGCTGTGTAACGAAATCCATGGAAATGTGATCCCATTTCCATTCTGGAATGGACAAACTTTGCAATAGACCACCTGACTTCTTTCTTTCAGCTTTCACCTGTTGGCAATTCAGACATTTGGATACAAAATCAGTCACATCGGACTTCATCAGTTTCCACCAATACTGCATCTTCAGATCCTTATACATTTTTCTGCCACCAGAATGAATACTGAATCTACTGCTGTGAGCCTCTTTCAATATCTGTTGTTTCAAGTCTGAAACATCTGGCACAACAATTATATTGTTCACATATAAAATATCATCAGCACTGACCTGATTTTCTGATTGATGTTCATATCTGACCATCTCAATCGATCTCTGAAAATTCTGATCATTCTTCTGTGCTTCTTTGATTCATATAAATAACTTTGGCTCAGCTCGAATAGCATAAACTCTGATAGGCTGCATATCTATTTCAAATACTAATCCAGAAACACAACAATCTTCTACCAATTGAGATACACCTATCGTAGATAAGGATAAAGAACATATCTTTCTACTCAAGGCATCTGCAACTGCATTGGATTTCCCTGGATAGTATTTAATATCGCAATCAAAGTCTTTCAGTAAATCTAGCCATCTTCGTTGTCTCATATTCAGTTCTGATTGCGAAAACATATATTTCAAACTTTTGTGATCAGAATAGATTTCAAACTTCTCACCGTATAGATAATGTCGCCATATCTTCAAAGCAAATACAATGGATGCCAATTCAAGATCATGAATTGGGTATCTGGTCTCGTGTGGCTTCAGCTGTCTCGAGGCATAAGCAATGACATGGCCTCTCTGCATAAGCACACATCCCAAACCTTTGTGAGAAGAATCACAATAAACAACAAAATCACCCCTACCTGAAGGAATCGTCAAGACAGGTGCACTGGTAAGCCTTTCCTTCAACTCTAAAAAATTAGCTTCACAAGCTTTAGTCCAGACATACGGCATATTTTTCTGAGTTAACTGCGTAATAGGATTGGAAATGCTGGTAAAATATCTGATAAATTGACAGTAGTATCCTGCTAAGACCATAAAACTCCGTATTTCTGGCACTGATGTAGGTCTAGACCAATTAATCACAGCCTCAACCTTGCTTGGATCAACTGATATTTCATAACCTGAAATAATATGCCCAAGAAACACAAATTTCTGCAACCAAAATTCACATTTCGATAACTTGGCATATAATTTCTCATCTCTCAAAGTCTGTAATACGATTCTGAGATGTTCAGCATGATCATGCACATTCTTGGAATAGAATAAAATATCATCAATAAATATAATGACAAAGTCATCCAAATATTTCTGAAATATCCTAGTCATCAATCCCATAAATACTGCAGGAGCATTGGTTAAACCAAAAGGCATGACAATAAATTCATAATGACCATACCTTGTTCTGAAAGCAGTTTTAGGGATATCTTCATCTCGCACCCTCAGCTGATGATATCCAGATCTCAGATCGATCTTGGAATAGATAGTTGAACCTTGCAAATGATAAAATAAATCGTCTATTCTAGGCAATGGATACTTATTCTTCACTGTTGCCTTGTTCAGTTGCCGATAATCGATACACAACCGCATTGAACCATCTTTCTTTCGTACAAAAAGTACCGGAGCGCCCCAAAGTGAAACACTCGCCCTAATGTACACTTTGGCCAGCAAATATTCCAACTGGTCCTTCAACTCCGTCAATTCAATCGGTGCCTTTTTGTAAGGAGCTTTAGATATCGGTTGTGTACTTGACATTAATTCAATACTGAAATGTATTTCCCGAACTGGAGGAAAACCAAGAATTTCATCAAGAAATACATCAGAAACTCATGCACCACTGGAATATCGATCACTGCTGGACTCTTTTTCAATATATCAACTGCATAAATAAAAAATCCTTCTGCCTCTCTCTGCAATAAACGGGTCATATATAACATAGATATCAAAGAGATCTTAGCTCTAGAACCCTTACCATAGAATTTCCATTCATTTGTCATTTCAGGTCTGAATCTGACCACTTTCTTGAAACAATCCAGGGTCGCCCTGTTCTTGGTTAAAATTTCTATGCCAATAATGCAATCAAAATCTGATAATCCAAGTACTATGAAATCCAAATCAATCTCATTCCTGACATATTGTAAGGAATAGTTTCTAATCAATCTAACAGATAGGTAAAGAAATAGAAACAATAGTAGGCAATGGCTCAGATGATAAAGAATGCATCATAGCAAATTTATCAGATATAAATGTATGTGATGCACCTGTATCTATCAAAACATAAGCAGGATAACCAAAGATAAAGCAGTTACCTGCTATAACATCATCAGGTGCCACCTGAGTCTGCTCCTCAGTCAATGCAAATACTCTTGCCTGTTGCCTCTGAGGTTGAGTCACACTCTGACTTCCTCCTGGTCTGGTTTGTTGTTGTGGCTGAAATGAGTGCACTGATTGCCTTTCTGACTGAGATAATGGTCTAGATGCACTAGCACCCGTTGCTCGTTTTGTTGTTCTTTGAGGGCACACTTTAGCATAGTGATCTGGTTGACAACAAATATTACAAGTACCTGATACTCCTCTGCATTGATCGATAGCATGTAGTTCACCACACTTACCACAATATACCCTTGAATCACTAAACCTCTGACCTGAACCATACTGCCTCTGGCCACTAGAACTGGAAGAACTACTGTCAGACTTCTTAAACTGTTTACATTTCGGCATGAATCTAGAATCCTTTCTGACACTGCTTCCACCCTCAAATCTAAAAGATGTTTGCTGAAACGGTGGCGGATTCTGTGGCAATGGTGTTAATACTGGCTGTTGAGATGACTGTGAAATGAACGGTGATCCTCTCTATCTCAACAATCCTGCCTCTGCTCCCTTAGCTCTATTCAAAGCATCTGCAAAAGTATTAGGTCTGCCACTATTCACCAACGTGAAAACATCTGGATTTAAGCCATTGATAAACCGATCTGCCATGGACTCATCACTTGCAGCTATATGTGGGGCAAACTTCAAAAGACTATAAAATTTGGCCACATATTCTTCTATGTTCAACTGATTTTGTTTCAAACTCGCAAATTCTGCTCCTTTGTCTTTTCTGTAGGAGACTGGAAAGAAACGTTGATAAAATTCAGTTTTAAATACTGACCATGTGATAGTTGTACCTCGATGTTCTAATGCTTTCTTTGTAGTAATCCACCAACTTTTAGCAACTTTGTGGAGTTGATGTACTACTAATCTGATACGACGATCATCTGAATAGTCAAGTGATTCAAACAGCTATTCAATATCTTCAAGCCAGTTCTCACAATCAACTGAATTATCCGTTCCTTTCAATGTTGGCGGTTTGAATGACTGAAATCGTTTCAACAACGTCTCCATTGGAGTTACAGTAGCATCCATCTGAGCAGTCGATGTACTACCCTGTGCATTCTGAGGTTATGCCACTGGCTGTGGTATATTCGGTTGTTCTGGCTGAGGAACAGCCACTGTCTATCTAGTCACCGGTGCTTTACGGGGAGGCATATCTGATTTTCAAACAGATTAAACATAAACAATATCATATTCTGCAATTTATTCCAACCTTCTCTGATAAGCATTCTCATGCGTTTTCATGAGAATTCAGGTTCTGATCGAGGATAATCTGGAATAATATTGCACATAGAGCATGCATTAGCAATGAAAGCACATAATCATGTAATAAAATAATTCTTGCAATAATAAAGCATGCTCACATATAATGCACGTAATCAGATACATCATGTAATCTCATGCAATATAAATCAATCAGACAGACGCAATCTACCCCGCTCATTTACTATCTCAGTCCAGAACCAATGCTCTGATACCACCTGTTGCGGGGACCTCGGGTTGCTAATCTTATCTTAGGGCAATTTAATCATTAAACATGATAGGATCAAACTTGAGTCAAAATAATCGAAGCATCAAAAAAAAAAATTTTAAAGAACAACCCACACACGGACCATAGCACGGGTCCCATGCATCTTCTGGACCTGGGTCCGTGCCCAAGGCTAAAATCGAAAACAAAGGAATTGCAAGATAGAGTACACCCGGACCCCTGCACGGACCATGGCACCGGGTCCATGCCCTTCTTTTTTTGCACATATGAACGATCAATAGGTTACACGGACCCATGCACAGGGCATGCACGGGGTCCGTGCCCTGTACTCAAAAATCAGAATTTAGGCATTTCAAATCTGAAAAATGAAACCAAATAATATATATGCATTCTTATTGAGCTACATTCTCATAAACATGCATAGAAACTTCAGTCTCCTCATCTAGGATACATGATCTCAAACATAAACGAATACTCGACACAAATATATACAAAGGTTCTTGTTTATGTTTTAACATGTTTGATAAACTCAATATACATGAAGTCTTGCTAAAAACCCAAGTCCACACATTCTATGACTTTCTCTCAAGCTATCCATGTTGAGTCTGACCAGCTCCTGCCCCACCTATTGTCATGCACACATACAAAACACACCAATAGCCGGATAACTCCGATGAAAAATAAATCCCAGTATAAATAACATAACGTGCAAGATATAAACATGAATGAAATGCATGTCTCAAAAATAGGCTATCAAATCTGATATCAATAAATCTTGGTTCTTGGGATCCCGGAGAAATAAAATCTCAAACCAATCACCAAATCAGCCAATCGAGGTGACGTCAAGTATTTTATTTCCCCTAAATTTGGTACAACTATAGTGAGTCATCTAGCACTGGAAGTAAATCTACATTCCGTGTCACTCAACTATAGCCCTCCAAACGTCATCTACACTCTAGGCCATTCAGCCCTCTGTGCTTTTCAAGGTAGAGTTCAAGATGAATGCAACATAATCTGTATGCATTAAAGGATGTAAAACATCTTGAACATCTAATAAAATAAGCAAGAAAAGCAACAAAATCATCTAATCACATAAAGCACATAATCAAACATGAGCAAATACGTATGTGATTTCAAAAGGGAAGACTCGAGAATCATATCTATCTTGAGTGTTCTATCCCAACTGGATTAGCTGTCATTTATACCTTTCTTTCTGAATCAGATTAGATCCATATCTGGATAATATATATCAAATAACTCTAATCAAAAGATGCACAAAGCCATGACAATCGGTCAAGTGAAAAATGGTTACAAACCTTGAAATTCTTAGCCGATTCGAATTCCGGATTCCTGAACTCGATAGTATTTTATCAAATCTGAAATTATTGATACAAGAAACTCAATAACAATGTTCAACCACAATTCAAGCCATGGTTCAATCAATGATATGAAAATCTTGACAATTCTTCGAACCGGCGGCATAACGGCTAAAAACCGGCAACCGAAACAATATCAGAATCAATATACAAATCCTCAAAAATATACTTTCATTCTCCCTTTATCATATACACGGCCAAACAATAATTTCATAAATTTAAGGGTTTCGAATTTGCTTCATAAATTCATATCAAATCCAAACGATAGTCTTTTACCGATCTGTCTTCGCATATATAATCCATGTTGGCTCATATACGCATATAATCAATAATAATAAAATTTCATCATATATTCAAAATTAAACTATGATAGAACTCAAAAAAATATATACCAGAACGTAGCTCTCGGAGCGGTGATCGTAGATATATATTTATCTCGAATTTCTGACGTTTGGATCACAAATTATCGGAGCTTTGAAGACTGAAAATGGCGTCTTCCCTATTTCTGTTCTCTTCCCTTCTTTTCTTCTGATATTAACGTGTAATTAAGGAGATAAGTCAAGTGGAAATGAGATATATATATATATATATATTACATATTTGCAGTTTAGTCCCTAAACTTTGGCATAATTGCAATTCAGTCCCCAGGAAAGCGATTTAATTCAATTTCAATCCTAATTAATTTAAGAATATTATAATTTAATTCTAAACTCTAAATATTACCAAATTAAATATTCTCGGATTAAATTAAATAATCTCGGGCCTTACATGAAGTGTGTCATGAAGAAGCGATTTTTGCCTAACCATTATTATCGTGATATGTTTAGGCGTTTGCAGACCTTGAAGCAGGGGTCTAAGAGCGTGGAGGATTACTACAAAGAATTGGAAACCATAATGATCCGGACCTATGTTGAGGAAGATAATGAAGCTACAATGGCTTGGTTTTTGTGTGGCTTGAATAGGGAAATCCAAGACCAAGTGGAGCTTCGTCACTGTTTTGATTTGGATGAGATGGTGCAGACGGCCATGAAGGTGGAGAAATAGCTCAAGAGGAGAGTATCTGGTCGAGTCCTTTTTGACGGAGGGTCGTCGACGTCTTGGCGTCCGAGCGTTGCAAAATGGGAGGATAGCAAGCAGGTGTCCAAAGAAAAATTTGACACCAAACTGGAGGCACCAAAGCAACTAAAGAAAGGTACATCTGAAACTTCTAATACTCGATCTATAGATATTAAATGTTTTAGGTGTCAAGGTATTGGCCATATTTCCAGTCAATGTCCAAATAAGAAATTGATGACTATTAATGCTTGTGGTGATGTGGAATCTGAAAGTGATGCGGGTGAGGAATTATGATGATATATCTGCATTGGTAGATCCTGATGATGAGGATGGGTTTGGGACTATTGTTGGTGAACTATTGGTGACTAGGCAAATTTTAAATAAACAACATAAGGAGGAGGAAGAGAGCTAGAGGGAAAATCTTTTTCATACTCGTTGTTTTGTGAATGGGAAGATGTGCAGTCTTATTATTGATGGGGGTAGTTGTACGAATGTGGCGAGTTGCGAGCTTGTGGAAAAATTGGGGTTGACTATTTTAAAGCATCCTCAACCATATAGATTTCAATGATTTAATGACTGTGCGGAGGTGAGAGTTAAAAAAAGAGTTGTTGTGTCATTTTCTATTGGAAAGTATGTTGATAATGTTTTGTGTGATGTAGTCTCTATGCATGCGTGTCATATTTTATTGGGGAGACCTTGGGAGTTTGATAGGAGGGTTGTGCATGATGGTTTTAAAAATAAATATTCTTTTGTAATGAAAAAAGAGTCTATTGTATTGTTGAGGATCAAATGAAAAAAAAGAAAAAAGAGATGAGGCCGAAAAAAAGAGTGAACAAAAAAGTGAGATGACCCTAGAAAAAAAAAAGAATGATAAAAAAAGAGTTGAAAAGAAAATTGAGCAAAAAGAGGCCGAGAAAAAAATATACATGGCCCAAAAGAGTGAGTTAAGAGATGTTTTGAATTCTCATGTTCCACTTGTGTTGATTTTTTATAAGGAGGTACTCCTTAACACAAATGATATAGCCGGAAATATTCCGAGCATTGTTATTTCTCTCTTGCACGAGTTCGATGATTTATTCCCGTAGGAACTACCTCAAGGATTACCACCTTTGAGGGGTATTGAGCACCAAATCGACTTGGTACCCGGAAGTGCATTGTCGAATCGTCCAGCTTATAGGAGCAACCCGGAGAAAACTAAAGAGTTACAATGGAAGGTAAGTAAATTTCTAGATAAAGGTTTTGTGCGTGAGTCGATGTCACCGTGTGTTGTGCCTGTGTTGTTGGTACCTAAGAAAGATGAGTCTTGGCATATGTGTGTTGATTGTAGGGCTATAAATAACATTACCATCAAGTATAGGCATCCTATTCCTAGACTAGATGATATGTTAGATGAGCTGCATGGTGCTAGTGTGTTTAGCAAGATTGATCTTAAGAGTGGTTATCATCAAATTAGGATGAGAGAGGGAGATGAGTGGAAAATTGCGTTCAAAACAAAGTATGATTTGTATGAATGGATGGTTATGCCTTTTGGTTTAACTAATGCACCTAGTAGTTTTATGCGTCTAATGAATCATGTTTTGCATGCATACATTGGAAAATTTGTGGTGGTGTATTTTGATGATATATTGGTGTATAGTAAAAACTTGGATGATCATGTGGGGCATTTGAGAGTTGTATTAATCACATTGCGTGCTGAACATTTATATGCTAACCTGAATAAGTGTGTGTTTTGGAAAAAATTATGGTATAAAATTGGGACTAAGTTATTATTTTCTACTAGTTTTCATCCACAAACCAATGGTCAAACTAAAGTAGTAAATAGAACTTTAGGAACTTTGTTGCGCTCTATCGTTAAAAAGAACTTGAAAAATTGGGAAGAGTGTTTGTCATTAATTGAGTTTTCTTATAATCGTAGTGTACATTATACTACGAGTTATTCGCCATTTGAAATTGTTTATGGTTCTAATCCATTGACTCCGTTGGATTTGAAGTCTTTACCTATGAGTGAAAGGTTTAATATGGATGGGAAGAAGAAAGCTGAATTTGTGAAGAACTTGCGTGAGAAAGTACGTGAAAATATCAAGAAAAAGAATATGCAATATACTAATCAAGCGAACAAAGGGAGAAAGAAGGTCTTATTTGAGCCCATGGATTGGGTATGGTTGCTTTTGCGAAAGGAGCGATTTCCGAAAAAGCGGCTTTCTAAGTTGTTACCTAGAGGAGATGGTCCTTTTCAAGTCGTGGAGCGAATCAACGACAATGCCTACAAACTAGATTTGTCAGGTGAGTATAATGTGAGTACTACATTTAATGTTTCTAACTTATCTTTGTTTGATGTAGGGGATGAGCGAGATTTGAGAACAAATCCTTTTCAAGAAGGGGAGGATGATGCGATCATGGATAGCTCGCATGTGGATTGAGTGGCAAGGAGAGTTTGAGATCCATTGGAGTTGCCACGTGGACCAATAACGAGGATCCGAGCTAACAAATTCAAGAAAGCACTTCAACTGTTGATGTTAAATTATCAAGATGGAATCGGAGCACTTGAAGATCAGTTTGGAAGTTGTCTATGCGTTATTAGAGTATTAATAGATGAGAGAAGTGAAGAAAATAATTTTGGGACTGAAGACGTCTCGCCCGAGATCCACATTCTGCCGCTCGAGCGAGCCTCATACTCGTATTATTGAGAGATTGGTAACAAACAAAAATATCATAACGAATCTTTTACAAGACCAGATATTGGGCACAGAATCTTTGAATAAAAGGGTAAAATAAACTTCGGCCTTGTGCAAATGATTTCCACATGGAGATGAAATGTTCCAAAATTGCAAGAGACATACGCTCTGCAGATTCGACCTCGACTTAATAATTGCGACGATTTATGTATCCACACATTCTTTGGATTGATTTTGGTGTATGTTCCATCCTTTTCATCATCCATGGTCAAATTGTATGCAATGGCAATCATTTAAGCATTTTTATGATGTTACAACATGCAATAGATCAGTTCTCAATGACTCAAATGTTCATCAAACTCTAGTTAGTAGTATTCTCCCCTGCCGTAGAAGAAAATCCAGTTGATGCCTTAACAAAGTCGTCGTTACCACTTGTAAAGTTCAAGAAATGTCTTAACTTAATTAGTGTGATTGAAAGCTCGAAGTAAACAATCAGGATCTTATGTACACTCAGACAAGTTGAAGGAAAGGTGGAGATTGTGAGTATGGTGTCTTCAACTTAATGGATCAACTCTGTCACTTGAATCTTATTTGGACTCAAAGATTTGGATTGGCCAACCATTGTTTTTGGGCCTAAGTAAGGAAGCCCAATAACTAACTAACTCAAACGGATATCGGTTGGTTGGGGGTTAAGTAGTTATAAAAAGGTAAAATTCGATGGAGAAGAAACCCACAGTTCTCAGAAGATACACAAGGATACTCAAGATCGAATACTCTTGCTCGTGATTAATCAAGATACAGAAAGATCAAGACGGGCGTATCATTCGAGGAAGAACTTTGAATAGTAGAGAGGAATAGAACATAGGGTATTCCAAGAACGTATTACTATTGTTTTAGTTCAAAGCTCTGTAATCTTGTGAATTTCTTGTGATTGATTCAATAAATCTTTCTGAGTGCTTCATTCCTGGATGTAGGTCTTTAGACCAAACCACGTAAATTGAGTCTTGGTTTATTGTCCTTGATTTCTGCATTTTGCGTGCTAATTGTGTGTGATCTGTAGCTGTGTGGATTTGTACTTTCAAGAAGCAGTGTGTTGAATCGGAATAAGGGTGTCTTGTGTAACTTTCTTGCTCGAGTGCGGGTTCTTACCGCTCAAGCAAGCATGGGAGAAATTGCGGGGCAGACTACGTCTCGCTCGAGTGTGAGTTTCTATCGCTCGAGCGAGCTGAATTTTTCGAGAATAACACACACTTCGGCATGCTTGTGTGTGTTCGTGGTTTAAGTCTTATATATTTTTGTCTATTTTTAAGTGTTTTAGACCTACTAAAAAACTTTCTAGATGATATCCATGATATCTTTTGGCAATATTTTGCTATATCTTTTATTTTTTATTGTAAACTATAAATACAATTTTTATTTTTCATTAATAATAATTCAGATTCAGTTTATACACAATATTAAAATTCTTACAAGAATTTTCTTCAAAGCTTTGCTTTGGTATTCAAATCAAACTCCTCAAAGTTTAATCACTTTGAAATGTTTGTCGGTTGATTTTCATTTAAGATTTTCACATTCAAGTTATCTGAAGGTTTTTCTTGGCTTCAATTGTTTTGTGATCTCTATTGTTAATCGATTGTCGATTAAAGGTGGATATCCAAAATTTATCCTTTTGTTTTATTTTCTGTGTTCGTTTGTCAAAATTACTTGTTTCAAAGATTGGGAAAATAACATTATTGAATTTTTTATTATTGATCTGAGGGTGCGATTTATTTAAAATCGTGTTTGCTTATCATTCTTATAAGAATTCATATCACCCATCGAAACCTCCAAAACACATCATAGGGCCTTTCTAACCACTTATCCCCAAGATTTTGATCCAAAAACACATCAAACATCAACTTGACATCAAAATTCAAACTTTGTGACCCTTCGAAACTTTTTCACCCAAAACATACTCACAACTCGTTAAATAACAGCTTACATTTCACGGATACACGAAATACATTGTTCTTTTGAAATTATTGTGATACCTCACAAGAAAAAAATCATAACACATCAATATCAAAATACATAATATTTCTAGGATGATGGTTTAAGAATTGAATAAACTTGTTTGGTATGAAAATCTGGACTCCGGGAATACGATCCTAGCCTTCTCTCATGATCGAATGACGCAAAAATCTATGAAACTTAGAGAGAATTTCGAAACCTAGGAGGAAAAGGGAGAGATGGCTGTTGAAATATAGAAAATAATTGGGAAGATTTCGTCAGCTTTAAGTTTGGATTCTGATTCCTATATTAAAAAGCCTACAGGCCGAAAACTGACCCGTAAATTTTAAAATATAACCTTGTAAAATAATTTTCTCTCTAAACTTTGAAATTAAATAAAAATACGTAATATTTTAAATAAAAATTATATAATAAACATATATTTTTTAAAAATTCTTAAACCTTGTTCATAGGCTAGTTTCGATTTATTTCGTCACTAGAATTAAACTCATACACATTAAAAACTAACTCTTTGCATAAAAGTAATGCTTTAAGGTTGTGTTTACTTTAAATAATTGGATTTAACAAAGATATATTAAATTATGATTATTAAGATAATTTGATAGGATACAGAGTGGTTATGGATAAATAGTAATATGTTTAGTTGGATGGATTAAAAATTTTTTCACTCTCTCACTTTGTAAATATTTATAATCCCATTGAAAAATTTAGGACTAAAAATCATCTGTGAATCCTATCATTAACGGGCCGAAATATTTATTCTCATTTTTAATTTTGCAAGTAAACATAGGATTAGTCGTTATTAATTATGTAATCCTTCATTTATCAAGAAAGTAAACGTGGCCTAACATTTAAACACATAATTTTTCATAATAATTAATTAAATTCACGCGAGTGGATTTGTGGATTTTCAAACATTACAAATATCATATTATTAACGAGATGCAATCAGTGCATGACACAAATAAAATATTAATATAGAAGGTGTTTGACTAAATTTATTAAAAACATCTTATAATCTCTTGGAGCTTATAAGCCGTTTTAGAAGCTTATAAGCTATCAGTTCTTATTTTAAAAATAAGCTGTTAAAGTGTCTAGATAAACTTATTTTAAACAACTTAAAGATGTTGATTTATTTGATATTATAAGATCTTTTTATTGTCAAAATTATCATAAATAGTATAATACTATGAAATAATGTAAATAGTAATATATATGCAAAAATAGTTTTAAATTTATCCAAAATGTTAAAAATATATTTAAAAATAAATATATTTTAAGTTTTAATTTAGAAATTTTTTGATAAATTATGTAAAAAAAAAAATAGGCAGAGAGCATGATGTGAATTTAATAATATATATAAAGATAATATGAAGAAGTAAAATATCATAATAAGATATTTTCTAAAAAAATAGGGGCAACTTATACACTGTCAAACACCTTATTTTGACAACTTATAACGTGTTTGAGAAAAAAGTTGTCAAACAAATTTAAAGAGCTTATAAGCTCTGTCAAACAATCTCATGGTTTTGCCACCTCTAATAAATGATTATGGATTTTATTTTTAACAAATTTGTTTACATACTAGTTTTCTAAAATTGAGATCTATTTTTAAATTTAAAAAAATGATGTTGACAAGCTTATATTCAACGTCCTTGCCAGGGGGCTGGGTTGATGAACTGGGATATATACCTGGTCTTGTTTTAATTAAATAGATAGACATCTGAGCAGAAAGACTATATTGCACATCATTTAAAATATTAGATAGAGTCTACATTTGTGTTCTTCTTCTTCTTCTACTTCTTCTTCCATGTCTCTGCATTTTTTTCTTTCATATTTCTTCTTCGTCATATTTTTGCATTTTTCTTACCATTGTTCTGCGTATATTTCAATTTTTTGTTGAATATTTTTAAACGAAATCATGAATAGCTTATCATCATTGATTTTTAGTTCATATGAAATTATTTCTAATTCATATTAATTGATTTCCAAATGTTTTTTTGCCTCACATAGACTGATTTTCAACTGATTTCGACCTATTTTCAATTTATATCGACTGATCTCGATCGAGTATGTTGAGTTTGACTGATTTTGAAGAAATCTCGATTGGTTTCGACTGGTTTTCAGATTATATCGACTGAGTTTGAATGGTTTTGGAAAAATCTCGACTGGTGTCGACTGCATTTTACTGCATGTGGACTGGTCTCGACTGAATTTTAATTATATATATATATATATATACTATATTTTAATAGATGAGGGTCTTATACTAACCGTTTCCAAAATTTTTCCACATTTTACCCCCAAATTTAACATATATCTTCTTTAATTTATATTTTAAATGACAAATGTATCTTCATTTTCTCTAACATTATTATCTTATTTTTTCTTTATCTTAATTTTCAAATTTCATTATCCGTTTTTATTAAATTATCCAAATACATTTTTACAAATTCTCTTTACTTTTTAAAACCTCACATGTTTTTTCTCTACTATAATTTTTTTGCGTTTTTCCCAAATAATTGAATTGTCGAGCACGTGAAAATCACGTGTCTCGGTTGCTAGTTTTTATTATTAATAATAAACAAAATTATTGGTGTTCTAGTGGCCAAAGCTTCTATCGGTGGAGAGATATTGAGATGATGATAACCATAGATAACTGTGTTTCATATGCATATTTTTGTGATTGCTTTGTATGCATTAATATGTTATTGTTGTTGTTTTATTTAATTTTATCATGTTTAATGCATTTGTCTGCATAATACTCTTCCTGGTTCATTTTGTAGGGAAACTCGGAAAAATCATGATTTTGGACAGAGTTACACTCGCTTGAAAGAGAGGTTATGCTCGCTCGAGCGAGGCCATGAGAACAAGAAATTTTCTAGAAGTCCACTCTCTCGAGCGCATCTGGTGCTTGCTCAAGCGAGCAAAGAGAGATCGTCAAGACAGAAAGTGTCTCGCTCGAGCGAGACGGGCCACAATTCCTTCGGAGCAGAAAGTTTCTTGCTCGAGCGATACTTGTGTCCGCTCCGCTCGAGCAAGTGGAGCGTACAGAGTTTTTTAATTATGAAATTCCTGCTCGGATTGGATGCTATCTTTTGAAGACCATTGGGCATATAAATACGAACCCATCCACAGAATGAGGGTTACACAACGCATTCGAAGGCAAGAGGCGACTGATCATCATCTTCCATTCTACCTTTATTCTTTTCTTTTTAATTTTGATTTTCAGTTGATGTTTTGTATTAAAAACTCTTTTTTATGAATCATGTTAAACTTTGAGTAGTTTTCGATTTCGATCAAGGCCACGTGATTGGGCCAGAAAATTTATGTAGAAAACTTGATTGTTTATTTGAGATTTTCAGACTTGATTTTATTTTATTGATTATCGAATTTATATTTGTCTTGTGAATGATCTGGCCAGTTATTTGCTTGCATGTTAATCGATTCCAAGTCGACAGAGGAGGTTTTGATTTTGATCACTTTGATAATCAACATATTGTAAAACCGACTAAAAATAGACTTCGGTTTCAATGTGCGGTTTGGGTGTAAATCAAATTTTCACTGTTTGTCATGCATTCAAATTTGATTAGAATTACGAAAGATTAATCCGTCAATATTTGAATAGGTTTGATTGTTCTAGAAATAGTCTTTTGAACAAATTAGGAGAATCCCTGTGAATTAAGATTAATTCTGAGTCTCGAATCAACTACTTTTTAAATAATTTGTCTCGTACCTACGTGAGTCCTTGATCGAGTTTTTTCCAAATTGAATTTTAATCCAAGATCTCTGCTGCGTTTTTATTGAATTGAATTTTATTTGCAATTTAATTTCTTAGTTTAAAATATGAAATCACTTTTTTTGATTAGACTAGATTAAGTAGGAATAATTATATTCTGATAGTCATAATTATATAGTCCTTGTGGGTTCGACATCTGATTTTATCCACTATCTATAACCTGACCTGGTACGCTTGTCAGTTGATTTTAATCACACCGATTTTAGCGGTCAAGTTTTTGGCGCCGTTGCCGGGGACTGTTTGATATCAGAATTTTTATTTCGCTTGAGATTAGACTTTGTTTATTTTCTCAAATTCTGAATTTTATTTCTTGGTGATTTTCAGGTACTATCTGTTGTGCATGCATAGCATTCGATCCAGGGAGCTATTACCACTTGATTTGGAGATAGAACGCACGCTCAGCAGAATCTGGAAGGCCAAGAGATCTATCAATCTTGAACTTGAAATAGAATCTGAATCAAAAGAAGAAATGGAGGACAACAGAACTGTTCTAGACATCATTATTCCACCTACTGAAGGCTATGGACTTATCATCGTTCGCTCTACTGTGGAGGCGAATAATTTTGAATTGAAGCTTTCAATCATTCAGATGATTCAGTTGCAAGCAAGATTCGGGGGTACATTTGTGGAAAATTCCTATGCTCATCTGGAGCGTTTTCTGTCGATCTGCGACACTTTCAAGGTTAATGGGGTAACATCTGATGCAGTGCGACTGCGGTTATTTTAATTCTCTCTGCAAGGCAAAGCTTTTGAATGGTTTGATGAATTGCCTGCGGGTTCTATCACTACATGGAACCAACTTGTTCATACTTTTCTGAACTAGTATTTTCCTCCCACAAATATGGAAAAACTATTTTCTGACATCATCTCATTCAGGAAGAAGGAAGCTGAATCTCTACATGCGGCATGGACCAGATTTAAAAAGATGTTGAGGAAGTGTCCTCAACATAATCTTACTCAGAGCCAGCAGACTCAGACTTTCTACAATGGGGCTGATCAATCTGTTCGATCCATGTTGGATGCTGCTGCTAATGGAAGCCTATTCAGGAAGATACCAGCATAGGCATGGGAGATCATTGGAAACATGACTGAAAGCAACATTGGATGGCCAGATGTGAAGAAGGAGAAAAAGGCCGGATTACTAGAAGTTGATGCATTGACAGCATTGAATGCCAAAATCGATGCTCTTACTCATCAGATGACAATTATGCAGACATCTCCAGTCAATCAAGTGCAAGCTCAGCAGCCCGAGGAACAACAAGTATTTGAGATTGATGCGGAATATTTCATGGGAAATCAAGGGAGACATGCGTACAATCCTTACATCAATACCTATAATCCAGGCTGGAAGAATCATCCAAACTTCTCGTGGAATCCTGTGGATCCTACAGCCAACACATCGAAGCTAGTCGAGAAAAAGCCCTCCTTTGAAGAAATCATGATGAAGTATGTAGCGGGTACTGAGACTCGCTTACAGAATCAGGAGGCAATGTTGCAAAAGTTGGAAACACAGATGAGCCAGATAGCTACACAACTATCAACTAGGCCAGCAAGATCGTTGCCTAGTAATACTGAGAAGAATCCAAAGGGTGTCAATGCTATTCTGGCGGTTACTAGATCGCAACAAGAGACTATAGAGAACAAGACTAAGGATGAGGAAGCAAGTGAGACACTCAAGAAAAAAGGGCTAGAGGAAGCACCCAAGCAGGCAGACTCGACGCCTACGGGAAAGAAAGGTAATTTTTCTAACCCAATTACTAATGATAACATTGATTTGAGTAAACTTCTCTTCCCCCAGAGAGCAAAGCAACTGCAATTGGATAATCAATTTGCAAAATTTCTAGAGATTTTCAAAAAACTTCATATTAATATTCCGTTTGCAGATGCTTTGGCTCAAATGCCCAGTTATGCAAAAATTTTGAAAGAGATTTTGTCTAACAAAAGAAAATTGGTGGATTTTGAAAATGTGAAGTTATCGAAGGAATGTTCTGCTATTTTACAAAATAAACTCCCTTCGAAACTTAAGGATCTCGGTAGATTTTCAATTCCATGCACTATTGGAAAATCATTTTTTAACAAGGCTTTATGTGACTTAGGTGCAAGTATTAATCTTATGCCTATTCATGTTTTGAAAAGCTAGGAATTGGTGAAGTTAAGTCAACCACTATCTCCCTACAATTAGTAGACATATCTATAAAATATCTAAGGGGTATTGTAGAAGATATGTTGGTTAAGGTTGATAAGTTTATATTTCCAGTGGACTTTGTTGTGCTTGATATGGAAGAGGATCGTGAAATACCTCTTATTTTGGGTAGATTGTTTTTAGCCACTGGAAAGGCATTAATTGATGTGCATAAGGGATAATTGATTTTGCGTATCAATGATGAGAGTGTAATTTTCATTGTTTTTCATGGCCTTCGTTATCCTGCGGACAATTCTGATTGTTTCAGAATTGATATACTGATGATTTGGTTGAGTGTTCTCTGCAGGAATAGTTGTCCGTGGACACATTAGAAATATGTTTGACAGGAGCAATAGATGAGGAGCATGTTAGCGAGGAAGTTCATGAAATGGCGAGATATCTGGATTGGAGTCTGCCCTTTGACAGACTCATCAATACCAAGATGGGGGAGCTCGACCATATTCCAAAACCGAAGAAGCCATCCACCGAGGAGCCCCCCACTCTTGAACTTAAACCACTCCCTTCTCATTTGAAATATTTATATTTATTACAGAATGATAAACTACCAGTAATCTGTCATCTTCTCTGACAGATTGTGATGAGGAAAAATTGTTGAGGGTGATTAAAGAGCATATAAGATCCATAAGATGGAGCTTGGCTGACATCAAGGGGATTAGTCCAACCATGTGTATGCACAAAATACTGATGGAGGTGAAGCACAAGACATCTACTCAACCACAAAGGCGACTCAACCCAGCTATGCAAGAGGTAGTGAAAAAGGAGGTGATAAAACTCCTTAATGCAGGTATTATCTATTCTATATCTGATAGTGAATGAGTGATTCCAATTCAAGTAGTACCTAAAAGGGAGGGATGACTGTTATTGAGAATGCAAATAATGAATTAATTCCTACTTGAATTTTTACGGGGTGACGGGTTTGTATTGACTATAGGAAATTGAATGACGCCACTCGTAAGGATCACTTCCCCCTTTCCTTTATTGATCAGATGGTTGAGAGACTTGCAGGGCAAGCATTTTACTTTTTTGGATGGTTATTCCGGATTTATGCAAATTTCTATATCACCTGAGGACCAACATAAAACCACTTTTACTTGTCTTTATGGTACTTTTGCATATAAATGGATGTCGTTTGGTCCTTGTAATGCCCCCACCACTTTTCAGCTGTGTATGATGGCAATTTTTCATGACATGGTTGAAAAATTTATTGAAGTGTTTATGGATGATTTTTCTATGGTTGGGTCGTCTTTTGATGCATGTTTAGTTAATTTGAAAAAGGTGTTGCAGAGATGTGAAGAATGCAATCTTGTGTTAAATTGGGAAAAATGCCACTTCATGGTGAGAGAAGGCATTGTGTTGTGACATAAGGTGTCCGAGGTAGGTGTGGAGGTCGACCGGGCAAAATTGGAAGTAATTGAAAAACTTCCACCTCCCACGAATTTGAAAGGAATTAGAAGTTTTCTTGGGCATGCGGGTTTTTATAGGAGATTTATTAAAGATTTTTCTTCTATCGCTAAACCCCTTACTAACTTGTTGATAAAAGAGGTGCCTTTTAATTTTTCTGCTGAGTGGTTATAGGCTTTTCAGATTTTGAAGCAGAAATTGACAACTGTGTTGGAGAACGCCGGCGATCAGATCAATTAGGAATGATACCCGGTGCAGCGGAAGTTTAAAATTTTTGTATGGAACGATTCCATAATAGGTATCAACCTTACGATTAAATTGTGTGTGTAAAAATTAAATAACGATTATAAAATTTTTACCTTTAATCTCGAATCGAGATTTTGGACACCAACAGATTTCTCTGCTCTTGTTGTATATCCCTGGAACTGATGGAGGAACTGTTCTTCAATCAGGTACACGAACGGATATTCAATCCCTCTGATAGATTGCACTAGAAAATCTATCAGAAGTTTTCTACGAAGAGATTAACGAATTTGATCCGTTAAACCAGACTGTAATTCAAAATCACAGGCTGGATTTTTCTCGAGTAGAGAGGGAGAGGGGGGCGGCCACCTTATAGAAAATCAACTAGGGTTTTCGAAAATTTTGTGACCTGTTGTGTGTAATTTTTGTACTGCAATAACTTATTTATAATGTAGGCCACTAACAGCTTAGGGCCCATTAGTCATAAGTTCAAGCCCGACAAGCAAAGCCCGCATGTTCAGAAATTAATATAAAATTCATCGTGACTCCGATTGATAAACCGATTTCACCAATGTGCACAGAAACCATTTTTGCACCTTTTAAAGTCAAGATAAATTTTTCTGAATCCGAATTCAGTGATTTCCAAAAATGGCCATCCCTATGTCATTTTAGGAAATCTTACTCCTCTACTTTTAAATAAGAAGTCCAACTTCTTCGTTCATTAAATTTAACTCTTTAAATTTAACTATCTCAACGGGGATTAAAAATCCATTACACTGTGTGACCCTCAATGGTTCAGGGATACAGCTAGCCGTGGGCTCACAACTCCTTGTGACTCGGAACAACAATTTCCGACTTGCCCATCGAATCATGATATGAGCGCCTAGCAACATCGCCCCATGATTCCCTAGGTATCACTGATAGTGCCTACAAGAACCAGTAGATTTTGGTTAGCGTACAGTACGGTCCCTTCATCCATATATCCCGATCGAATCAACAACCATTGGTATATCGAGAGTCGTTCGAGATTCGATAACTATGCAATACATCTTGAAGATCAAATAGTGACATCGCATGTGCTACTAAGAAACCATTTCTTAAATCACATCATGTACTCTGGCCAGAGATTCGTCACACTAATATCTCCTCAGATCGCATAGGATATCCACACTCGCAAGTATGTGGTGAATCCTTGACAACAAAGCATCGACTCCTATATGTGTTGTAACTGTACCCAATCCCGATACCTTATGACCCCAATAGAGTCGGTAAACGAGTCAAAGCACAGTACTAGCATATAGAGTCTCAATGATGTTTCAAGTAGTAAGGACTAATGGTGTACAACCAAAACCGTGGACTTTATCCACTCGATAAGTGATAACCACTTGGAAAGTCCGGATAGGGTAGTTCGATCATTCATCATATGAATATCCATTTGCATGCTTCGAACATCTCTATGTTCCTTACCAATGAAACGTGGTACTCTGCATCGCAAATGCTAGTCTCAAACTCGAGCGATCCTTATCCTTATTATCGGACGGCTCAATCGACTAGGAACAGTTTAGAATATACAGTGACTATAAAATGTGTTTCATGATAGACATCCCCATGTTCTACCACATCTTACATACACTATAGTATATTCAAGGTCTTTATCAAAACAACAATAGTATATCACAATATAACAATATGAAGAAAGATAAAGTCATTGCCATTAATAAAAGGTGTAAATTATATTAAACAAAAGATTGTTTATACAAAGAGTCATCAAAGCCCTTAGCCACAAGTTGGCTCACCGGGCACCCACTCTTTCAATCTCCCACTTGCCCTATAGCCAACTAGTCATACTACGTAGACCCATTGCTTCGCGATGTTTGTCAAATAATGGTCCTGGCAAGGGCTTAGTAAGTGGATCAGCGATATTGTCTGCAGAGGCCACTCTTTCGACAGTGATGTCTCCTCTTTCCACAATCTCCCGGATGATGTGGTATTTCCTCAGTACGTGTTTGGATCTTTGATGAGACCTTGGTTCCTTTGCCTGAGCAACGGCACCCGTGTTGTCACAGTACACCGGGACTGGACCAACAACTTCAGGAATGACGCCCAACTCTTGGACGAAATTCCTCATCCAAACGGCCTCTTTAGCAGCAGCTGATGCTGCAATGTATTCAGCCTCAGTGGTGGAATCCGCTGTGGTGTCCTGCTTGGAACTCTTCCAAGAGACAGCACCGCCATTGAGCATGAACACAAATCCAGAGGTTGACTTCGATTCATCCACGTCACTTTGGAAGCTAGAGTCGGTATAGCCTTCCAATTTTAGTTCTCTTCCTCCATATACCATGAACATATTCTTAGTCCTTCGTAAGTACTTAAGAATGTCCTTCACGGCTTTCCAATGCATTTGACCGGGATTAGCTTGATATCTGCTCGTGACACTCAGAGCAAATGCTACATCCGGTCTGGTAGATATCATCCCATACATGATACTACCTATGGCTGACGCATATGGTACATGTGTCATTTTCTCTATCTCTTCATCAGTCTTGGGACACATAGACTTGGATAGAGAAACTCCATGACACATGGGTAGATGTCCTCTCTTGGACCCATCCATTGAAAACCGTTTCAATATGGTGTCGATGTAGGTTGATTGAGTGAGTCCTATCATTCTCTTAGATCTATCTCTATAGATCTGTATCCCTAGAATATAGGATGCCTCACCCAAATCCTTCATCGAGAATCTACCTGATAACCATATCTTTGTTGACTGCAACATCCTTACATCATTCCCAATGAGTAGGATGTCATCAACATAAAGTACTAAGAATGTCACAGCATCCTTAACTACTTTCTTGTACACGCATGGTTCCTCCGGATTCTTGATGAAACCCAAATCTTTTATTGTTTCATCAAATTTCTGGTTCCAACTTCTTGATGCTTGTTTTAGACCATAAATTGATCTCTGAAGCTTGCATACCTTATGCTCGCTTCCCATGGATGTGTACCCCTCAGGCTGCTTCATATATATCTCTTCCTTAATGTCTCCATTAAGAAAAGCAGTCTTCACATCCATTTGCCATATCTCATAGTCATACCATGCAGCTATGGCAATAAGGATTCTTATGGACTTGAACATTGCAACTGGTGAAAAGGTTTCATCATAGTCAACTCCTTGTCTTTGAGTATAACCTTTCACCACCAATCGCGCCTTGTAGGTCAATACCTTACCATCAGGCCCAAGCTTTCTTTTGTAGATCCATTTACACCCTATTGGAACAATTCCATCGGGAGGATCTACTAAAGACCAAACTTGGTTTGTATGCATCGAATCTATTTCCGACTGCATAGCTTCAAGCCATAAATTTGAATCCGCATCAGAAATTGCTTCCTTGAAGTTTCTTGGATCACATCCAACATCGGGTTCATCTTGATCCCCTTCAAGAAGAAGACAATATCGAATAGGAGGTCTAGAAGTCCTCTCGGATCTTCTAGGTACAGGCGTGTCCAGCAATGGTTCCTGAGGTGTAGGATCGTTATTTTGTATTTCGGGTTCTTCTCGAATTTCTTCGAGTTCCATCATCTCGCCTTTCTTATCCAATAAGAACTCCTTCTCCAAGAAGGTGGCATTCCTTGAAACAAACACCTTTGTTTCAGCAGGATAATAGAAATAATATCCGATTGAATTCTTCGGATACCCTACAAAATAACATAAGGTGGATCGACTATCCAACTTATCTCCCACTGTCCGCTTCACGTAAGCAGGACATCCCCAAATCCTCAAGTACGAATACTTAGGAGCTTTGCCATTCCATAACTCGTATGGTGTTTTGTCCACTGCTTTAGTGTGGACGTTGTTCAACAACAATACCGCCGTTTCAAGCGCATAGCCCCAAAACGAAGGTGGAAGCTCAGTGAAGCTCATCATGGATCAAACCATGTCCAACAAAGTTCGATTACGACGCTCCGATACACCATTAAGCTGTGGTGTCATAGGAGGTGTCCACTGAGAGAGAATCTCATTCTCTTTTAGATAGTCCAAAAACTCGGTACTCAAGTATTCTCCACCTC
Source organism: Henckelia pumila (assembly GCF_033568475.1). Taxonomy (NCBI): domain Eukaryota; kingdom Viridiplantae; phylum Streptophyta; class Magnoliopsida; order Lamiales; family Gesneriaceae; genus Henckelia; species Henckelia pumila. The sequence goes on along the minus strand of NC_133120.1, from coordinate 56,170,177 downwards.
GATCCAATCGAAGTTCTTTAATACTTTTACCTAGCTTGTTTTCTACTTCAGCCTTGAATTCTTTGAACTTTTCAAATGCTTCAGACTTATATTTCATTAAATATAAATACCCATACCTTGAATAATCATCAGTAAAGGTAATGAAGTAGGTGTGGCCATATTGAGTCCCAACTCTAAATGGACCACAAACATCTGTATGGATCAAATCCAACAGATTTTGACTACGCTCAGGTTTCCCCTTAAAAGGAGATTTAGTCATTTTTCCTTTTAGGCAGGATTCACAAGTAGGTAGAGAGTTAATATCAGACATATCAAACATGCCCTCTCCCACTAGCTTGTTCATCCTCCTTGAGGAAATATGACCTAGCCTAGCGTGCCAAAGGTTTGCCGGGTTTTGGCTATCGATTTTCCTTTTGTTTGTTGTTGCCGGTTTATCAACATAATTTATTGGAACGTCTTTTAGTTTTAAGTTGTATAGATCGTTTTCAAGTTGTCCATTTCCAATCAAACATTCATTCTTGTAAATATTGCAAATCCCATTCACAAAATTGCAAGAATAACCATCTCTATCAAGCATAGAAACAGAAATAATGTTTTTAATCAAATCCGGAACAAATAAAACATCTCTTAAAAGTAACTTAAAACCGTTCTGCAAAATTAAATAAATATCTCCCACGGCTTTTGCTTCAACTCTGGAACCATTTCCGAGCCTCAGCTGGGTCTCACCCATCCTAAGCCTGCGACTTCTTGTCATCACCTGCAAATCATTGCAAATGTGAGATCCACATCCGGTATCCAATACCCAAGAATTAGTATTAAGTGAAACATTTATTTCAATATAGAACATACCCTTTGCAGTTCGCAACTGCTCTAGATATTCCTTATAGTTATGCTTCCAATGACCGGGCTTCTTGCAGTAATGGCAAACATCCTTGGATTTTTCCATGTTTGAAGCCTTTGTCTTGTACTTCTTCTCGGGTTCGATTTTCTTGGGTGGGGCAGAACGTTTCTTACCCTTTGTACTTGGCCCCTTCTTAGCAGAAAAAGAGGAGCCCACCAAGAAAGCCGGTTTATCCTTCTTTAATGTGGATTCATATGTCACAAGCATATTGACCATCTCTTCAAGGGAGGCCTCTATCTTGTTCATATTGAAATTTACCACAAATCCGTCAAACGAAGAAGGAAGAGACAGAAGTAGTAAGTCCACGTTGAGTTCATGCTCCAACACCAAATCATGGGTTACCAACTTCTGTATGAGCCAAATCACTCGTACCCCATGATCACGGACCGAAGTCCCTTCACGCATGCGACACGTCATTAGCTCCTTTACAGTAGCGAACCTTTCAGCCCTCGATTGAGCCCCAAAAAGTTCCTTGAGTTGAACGTGAATGTCAGCAGCATTCACGGTGTCCTCAAATCACCTCTGGAGTTCATCAGACATCGAGGCTTGCATATAGCATTTGGTCTTGATATCATGGTCCCACCATGTATCAAGCTTGGCTAACTCCTCCGGACTTACGTCAGCTGGTGCTTCCTTCGGAGGAGATTTTTCTAACACGTAGAGCATCTTCTCCGAAGTCAAGACAATCTTCAACTTACGGAACCATTCCGTATAGTTTGCGCCAGTCAACTTATTTTGTTCGAGGATTGAGAAAAGTGGATTACGCGAATTCATCTTATGAAATACTGAAAAGAAACAGACAAATATCAGTGATTGTTTAAGCAATTTACTAAGACATAAAATAGGCAAAATTTATTTTATGAATCTCACTCCCACTATTTTAACGGTTTTACTACCCTCTAGTGAAAATGGGAAACTGTTTTCCTTAGTGAGAACATGGAGTCCAATTGACAAACTTATGGTCCCGAATAATATCAGCCAACCATAATTTTCAAAAGGTAGAGCCCAATTGCTTCCAAAGCAACCTCCATGTTTTTACCTCATGTCCAATAAGGGCCCAATAATATGACGCCGTTTATTGTGACATGTCAAGATGACCCATCAATATTAAGTTGTGATGGACGGTCGCCATGTGGATCCCCCAATAATATGAGCCGATCCCATGGGAGTTCCACCCAACTTACAACATGTGTCGATCCAATGTATAGCTTTCCGACGAACGGGCCCCCCCAATAATATGAGCCGGACCGTATCCGCGGGTAGCATCTCATACATTGATCGTTGATGGAAGGTAGGAACATTTAAACAAATTTAAATTTCCTTTATTTATCTTGATATCAATTTTAAATCATATTTAAAATGAGGGATTTTTAATTATAAAAATTTGTCTCATCATTTTTTAAAAATTTTGTATGCTTGTCGGATTCACACAATTATGTCTAAAACATGCATACAACTATAATATCACATATTATATAGGATGATCGATTCCATTTCTAATCGACCCGTGGTTGCCAATCACGAGTCTTAGTCCAATCCTAGGTAATATGCAGTATGCAATGCAATCCTATTACATTTGCTTCCAATTTACATTTCTTCTGTCTTTATTGTCTGCTGGGCCCACCTCCATCTTCAAATCTTGATCTCCCACTAAATCTAATGTATTTACAATAAATAACAATGACAAGTAGGGGATACATTTTTAAGGGGTGGGAACAGGCCATAAACCAAGCCCACTTTTATTACATATGACATTCATATTTGGGCCATAAACCAGGCCCATTAATAAAACCAACAACAATAAAACAAATGTAAATTCCTAACATACACCTACAAAATTGGTCATGGCAATCGATCATCCTTATTCAATAACATTTAATTCAAAATTAATTTATTGGATAGCATGCAATGGCAATTTAAATTTAAAAGGATAAAATCATATTTCATACATAAAATCTTATTTTACATACAAAATCATATTTTATCTTTTATCAAATAAAATCATATTTTATCTATAAAATCCAATTTTATACATAAAATCATATTTTACTCAATATATCCATAAGATCATATCTTATCATCAATTGTACCAAAAATAATTAATTTCAAAATTCAATTAAAGGATAAAATATTAAAATTTTCCAAAAATTCAAATTTATCCAAAAACCAATTAAAAATTTTCGGACTCGAACAATTCGATCCGACGCCTCGTGGACCAATCAAAAACGATTTTCGATCGGACCAAAAATAGAATTTTAACATATTAAAATTTAATTTAAAAATTAAAATTTAATTTTTCCGCGGGCCGCCCCGGACTTTCCCGGGCTGCCCGCGCCCCGTAGGGCTCGGGCCGGGCAGCCCGGCTGCCCCTAGGGCAGCGACGATCGCTGCCCTGGGCAGCGATCACATCGCTGCCCATGGGCAGCGCCGTGCGCCGCCCTGTGCAGCTCCCAGCGCTGCGCAGGGCAGCGCCGTGCGCTGCACGGGTTTTTGCCCGAAAATTTTTTTTTTTATTTTTAAATATTTATTTTGTTTCAAAAACCGAGGCTCAAAAATTTTTGTACAATCGATTAATTTAATCGCTTGATCTGAGCAACCTGGCTCTGATACCACTGTTGGAGAACGCCGGCGATCAGATCAATTAGGAATGATACCCGGTGCAGCGGAAGTTTAAAATTTTTGTATGGAACGATTCCATAATAGGTATCAACCTTACGATTAAATTGTGTGTGTAAAAATTAAATAACGATTATAAAATTTTTACCTTTAATCTCGAATCGAGATTTTGGACACCAACAGATTTCTCTGCTCTTGTTGTATATCCCTGGAACTGATGGAGGAACTGTTCTTCAATCAGGTCCACGAACGGATATTCAATCCCTCTGATAGATTGCACTTGAAAATCTATCAGAAGTTTTCTACGAAGAGATTAACGAATTTGATCCGTTAAACCAGACTGTAATTCAAAATCACAGGCTGGATTTTTCTCGAGTAAAGAGGGAGAGGGGGCGGCCACCTTATAGAAAATCAACTAGGGTTTTCGAAAATTTTGTGACATGTTGTGTGTAATTTCTGTACTGCAATAACTTATTTATAATGTAGGCCACTAACAGCTTAGGGCCCATTAGTCATAAGTTCAAGCCCGACAAGCAAAGCCCGCATGTTCAGAAATTAATATAAAATTCATCGTGACTCCGATTGATAAACCGATTTCACCAATGTGCACAGAAACCATTTCTGCACCTTTTAAAGTCAAGATAAATTTTTCTGAATCCGAATTCAGTGATTTCCAAAAATAGCCATCCCTATGTCATTTTAGGAAATCTTACTCCTCTACTTTTAAATAAAAAGTCCAACTTCTTCGTTCATTAAATTTAACTCTTTAAATTTAACTATCTCAACGGGAATTAAAAATCCATTACACTGTGTGACCCTCAATGGTTCAGGGATACAGCTAGCCGTGGGCTCACAACTCCTTGTGACTCGGAACAACAATTTCCGACTTGCCCATCGAATCATGGTATGAGCGCCTAGCAACATCGCCCCATGATTCCCTAGGTATCACTGATAGTGCCTACAAGAACCAGTAGATTTTGGTTAGCGTACAGTACGGTCCCTTCATCCATATATCCCGATCGAATCAACAACCATTGGTATATCGAGAGTCGTTCGAGATTCGATAACTATGCAATACATCTTGAAGATCAAATAATGACATCGCATGTGCTACTAAGAAACCATTTCTTAAATCACATCATGTACTCTGGCCAGAGATTCGTCACACTAATATCTCCTCAGATCGCATAGGATATCGACACTCGCAAGTATGTGGTGAATCCTTGACAACAAAGCATCGACTCCTATATGTGTTGTAACTGCACCCAATCCCGATACCTTATGACCCCAATAGAGTCGGTAAACGAGTCAAACACAGTACTAGCATATAGAGTCTCAATGATGTTTCAAGTAGTAAGGACTAATGGTGTACAACCAAAACCGCGGACTTTATCCACTCGATAAGTGATAACCACTTGGAAAGTCCGGATAGGGTAGTTCGATCATTCATCATATGAATATCCATTTGCATGCTTCGAACATCTCTATGTTCCTTACCAATGAAACGTGGTACTCTGCATCGCAAATGCTAGTCTCAAACTCGAGCGATCCTTATCCTTATTATCGGACGGCTCAATCGACTAGGAACAGTTTAGAATATACAGTGACTATAAAATGTGTTTCATGATAGACATCCCCATGTTCTACCACATCTTACATACACTATAGTATATTCAAGGTCTTTATCAAAACAACAATAGTATATCACAATATAACAATATGAAGAAAGATAAAGTCATTGCCATTAATAAAAGGTGTAAATTATATTAAACAAAAGATTGTTTATACAAAGAGTCATCAAAGCCCTTAGCCACAAGTTGGCTCACCGGGCACCCACTCTTTCAATCTGCACCAGTAATAGTAGCGCCTGATTGGAGTCTACCGTTTGAGTTGATGTGTGATGCTAGTGACACTGCGTTGGGAGCCGTGCTTGCACAAAAAAGGGACAAAGTTCTTCATGTGATTTACTATTCCAGTATCACACTGTTAGCCGCCTAACTCAATTATGCAACTACTGAAAAAGAACTTCTTGCGGTAGTGTTTGCCTTGGACAAATTCAGGTCGTATTTGATGGGAAGCAAAGTCATCGTTCACACGGATCATTCGGCACTGAAATATCGAATGAGCAAGAAGGATGCTAAACTCAGATTAATTCGTTGAGTTTTATTATTGCAAAAATTTGACTTAAAAATTATTGACAGGAAGGGCTCGGAGAATCAAGTAGCGGATCACCTTTCCCGTCTGGATAATCAAGGAACTGAAACGCAATTAATTCATGATGATTTTCCAGACGAACAGCTTTTTGAGGTAACGAATTTACCATGGTATGCAGATATCGTAAATTACCTCTTAAGTAAGTTTCCTCCCTCATATTTAACTTATCAACAGAAAAAGAAATTTTTCTCGGAGTTGAAATATTTTTTGTGTGAAGATCTTTTTCTATTTAAGATCTCTGCAGATGGTATTATTCGTAGGTGTATTCCAGCGGAAGAGGTAAGTTCTATACTCTCCCATTATCACACAGGTCCGACTGGAGGTCACTTTGGTGAAGATCGTACCGCAGCTAAAGTACTACATTCGGGATTTTATTTGCCTTCGTTATTTAAGGATGCATATGCCTATGTGTGATTGCTTGTGATGCTTGTCAAAAAGTTGGTAATATTTCTTGGAGACATGAGATGCCCTTAAATAATATTCTGGTTTGTCAGGTTTTTGATGTGTGGGATATTGATTTCATGGGACCATTTCCCGCGTCTGAAGGGAACAAATATATTTTGGTTGCGGTCGATTATGTGTCTAAGTGGGTTGAAGCACTTTCATGTAGGACAAATGACTCTAGGGTGGTTGTGAAATTTTTTAAAAAATTTATCTTTTCTAGATATGGTACACCTAAAGCCATAATTAGTGATGGAGGAACCCACTTTTATAATCATCAATTTGACACATTGTTGACTAAATATGAGGTCACTCACAAGGTGGCAACACCTTATCATCCCCAAACTAGTGGGCAATTTGAAATATCTAATAGGGAGTTGAAAAGAATTTTGAAGAAAACAGTGAATTCAAACAGGAAAGAGTGGTCAAATAAAATGGATGACGCGTTATGCGCTTATCGTGAAACGACCCTAACTCTCTAAATATAAATAAATATGCGGAAAATTTTTTTTTTTATACTTACTAAATAATAATATGTACATACATCCCATACATATATGCACAGAATAAATAGTTTTAAAAATAAATAACTTAAATAAAAAATGCAACCTTTAATAAATTAAATATCTGAGTCTAATATTTAATAAAATACTGACCAATAAAATACTGACATAAGCGGAATAAATAAAATTTGCATGCACTGAAAATATTTAAATAAAATGTATAACATGATAAAAATATTCATAACATGACATAGACTCAGACAGCGGTCACGGGATTACTGCATGTCCGCTCATAGGTCCTCGCCGCCGGTGGGTACTACGTCCTCCTCTACGTACTCACCTGCACCATATCAGTGTAGTGAGCCTAGAGGCCCAACATGCTAACATAACAAGGGTTTAAAATAATTTAAATCACTTTAATACTAATACATAACATATACATGAATGAGCATGCTTATAAAATATCATAAACATAACATAAACTTAAATATCATAATAATACATAAACATTGTTGAGCAAAGTATTTTCTAACATCGAAAGGTCGTCTCCATAGTGTAACCATACATACATTAAATACTGATCAGCGTGGTAAACCAACGTACGTGGCGGTGACGAATCACCTCTTAAATTGGCAGTAAACTGCCCTTCAATAGTTCACATATGGGGACGAATCCCCCTTAAATTGTTACACTACTTCAACTTCCAACATAAAATTTTTTTCTTTTGCTCAACCTCAAACATTAAATCATGCATAAAAAATTATTTCATGAATGCATGTACTTAAATAAAATGTGTGTCCTTCATCTATATTTAATTTAATTTCATACTAACATATAAATATTAAAAATTACTTCCATGCATAAAAATAATTAAATATATATTCAGGACACATGCAATTTCTCATGGATTGTACTGAACTGCTGGGCCTAACACTCAAGCCCTTTTTCTTAAATTCTGGCCCATTAATACACTTAAATCCAAAAATACATTTCTAGGCCCAATTAATAAATTCAAGCCCAATAAAATATTCCTGGCCCAATAACAACCTATTCTGGCCCAATGGGCCCAAAAGCCCAAAGACTGGCCCAATAATTTTCATGGGCTCCCAAGCCCATAAAAAATTTTAGGCTAACTTAAAATAATTATTCAAGCCCATTAATAAATTTAAATGTAGCCCATTAATTTAATTAGTCTATTTAGCCCAACTAAAACACTATAACTTAATAATTAACTTAAAAATAAAATACCTAAGCCCGACTAACTTAACCCGGACCCGGACCCAACTAACATAACCCAAGACCCACTGACTTGACCCGAACCACCAACCCGACCCGGACCCACCACTGAAACCCTAAAACTCGTCGCCCCTTCCTAGTTCCTGCTGCGGCCGTGAGCAGCAGCCACTCCTTGGCTGCTGCCGGCCTGCTCTGGCCGCCCTTGGCCGGAGCGCCGCCGCCCAGACGTAGCCCACGTCTGGGCGGTTCGAACCTGCCCTAGCTCAGCCTCAACCCTTCACCCTAGCCCAAGGCCGAACCCTCCTTCCAGAAACCCTAACCTGCGCACCCCATGGCTACTTCTTGCACCAGCTCGCCCAAGCCTCTATCTAGCCCATGACCAACCGAGCCAAGCTAGCCTAAGGACCCCAACAAACCCCTTGACAGCCCTGACGAGCAGCCATGCACGCCCCTTAACCAAAAACGTGAACATGATTCCCAAAAACGTGAACTAGTGCATACATTCAATCCTTCTCGATTTTTTTCTGAAATTTCTTGAATAAAAAAAAATGATACATACACACACACACTCATAAGCACTGATATGGCACAAAAATTAGAGAAAGAATCATGCCTTGCACCGAAGTTTGAAGAGTAAAGGCGTAGGTGACGAGTCCGGGACGACGGGACGACGATGACTCAACTCGGAAGCTTCAAAATCGTGGCTATGGAGCCTTGGAGATTGCTAGCCGATGAAGAAGATGAGGATGCAAGGAGGTGTCGGTTGAGAGCTTGGAGACGTGAGGGTTTGGGGTAGAATTAGGGTGTTTTTAATTAAAAATAGGTTTTTAGGATAATAAAATATTAATATGGATTTTTAATTATGAAATATATAACTTAAAAGCTCTAACTAAAAATTAAAATCTGATAAATAATTTAAAAATCCCGAAATAAATAATTAAGGGAATTTTAAAGATAATAAAAAGTCATTATTTTGGCTTATTTTGAATAAAAATGGACTCCTAAAATCATATAAAATTAAATACTAATAATTTTGAGAAAATAAAACTCAAAATAATATTTTTGGGCTCTAAAAATGCTCATGAAATAAATTGGATAGAAAGTTGTCATCTCGTCCGTCCACGGTCCCGTCTACGCGATAAAATAATTAAATTTCCATAAATCATGAAAAATCACTAATTATGGGTTAAATGCTTAAAAATAACTTAAAACATGCACCAATAATTTCACATAATTATTTAACCCATAAATCTAAAATTCTAAATAAATAAAATCCCTAATTATGCATGCGAATTTACGTATTAAAAATACCGGGTGTTACAATTCTCTCCCCCTTAAATTGAATTTCGTCCTCGAAATTAAAGTACTTACCCGAACAACTCCGGGTAGCGAGTTCTCATATCTGCCTCGGTCTCTCAAGTAGCTTCCTCCTCCGAGTGATTCAGCCACTGGACTCTGACCATCGGTATGACACGCGTCCTAAGCCTCCGTTCCTCCCTAGCCAAGATCCGTATAGGCCTCTCCTCAAATGCTAACTCCGGTGTCAACTGAAGAGGCTCAAAATCCAACACATGTGACGGGTTCGAGATGTATCTCTGAAGCATGGATACATGGAAGACGTTGTGCACTGCTGCAAGCCCTGGCGGTAGAGCTAAACGGTAGGCCAACGTGCCAACTCTCTCCAAGATCTTGAATGGCCCTATATACCTCGGATTAAGCTTCCCTCTCCGGCCAAATCGTACTAATCCCTTCATAGGTGACACCTTCAGGAATACGTGATCATCTACAGCGAACTCCAAATCTCGTCGTCGAGTATCTGCATAACTCTTCTGACGACTCTGAGCAGTCCTCATGCGATCCCGAATTTGAGTCACAATGTCAGCTGTCTGCTGCACGATCTTAGGACCCAGTAAAATCCTCTCACCAACCTCATCCCAATGCACAGGAGATCTGCATCTCCTCCCATACAATGCTGCATAAGGAGCCATACCTATAGACGACTGAAAACTGTTGTTATAGGTAAACTCCACTAATGGCAGTCTAGTCTCCCACGAGCCCTGAAAGTCGATGACACAAGCTCTCAGTAGATCCTCGAGAACCTGGATCACTCTCTCAGACTGACCATCTGTCTGGGGATTGAACCCTGTATTGAACAAAAGTCTAGTCCCCAATGCAGTGTGTAAACTCTTCCAAAACGCAGACGTAAATCTCGGATCTCTGTCTGATACTATCGACACTGGTATGTCATGCAGTCTAACAATCTCCTTAATGTAAAGCTCTGCATACTGTGTCAACGAGTAAGTAGTCCTCACTGGTAAGAAATGAGCTGACTTGGTGAGTCTATCCACGATCACCCAAATAGCTGTGCAACCTCTGGCACTCCTCGGTAAGCCAACTACAAAGTTCATCGTAATATTCTCCCATTTTCATTCCGGAATAGGAAGAGGTCTAAGAAGTCCTGCTGGACGCAGATGCTCGGCCTTGACCTGCTGACAAGTCAAGCACTCTGACACAACTCTCCAGATGTCTCTCTTCATCCCGGGCCACCAATACAATAGCTTCAAATCTTGGTACATCTTCGTACTTCCGGGGTGAATGGAGTATGGAGATGTGTGAGCCTCTGCTAGAATCTCAGCTCTCAACTGATCGACGTTCTGTACCCACATCCTACCACGGTACTGAACAATGCCATCCACAACTGTATACAGAAGACCACCCTTGGCCTCATCTCTCTGTCTCCAATGCTGCAACTCCTCATCAGTAGGCTGTCCCTCTCTGATCCGATCCCGTAGAATCGGCTGCACCGTCAATACTGACAAGCTCGGTGCATGACCACTCGAGTAAATCTCCAAATCAAACCTCTGAATCTCACTCTGCAGTGGTAACTGCACTGACAAACATGATACCACTGACGACTTCCGACTCAAAGCATCGGCCACTACATTAGCTTTACCTGGATGGTAGCTAATGTCACAGTCATAATCCTTCACCAACTCCAACCATCTCCGTTGCCTCATGTTCAACTCCTTCTGAGTGAAGAAGTACTTGAGGCTCTTGTGATCCGTGAAAATCTTGCACTTCTCTCCATACAGATAGTGCCTCCAGATTTTCAAAGCGAATACCACTGCTGCTAATTCCAAGTCATGTGTCGGGTAGTTCTGCTCATGAATCTTCAACTGCCTCGACGCATAAGCAATAACCTTACCACACTGCATAAGTACTGCGCCTAAACCTAGCTTAGACACGTCGGTGTACACCACTAACTCCTCATGTGGTACTGCCATCGCCAAAACCGGTGCGGTAGTGAGTGCTTCCTTCAGCTGATCGAAGCTCCTCTGACAGTCTGAACTCCAAATAAACTTCGCATTCTTCTTGGTTAAGGAAGTCAAGGGTACTGCAATAGAGGAAAAACCCTTGATGAACTTCCTATAATATCCTGCCAAACCCAAGAAACTGCGAATCTCCGAAGCATTCCTCGGAATACCCCATTTCTGCACTGCCTCAACCTTTGACTGATCCACTGCAATCCCATCTCTCGAAATAATGTGGCCAAGAAATGCCACCTGCTCGAGCCAAAACTCGCACTTGCTGAACTTGGCATACAAACGATGCTCCCTCAAAGTCTGCAAGGTTGTCTGTAGATGCTGCCTATGCTCCTCAATGCTCCTAGAGTAGATCAAGATATCATCAATGAAGACTATGATGAACTGATCAAGATACGGCTGAAAAACCCGGTTCATGAGATCCATGAAAACCGCTGGAGCATTGGTCATTCCAAATGGCATCACTAAGAACTCGTAATGCCCATAACGTGTCCGGAAAGTTGTCTTGGACACATCTACATCTCTAACTCGCAGCTGATGATAACCAGATCGCAGGTCGATCTTGGAGAACACTGAAGCTCCCTGTAACTGATCAAATAGGTCCTCTATTCTCGGCAGTGGGTACTTATTCTTCACTGTGACCCTGTTGAGCTCTCGATAATCGATGCACAATCTCATACTGCCATCCTTCTTCTTCACAAATAATACTGGAGCTCCCCATGGAGAAAAGCTAGGACGAACAAAGCCTTTCTCTAATAACTCCTGTATCTGCTCCTTCAACTCCTTCATCTCGGTAGGAGCAAGTCTGTATGGTGCCTTAGAGATAGGCACGGTGTCTGGCACTAAGTCGATGCTGAACTCCACATCTCTCACTGGTGGAATTCTTGCAACATCCTTCGGAAAGACATCCGGGAAGTCACGAACCACCTCTATCTCTGATAATGATCTGCTAGATGGTTCTGAGGCCGTGACAATACTTGCTAGAAAACCTTGGCAACCCCGTTTCAACAGCTTCCTCGCCTGAATAAGGGATATCACCTGAGGAATATCACTGCTCTGAGATGCATGAAAAGTAAACGGGTCGCCTCCCGGCGGTTTCACTGACACTGTCCTCCGACGAAAATCAATCGAAGCTCCATTGACTGTCAACCAGTCCATACCCAATATCAAATCAAATCCACTCAACGGCAAAACCACTACATCTGCGCGAATGGAGTGCCCCTGAAGCTCCAACTCCAGCTCTCGGATGACATTAGAGGTAGTAATAATCTGCCCTGACGGCATAGTGACATCATAACCACTGTCAACAATCTCGGGTGTGATGCCTATCCGTCTGATAAACTCCAGGGAGATAAACGAATGCGTAGCCCCTGAATCTAGCAACGCAAACATGGAGTTGCCTCCAACTAAAATTCTCCCTGCACGCAGAAGAATCCCAACAATTTCATACCACTACTAAACTTTCCCCCCCAAAGATAAGTCACTAATAACCCTTAATTCTAGTCACAAGTAAATCATGCTTCTTATTCTAACATGCAGATAGAAAAATCCCAAATACAAATTATTTCACAAAGAAAAATCGAAATTCTTAACCAAAGGAAGAAATTATAATATACTAGGGGTAAGATATACCGGTGATCAAGGAGGTGTCTGGGTCTGCCTCCTCTGCCTGCATAACGAACACTCTACCAGCAGTGTTCTTCTTCCTCGGGCAATTAGCTATCTGGTGCCCTGGCTCTCTACAGTGGAAACAAACTCCTGCTCCCAAAAGACAAGGTCCCGAATGCATCTTCAGACACTTCGGGAAAGTAGGAAAACCTCCAGCATTAGGGGCCCCGCCCCTAGGCTGCTGTGGCCTCTGCTGCTGGTTCGGGCCCTTAGACGGCCCAGTATACTGCTTCTTCGCAGGAGGCTGCGAAGATGGTCGCTGAAAACCAGACTGAATATGTCTCTTCCCCTGCTGCTCTCGCTGTATCTCTCTCCTACCCTCCTCTGACCTCAGTGCTCTACTAACTGCCACCTCATATGTAGCGACGTCCATCATACGTACGTCATGCTTGATATCCGCCTTCAGTCCCTCCACAAACTGCCTCATCTTCTCCGGTGGACTATCTGAAATCAGAGGCACAAAATGACAGCCCCTCTCGAACTGTCTCACATACTCAACCACTGACCTGTCCCCCTGTTGAAGACTCATAAACTCCCGGATCATGCGACTGCGCACATCCTCCGTGAAATATTTGGCGTAGAAGATATGCCTAAACTCCACCCATGACAATGTAGGAAGATGTACTCCCCTGGAAGCACCTTCCCACCAAAGAGATGCATCTCCCCTCATCATATAAGTCGCACAGTTCACCCTGTCCACGTCAGTAATCCCCATGTATGCAAAGATGGACTCCAAAGAGCGAATCCACCCCTCAGCCACCAATGGATCGGTGGTACCAGTGAACTCCTTCGGCCCCTTCTTCTGGAACCGCTCAGCTACGTCCTCCTAGTGGGACAGTCTAGGACGTGTAGCCTGCTGCTCCAGTAGAGCAGTAATCCCTGCCATCATATTAGCATTGGCCTGCTCCAATGCTGCAAGTGGGTTCTGCGGAGGTGGAGGTGGAGATTCCCCACGTCTGCTCATAGGTCTCGGAGGCATTCTGCACCACCACATATTTCTTTACGTAAATCGCCATGCATAACTAAGTGTTTTAACATTAATGCTAACTTAAATTCTTAAAAGTAAATCATGCTATAAACACTTAAAACTTACAGACCGATAGCGTGGATTTCTGAGCTCGCATAGCAGTAATGACCCCTCCAAGGACCGTGCTCTGATACCAACTGAAACGACCCTAACTCTCTAAATATAAATAAATATGCGGAAATTTTTTTTTATATATACTTACTAAATAATAATATGTACATACATGCCCATACATATATGCACAGAATAAATAGTTTTAAAAATAAATAACTTAAATAAAAAATGCAACCTTTAATAAATTAAATATCTGAGTCTAACATTTAATAAAATACTGACCAATAAAATACTGACATAAGCGGAATAAATAAAATTTGCATGCACTGAAAATATTTAAATAAAATGTATAACATGATAAAAATATTCATAACATGACATAGACTCAGACAGCGGTCACGGGGTTACTGCATGTCCGCTCATAGGTCCTCGCCGCCGGTGGGTACTACGTCCTCCTCTACGTACTCACCTGCACCACATCAGTGTAGTGAGCCTAGAGGCCCAACATGCTAACATAACAAGGGTTTAAAATAATTTAAATCACTTTAATACTAATACATAACATATACATGAATGAGCATGCTTATAAAATATCATGAACATAACATAAACTTAAATATCATAATAATACATAAACATTGTTGAGCAAAGTATTTTCTAACATCGAAAGGTCGTCTCCATAGTGTAACCATACATACATTAAATACTGATCAGCGTGATAAACCAACGTACGTGGCGGTGACGAATCACCTCTTAAATTGGCAGTAAACTGCCCTTCAATAGTTCACATATGGGGATGAATCCCCCTTAAATTGTTACACTACTTCAACTTTCAACATAAAATTGTTTTCTTTTGCTCAACCTCAAACATTAAATCATGCATAAAAAATTATTTCATGAATGCATGTACTTAAATAAAATGTGTGTCCTTCATATATATTTAATTTAATTTCATACTAACATACAAATATTAAAAATAACTTCCATGCATAAAAATAATTAAATATATATTCAAGACACATGCAATTTCTCATGGGTTGTACTGAATTGTTGGGTCTAACACTCAAGCCCTTTTTCTTAAATTCTGGCCCATTAACACTGAGACTGGCCCATTAATACACTTAAACCCAAAAATACATTTCTAGGCCCAATTAATAAATTCAAGCCCAATAAAATATTCCTGGCCCAATAACAACCTATTCTGGCCCAATGGGCCCAAAAGCCCAAATACTGGCCCAATAATTTTCATGGGCTCCCAAGCCCATAAAAATTTTTAGGCTAACTTAAAATAATTATTCAAGCCCATTAATAAATTTAAATGTAGCCCATTAATTTAATTAGTCTATTTAGCCCAACTAAAACACTATAACTTAATAATTAACTTAAAAATAAAATACCCGAGCCCGACTAACTTAACCCGGACCCGGACCCAACTAACATAACCCAAGACCCACTGACTTGACCCGGACCACCAACCCGACCCGGACCCACCACTGAAACCCTAAAACCCGTCGCCCTTTCCTAGTTCCTGCTGCGGCCGTGAGCAGCAGCCACTCCTTGGCTGCTGCCACCCCTGGCCGGAGCGCCGCCGCCCAAACGTAGCCCACGTCTGGGTGGTTCGAACCTGCCCTAGCTCGGCCTCAACCCTTCACCCTAGCCCAAGGCTGAACCCTCCTTCCAGAAACCCTAACCTGCGCACCCCATGGCTACTTCTTGCACCAGCTCGCCCAAGCCTCTATCTAGCCCATGACTGACCAAGCCAAGCTAGCCTAAGGACCCCGACGAACCCCTTGACAGCCCTGACCAGCAGCCATGCACGCCCCTTAACCAAAAACGTGAACATGATTCCCAAAAACGTGAACTAGTGCATACATTCAATCCTTCTCGATTTTTTTCTGAAATTTCTTGAATAAAAAAAAAATGATACATACACACACACACGCATAAGCACTGATATGGCACAAAAATTAGAGAAAGAATCATGCCTTGCACCGAAGTTTGAAGAGTAAAGGCGTAGGTGACGAGTCCGGGATGACGGGACGACGATGACTCAACTCGGAAGCTTCAAAATCGTGGCTATGGAGCCTTGGAGATTGCTAGCCGATGAAGAAGATGAGGATGCCAGGAGGTGTTGGCTGAGAGCTTGGAGGCGTGAGGGTTTGGGGTAGAATTAGGGTGTTTTTAATTAAAAATAGGTTTTTAGGATAATAAAATATTAATATGGATTTTTAATTATGAAATATATAACTTAAAAGCTCTAACTAAAAATTAAAATCTGATAACTAATTTAAAAATCCCGAAATAAATAATTAAGGGAATTTTAAAGATAATAAAAAGTCATTATTTTGGCTTATTTTGAATAAAAATGGACTCCTAAAATCATATAAAATTAAATACTAATAATTTTGAGGAAATAAAACTCAATAATATTTTTGGGCTCTAAAAATGCTCATGAAATAAATTGGATAGAAAGTTGTCATCTCGTCCGTCCACGGTCCCGTCTACGCGATAAAATAATTAAATTTCCATAAATCATGAAAAATCACTAATTATGGGTTAAATGCTTAAAAATAACTTAAAACATGCACCAATAATTTCACATAATTATTTAACCCATAAATCTAAAATTCTAAATAAATAAAATTCCTAATTATGCATGCGAATTTACGTATTAAAAATACCGGGTGTTACATATCGTACTGCATTTAAAACACCTATAGGAACTTCTCCCTTTAGGCTGTTATATGGTAAAGCGTGTCATCTTCCTATTGAATTAGAGCACAAAGCATTATGGGCTACTAAATTTCTGAATTTTTATGTGCATGTTACATGTGAAGAACGTTTGCTGCAATTGAATGAACTTGAGGAGGTTAGGTTGGATGCCTATGAGAATGCAAGGATTTACAAAGAAAAAACCAAGAAATGGCATGATCAACGCATCGTCTCGCGTAAGTTTGAGGTAGGCCAAACTGTTTTATTATATAACTCACGTTTGAAGCTCATGTCAGAAAAGCTACGTTTGAGATGGTCAGGACCGTTCACTATCAAGCAAGTGATGCTGTATGGCACTGTGGAAATTTATAGTTATGCCACAGGAGCATTCAAAGTTAATGGGCAAAGGATAAAAGTTTATCGAGGTGGTATCGTGGATCAAACACAGACCACTGTCGACATACATGACCCGAAAAATTAAAAAGGGAGGTATAGTCGAGCTATAGACTATAAATTTAGCGTTGACTGGGAGACAATCCAGTGTTCTTTTCCCTATTTTTTTTTGTTTTGCGTTATTTTTTGCTTTTAAGTTAGTTTTTGAAATTTTTGTGTTATTTTCGAAAATTTAGTCTCGCTCGAGCGAGCGGGTCTTTGTTTTTGAATTTTTGGGAACAAAGAAGCTCACTCGAGCGGACGCCATATGCGCTCGAGCGAGCATCTGTCTGTTAAGAAATTTTTTTGGCACATTTCTCTCGCTCGAGCGAGCGTGTTTTAATCGCAATATATCGGGATCCCTCTTTCCTCTCCCCCTCACTTTTTCGCTCCCATATTTTAAATCCCTAAACCCCCAAATCCTCATCTCCTCCTCCTCACTAATTCTACTCAATTACTTGCAGAAATCAATCTTGGCTCGTCATCCATACCGCCAAGTTCCGCACAACCGCCGGTCCTCCATTTGTTCGAGACAGCCGAGCCATCTCCACCGCGCAGGCCATCTACCACACCTATGCCGCGGCTCCTCCGTATCTCCATCTAACCACCGAGCACCAGCCGTCGGACTTCCATTTGTTCTCATTCCAGTCATCCATCTCTGTCGCCGGTCAAGTTATCTCGTCGATTCACCACCAACCGAGTCCCCTCTCCTCCTCATTCTTGCCGAAATTTACTTATCACCACTCATCCTCCATGGGTCCAAAACGAGCAAGATTGGATGGGCCTCTTCATCCCAGCGAGCTCCGGCTTCTTCGTCATCATCGGGCCTCGCCGGAAAATTTGTCAACGCTACGGCCAAAGAAAGGTACGATAGAGCTAAACTTAATCGCACCCCTATTCCTGAGAGGGGTGTGGAATTAATGCATAGGGATAGTGGTGTAGCTATATAGATTGGACATAGGAATTTGGAATTTTTCTATCAACAACTTAAGGCAACCGTTGTGCCTTTAGTATGAGAGTTTTATGCAAATGATGCTGAGAGAGAGGATGGTAAAGCGTATGTTCGGGGAAAACTAGTTTCTTTTGATGAAAATGCCCTGAATGTCTTACTTCAAACTCCTGTTGTTGATTATGTGATGTATCATAGTTTGAAGTTCGACCCTTATTATAATGAAATTTTGGAACAATTGTGTTTTTATGAGCCGACTTGGCATGACCCGAACACGTATCTTAATTTTTCAGAAAAATTCTTATTGGTGGAGTCGTAGATTTGGTTCGTGTTTACTACAAAGTGTTTGATGCCTATTTCTCATACCAGCAGTGAGAACATGGCGAGTGCCATTCTTTTGTATGCATTGAGTCTGGGGTGGCCGATCAATGTCGGTCGTCTTATTCACAGTGAGATCCGCCGCTCCATCTAAACGTCCTCCTTGGGCCTTTTCTTTCCCAGCATCATCTCCGAGTTATGAATTCAGGCTGGTGTCCAAGTTCGAGCAGACGAAGAGTGGCTACAGCCGAGACAACCCGTTGATCCGACATTGTTACAGAAAAAGGCGGCCAAAAGAAAGAAAGTCTTTCCGCAGGGAGGATTTGTGAGACCTCGATTCCAAACAACTAATCTCGGGATTAAACAACAATAAGGCATACAATAACCAAAGGTTAAAAGCAATAAGATTTTTTTTTTGAAACATTGCCTCGTTCGATCCGCATGATCTTGCGGATCGAGCGAGCAACTTTGCCAAAGTTACTGCCTGAAAAACTCAGCCCTCGCTCAATCCGCAATATCTTGCAAGCGAGCCACCAAAAATTTGAAACAGAGGATAGAACAGCTTGCCCTCGCTCGATCTGCAAGATCTTGCGGATCGAGCGGTGACAGAAACAGAGCAAAAACAGCAGAAATCATGCTAGAACTTGAGTCCAAAACCAACAACATTTTATCATGCATTACAATCACAAGTTCTCCAACTAATACATGAAATTCTAGGGTTACACAACCGCTCAAAAGTATTGGATTTGTAACGACAAACTTTCAACACAGCTCGCATAAACAATACAATAACATAATGAAGTTCGATATCTAAACATGTTCAAATACAACTAGGTAGACATGCTGACACGACTTCTAAACCGAGTCTCACTACTAGCTCTCCCTCTTGTTGCTAACCAGGCCTTCGCTGACTTGGTCCTGCCCCACCTGTTGCCAAGTACACATACAAAACAAAGCAACAGCCGGATAAACCGGTGAGAATGACATTCCCAGTAAAAATAACATAACAAGTAATGAATATACAACATGCTATCAAACAACATATTCAAGTTGAAGCTAATGATATGCATGTCTTTAAAACCAGGATATCAATTCTGATAAACAAGGGATTACTGCTCTGCTTTTGGGATCCCGAGGATGAGATCACATAACGACTCACCGACTCTCCCAATCGAGGTGGTGCCACGTATCCCACTCCTCTAGACTTTGAGCAACCATAATGAGTATGCTAGCACTAGGCGAAATACTACAACCTAGACCACTCAATCATAGTTCCCAAACGTCTAAACAAAAAGGGCGGTTCTGCCCGCTGAAATCAAAGTAGGCTCAAGATGAATACATAACAGAAACATAAACCTAAGCCACATAACAAAACTCAATCAATCAACCAAATACAAGTTCCACATGCTAGAACAAGTATCGATGCAATATGTGATTTAAAAAGGGAAACTCGAGAACCAACAGTCCCGAGTATGCTATCCCGCTAAGATGACTACTTTTACCTTTCAATGCAGTAGCTCCAACTCTGGCTAAGCTACAACAAAAGATTGTATCAAAAGCTATACAATCTAAACAACAACAACGGTTCAAGGCGAATCTCTTTACCGTTCTTCGTCCAATCTCTTGACGATCAAAAGGCTGATTAACACTGGCTTCACAAACTCCAAACGAATCTGTACGGAGACAAAAAGTGATCAACAACAACGTTTAACTCAAGCAAAAGTCCAACAACCCAAAAACGGTTCAAATCTCTAAAACTCAAACCCGCGGCTTAACGGCTATAACTGAACAAACCGACAACGCAGACAGCAGTTCAATAGCGATATAATCTCATAACAATGCTAATACCACAACAACAAGGCCATCCCAACAAATCTCAAAGCTCAAACTTTCGAAAATGGCTTCCAAAAATCATAACAATTCCGAACGTCGCTCTATTTCAAAATCGACAGATAATAAACGATCAGAACACTGTAGAGAACAACATACTCGAATCTAGAATGATTCTAACAACATCCAAAAACTAGAATGCGTCGGATCGAAGGAGAACTTACGATATAACGAAGTTCTCGTTGCCGTGATCGATAATCTGCCTTCAAAAATAATTTCTAACGGACGGATCGACCGGAAACCGAGATTGGAAAAGCTTGAAAGGCGTTTCCCCAAGCTTCAATGGTGCTTCACGGTTTGGGGAGGAAGATGAAGATTTCCCAATCAATTTCTAAGTGTAGATAATATATAAAAAATCAATATTTGCGTTTTAGTCCCTAAAATTTCCAAAATTTGCAAAAAGGACCCTGATCAAAAACAAATCGGCTCGAGAACTCTGTAATCTCTGATTAACTCAAATAAACTCATTTAAGATAAAAACGGGGCGTTACAATTCTCCCCCAATAAGAAGAGATTTCGTCCTCGAAATCAACGAGAACCACAACTCATAAGATAGAATAAAGAACTAAAGACAGTAAGAAGAACTCACGTCATCCGAATAACTTTGGAAAATGCTGTCTCATGTCAGACTCTGTCTCCCAAGTCGCTTCCTCGACTCCGTGACAGCTCCACTGCACTTTCACTAACGGAATCAACTTGGTTCTGAGTTGCTTCTCCTTCCGATCAAGGATCTGAATCGGTCGCTCAAAGTAGCTCTGAGTCTCGTCTAACTCGGCTTCGTCAGGCTGAAGGATATGAGAAGGATCTGGATGATACTTTCGCAGCATAGAGACGTGAAAAACGTCGTGAATACCAGATAAAGACGGAGGAAGTGCAAGTCTGTAGGCAAGCTCGCCTATCTTCTCGAGAATCTCGTACGGACCGATGAATCTCGGAGATAACTTCCCTCTCTTACCGAATCTGACAGTGCCTTTGAACGGAGAAATCTTAAGAAAAACACGGTCTCCCTGCTCGAAACTCAGAGGTCTACGTCTGACATTCGCATACTTCGCCTGTCTATCTTGAGCTGACTTCATTCTGGTCTGAATGATCTTAACCTGCTCTGCCATATCTCGAAGCATTTCCGGCCCCAAATCTGGTGACTCGGACAAATCATCCCAAAACAGCAGAGATCGGCACTTCTTGCCATACAAAGCCTCAAAAGGCGCCATACCGATACTCGCTTGGAAGCTATTGTTGTAAGAAAACTCGACAAGAGGCAAAGAATCCTGCCAACTAGTGCCAAAGTCTAGCACCACCGCTCACAGCATATCCTCTAACGTCTGGATAGTCCGCTCTGACTGTCCATCTGTCTGAGGATGATAAGCTGTACTCAGATGCAATTGAGTACCAAGTGCCTCCTGAAGACTATGCCAGAAGTGCGAAGTGAATCTAGGATCTCTGTCTGAAACGATCGACTTCGGCACACCCTGCAATCTCACAATATTGCTAACATACAACTCAGCCATCTGATCATGACGATACGTCATCCTGTACGGAATAAAACAAGAAAACTTCGTCAATCGGTCGATCACTACCCAAATAGCATCGCATCCTCAAACGGATCGTGGTAGCTTCGTGATGAAATCCATAGAAATGTGATCCCATTTCCATTCAGGTACAGATAGACTGTGCAAAAGACCTCCTGGTCGCTTCCGCTCTGCTTTTACTTGCTGGCAGTTCAAACACCGAGATACAAACTTCGCTACGTCGCTCTTCATTCTCTTCCACCAGAACTGACTCTTCAGATCGTTGTACATCTTACGACCTCCAGGATGAATACTGAACCGACTGCAATGAGCCTCTTGAAGAATACGCTGTCTCAACTCCGCAATATCTGGCACAACAAGACGATTATTCACAAACAAGACGTCATCTCTAACCTGGAATTCAGACTGATGCCCAGATCTGACTTTCTCTACTGAAACCTGAATTCTCGGCTCAGACTTCTGTGCTTCTCTGATTGCAACAAACAACTCCGGTTCGGCTTGAATAGCAAACACTCTGATAGTCTCCCTATCTGTTTCAAACTCTAAACCAGAAGTGCAACAATCATCGATCAACTGAGAAACACCAATAGTAGAAAGAGATAAAGAACAAAGCTTTCGGCTCAAGGCATCTGCAACTGCATTCGGCTTCCCGGGATAATACTTGATTTCGCAGTCAAAATATTTCAACAGATCTAACCATCTTCTCTGTCTCATATTCAGCTCTGCCTGCGAAAATAAGTACTTGAGGCTCTTATGGTCAGAAAAGATCTCGAAAGACTCACCATAAAGATAGTGACGCCAGATCTTCAGTGCAAAGACGATCGCAGCTAGTTCAATATCGTGAATCGGATAACGGGTCTCGTGCGGTTTCAGCTGTCTCGATTCATACGCTATCACATGCTTATGCTGCATAAGAACACAACCCAAGCCTCGGTTAGAAGCATCACAATAGACTGTGAAACCTCCAGTACCCTTCGGAATAGAAAGAATCGGAGCACTGGTCAGTCTCCTCTTTAGATCAACAAAGCTAGCCTCACAATCTGAAGTCCAGACAAAACGCGCATTCTTCTGAGTCAGCTGGGTAATTGGCTTAGCAATAGACGAGAAACCCTCGATGAAACGACGGTAATAACCAGCTAAACCCATGAAGCTTCGGATCTCAGGTACTGATGTAGGTCTAGGCCAATTCATTACCGCTTCGATTTTGCTGGGATCGATAGAAATCCCATCTTCAGAAATAATATGACCGAGAAAGACAACTCGATCTAACCAGAATTCATACTTAGACAGCTTGGCAAACAACTGCTCAACTCGCAAAATATGCAGTACGGTCCTCAAGTGCTCTGCATGGTCAGTACGGTTCTTCGAGTAGATAAGAATATCATGGATAAAGATAATGACGAACTCATCTAAATAACGTTGAAAGATACGGTTCATCAAACCCATAAAAACTTCTGGAGCGTTAGTCAAACCGAATGGCATGACTATAAACTCAAAGTGACCATACCTCGTCCTGAATGCGGTCTTAGGAACGTCTTCCTCTCGCACTCTCAACTGGTGATAACTTGACCTCAGATCAATCTTAGAGTAGACAAAAGAACCCTGCAGCTGATCAAAAAGGTCATCTATTCGGGGTAAAGGATACCTGTTCTTAATTGTAGCCTGATTCAATTGGCGGTAGTCGATACAGAGCCGCATAGAACCATCCTTCTTCCGCACAAATAGAACAGGAGCACCCCAAGGCGATACACTAGGTCTGATGTATCCCTTGGCAATCAAATCCTCAAGCTGCTCCTTCAACTCTCTCAATTCAACAAGTGTCATACGATAAGGAGCTTTTGAAATAGGTTGAGTACCTGGCACTAAGTCAATACTGAATTTGACTTCTCGAATAGGCGAAAATCCAGGAACATCTTCCGGGAATACATCCGCAAATTCTTTAACCACTAGTAAATCTACCAACGCTGGGCTAGATTTCAGTACATCCACTGCATACACCAAAAATCCTTCTGCACCTCTCTGCAGCAAACGAGTCATAGATAACACTGAAATTAAAGGAATTCTAGATCGAGAACCCTTACAAAAGAATTTCCACTTGTCTGCCATTTCAGGTCTGAACCTGACAACTTTCAGAAAACAATCGACTGTCGCCCTGTACTTGGTTAAAGCATCTATCCCGACAATACAATCAAAATCTGACAGTCCAAGTACAATACAGTCGAATTTTAACAAATTTCCTTCAAAACACAGTTCACAGTTCCTGACTAATCTGACAGAAACAATTCTTCCACCCAAAGGTGAAGTAACAGCTACTACTATAGGCAACAATTCAGTTGGCAAAGCATGCAATAATACGAATTTCTCAGAGATAAAAGAATGGGAAGCACCTGTATCTATCAAGACATGAGCAGAATAACCGAAAATCGAACAGTTACCTGCTATAACATCGTCAGGTGCTTCTTGAGCCTAATCCTCTGTCAGAGCAAAGACTCGTGCTTGCTGTCTCGGAGGCTGATTTGCACTGGTACTACCTCCCTATCTGTTCTGTTGCTGCTGAGGTTGGAAAGAGTGCACTGCAGACGACTGCCTCTCCGGCTGAACTGTAGGTCTAGACGAACTCCCACTCTGAGCTCTATCTCTGTTACGTTGAGGGCACACCTTAGAGAAGTGTCCCGGTTGCTGACATGTGTTATAATTACCAAAGACTCCCACACACTGATCCAGTGAGTGCCTTCCTCTACACTTGCTGCAGTACAAGGTTGATGATCCAGAACTCTGCCCTGAACCAAACTATTTGGAGCCACTGGAACTAGAAGAACTGTTTCCCTATCTTTTGAACTGTTTACCTCTCGCTTTGTACTGATCCTTTCTGTTTCCCCCACTGTTACCACCTTCATACCTCTGCTACTGGTACTGATGCTGAGATGGTTTATTCTGATACTGAGACGGTTGGTTCTGATACTGCCTCTGCTGCTGAGGTGCCACCTGATTACCTCTTTGCCTCCACAAGCCTGCTTCTGCTCCCTTTGCGTGATTCATGGCGTCCGCAAAGTTGTCTGGCCTAGCAGTTTTCACCAAAGTGAAGATGTCAGGATTCAAGCCATTTATGAAGTGATCTGCCTTAGCTTCTTCATCTCCGGCAATTAGTGGTGCAAAACGCAATAGACTATCAAACTTGGCAACGTACTCTTCGATGTTCAGATTCCCTTGTCTCAAATTGGCAAATTCTGCTCCCTTGTCCTTACGGTACAAGATAGGGAAAAACCGCTTATAGAATTCAGATTTAAAAAGAGTCCAAGTAACTTCCGTACCTCTATTCTCTATTGCTTTCTTTGTCATGATCCACCAGCTCTTAGCAACCCCACGTAGCTGATGAATGACTAACCTGATTCTGCGGTCATCTGTGTAATCAATGGAAACAGCTGATCAATATCATCCAACCAACTTTCACAGTCAACTGGATTTTCTGAACCTAACAACAACGGCGGATTGAAAGACTGAAACCTCTTCAGCAAGGTTTCCATAGGCGTTGCTGAAGCATCCAACTGATCAACTTCAGTGCTAGCTTGCTCAGTTGCAGGGATAACTGGCGGTGTGTTTCTGTTTATCACTCGACGAGGACCCATCTAATAATCAAAGGTTAGGACACGAGATATCTCAATCGCTACAATCAGTGCCCTTACAACTGCTTGGAATACCGGATACCAGTCGATAACAGAAATAGTTATATCTCAAGTAGATCATGCTTTATAAATTAAATCACATAACCATGTAATTCAACAATTCTCAATAATAAAGCATGCTCGCATGGAATTAAGTACACAGTTAAAATAATTCAAACACATGCGAGGAGCCAATACACGCAGACTCGATCTACCCGCTCACTCTAGTTCGACCAAGAATCTTAACTCTCTGATACCACTTAATGTGAGACCTCGATTCCAAACAACTAATCTCGGGATTAAACAACAATAAGGCATACAATAACCAAAGGTTAAAAGCAATAAGATTTTTTTTTTTTTGAAACAGTGCCTCGCTCGATCCGCATGATCTTGCGGATCGAGCGAGCAACTTTGCCAAAGTTACTGCCCAAAAAACTCAGCCCTCGCTCGATCCGCAATATCTTGCAGATCGAGCGAGTCACCAAAAATTTGAAACAGAGGACAGAACAGCTTGCCCTCGCTCGATCCGCAACGAGCGGTGACAGAAACAGAGCAAAAACAGCAGAAATCATGCTAGAACTTGAGTCCAAAACCAACAACATTTTATCATGCATTACAATCACAAGTTCTCCAACTAATACATGAAATTCTAGGGTTACACAACCGCTCAAAAGTATTGGATTTGTAACGACAAACTTTCAACACAGCTCGCATAAACAATACAATAATATAACGAAGTTTGATATCTAAACATGTTCAAATACAACTAGGTAGACATGCTGACACGACTTCTAAACCGAGTCTCACTACTAGCTCTCCCTCTTGTTGCTAACCAGGCCTTCGCTGACTTGGTCCTGCCCCACCTGTTGCAAAGTACACATACAAAACAAAGCAACAGCTGGATAAACCGATGAGAATGACATTCCCAGTAAAAACAACATAACAAGTAATGAATATACAACATGCTATCAAACAACCTATTCAAGTCGAAGCTAATGATATGCATGTCTTTAAAACCAGGATATCAATTCTGATAAACAAGGGAGTACTGCTCTGCTTTTGGTATCCCGAGGATGAGATCACGTAACGACTCACCGACTCTCCCAATCGAGGTGGTGCCACGTATCCCACTCCTCTAGACTTTGAGAAACCATAATGAGTATGCTAGCACTAGGCGAAATACTACAACCTAGGCCACTCAATCATAGTTCCCAAACGTCTAAACAAAAAGGGCGGTTCTGCCCGCTGAAATCAAAGTAGGCTCAAGATGAATGCATAACAGAAACATAAACCTAAGCCACATAACAAAACTCAATCAATCAACCAAATACAAGTTCCACTTGCTAGAACAAGTATCGATGCAATATGTGATTTAAAAAGGGAAACTCGAGAACCAACAGTCCCGAGTATGCTATCCCGCTACGATGACTGCTTTTACCTTTCAATGCAGTAGCTCCAACTCTGACTAAGCTACAACAAAAGATTGTATCAAAAGCTATACAATCTAAACAACAACAACGGTTCAAGGCGAATCTCTTTACCGTTCTTCGTCCAATCTCTTGACGATCAAAAGGCTGATTAACACTGGCTTCACAAACTCCAAACGAATCTGTATGGAGACAAAAAGTGATCTACAACAACGTTCAACTCAAGCAAAAGTCCAACAACCCAAAAACGGTTCAAATCTCTAAAACTCAAACCGGCGGCATAACGGCTATAACTGAACAAATTGACAATGCAGACAGCAGTTCAATAGCGATATAATCTCATAACAATGCTAATACCACAACAACAAGGCCATCCTAACAAATCTCAAAACTCAAACTTTCGAAAATGGCTTCCAAAAATCATAACAATTTCGAACGTCGCTCTATTTCAAAACCGACAGATAATAAATTATCAGAACACTGTAGAGAACAACATACTCGAATCTAGAATGATTCTAACAACATCCAAAAACTAGAATGCGTCGGATCGAAGGAGAACTTACGATATAATGAAGTTCTCGTTGTCGTGATCGATAATCTGCCTTCAGAAATAATTTCTAACGGACAGATCGACCGGAAACCGAGATTGGAAAAGCTTGAAAGGCGTTTCCCCAAGATTCAATGGTGCTTCACGGTTTGGGGAGGAAGATGAAGATTTCCCAATCAATTTCTAAGTGTAGATAATATATAAAAAAATCAATATTTGCATTTTAGTCCCTGAAATTTCCAAAATTTTCAAAAAGGACCCTGATCAAAAACAAATCGGCTCGAGAACTCTGTAATCTCTGATTAACTCAAATAAACTCATTTAAGATAAAAACGGGGCGTTACAGGATTAGCGAGCTCTAGTACCGCTCCTGCACCACCGCCACCACAGCCCCGTCATAGGCCGTTTCCTGAGGCCATTCATGAGCCTACTGCTTTTGCTCATGTCCAAAATGAGTTTATGGCTGCTGACACCACCAATTTTAATAGGATGGATGCTCTCCTCAGTGGTATTACCACTCATTTGCAGCTCGACACCTCGTCCATTCCTGCTGCGGTGCCATATCCGCCTCCATTCCATTTCCAGTATGCTGCTCCAGCCCCCTCATATCAAGTGCCACTATTCCAGTTCGAGTTTTCCGAACAAGTGCTGCCGCCTCTGGAGTACCATGAGGAGGATCCTGATGCCTCCGCACCGCACTAGACCAGGGGAGTCCTGTTTATGTTTTGCATTGCATTTGTTCGTTCTCATTTAGTTGGTCATGTGTATGTTTGTTTGTGTCTCTGAAGCATTGAGGGCAATGCTTTAGAAAAGTATGAGGGGTTGTTTATGTTAGAGTGGGTGCCCATAAGACCAACTGTTGGCAGGACATTATTGACTCTATGTAAAAATAATCTTTATTTAATACAATTTATCTTCTATATATATGGCAATCTTTATCTCTATACCCATGCAAGTTGCATTGATAAAGACCTTGAATATACTATAGTACATGAAAGATGAGACATCATTGGATGGTAGTAATGAAACACATCTTTATTCCACTGTATATTCTAAACATAGTTCATAGTCGATTAAGCCGTCCAAAAGAAGGATAAGGGTCGCTTAAGATTGAGACTATCATCTGTGATGTGGAGTACCACGTTTCATTGGTAATGGACATAGGGTGTTTGAAGCATACAGATGGTGACACATAGGATATGTTCATAGAACTACCCTTGTAGGACTTTCCAAGTGGTTATCAGTTTTTCGAGTGGATGAAGTCCTGATTATGGTTGTACACCATTAGTCCTTATGACCCGGGACAACACTAGGCTCTATGTACTAATACTACACTTTGATCATCTTACTGGCTCCAGGAGAGCACCACAGTGGTATGGTTGGGTGTAGCTATGACATACATGAGAGTCAGTGGTTGTCGTCGGAGATTCACCACACATTTGAGAAATGTGGATCCTATATGATTTGAGGAAATGATAGTGTATTCAGTCTCTGCCAGAGCATGATATATGCTTTAGGAAAATGGTTTCTCTAGTTGCATATACAATACCACTATGCATTATCCAAGATGATATAATATAGTTATTGAATCATAAGCAACTCTCGATATACCAATGGTTGCTGATTCAATCGGGATATATGAGATGAAGAGACCATACAGTATGCTAACCATAATCCACTGGTTCTTGCAGGCACTATCAGTGATACCTAGGGAATCATGGGGCCATGTTGCTAGGAGCTCATACCATGATTCGATGGGTCTAATCAAAATTGTTATAACGTTCAATAATCAATAGTTGACTATTGAATGGGACAAGAAGGGTAAGTCCGCATAATGAATAAATGTTATTCCGAATCACAAAGGTTGTGAACCCATGGCTAGTTGTATCCCTGAACCATTGAGGGTCATACAATTACTAGATTTGAGAATCTCGTTGAGATAGTTAAATTTAATGGTTGAATTTAACGACCAACATTTAATTGGATTAAACGTTCATTATTTTCAATCGTTGAAAATTCGAGAGAAATTTATAAAATAAATAGAAGTGTTCCATTTATTTTAGAAACTTTAAAATCATTGAACTTGAATTGTTCAAGCCCAAGTGAGAGTTAATGGACTTGAATTTTTTCAAGCTCATTATGCATTGGACCTTGTATGACAAGTCCATTAGATTGTGATCCATATGAAATGCAAAGTCTTACAAGAGAATAGCCCCAAAATGTTGTAGTATGCAGATTTTTGTGGTCTTCCAACTTGCCACATGTTTTGCATTAATGTTTGGGAAACAAACTCACATGCATTCTCTATTATTGATGGACAACTCTTTCAATGACATTAAAAGAGTGTTTCCCATGTTGGTTGATGTATATGACACTTCTGATTGTTCAATATAATCAACACAATCAAAACACTCCAAAAAGGAGCATCTCTTGAAAGAAGAACAAGTGCAGAAAACTGTTTTGTGTTCTTGTCCTTCTTATCCCATTCTCTTCGAAAATTTCTTTGGCTTTTCTAGTGCAAAACCATAGAGGAAACTCTAATCTAGTAGTGGGCTTGATTTGAAGAATAATCCAAGTGAATCAAGCCAAGAACAAAGCATAACATCACAACATAGCTGCTGGAATTTTGGTGTAGAAAACTTTTCAGATTGTGTAGTTGTTTTGCTTAAGGATTAGGAGATACTTCAAGAGCTTATTCTTTTGTGAATAAGTTGGTGTCCATCAAAAGTGATTGTCACTTGCAGGATTAGGAGACACTTCAAGAGCTTATTCTTTTGTGAATAAGTTGGTGTCCATCACAAGTGATTGTCACTTGAAGGTATAAGCTTAATCCCTCTTTTATTTTTATAAGTTGCACAAACCATACACATGTTCAAGTAAGCTTCAACTATGAAAACCAGAAATTGTTTCTGAAAGTTTTTTTTTCTTCCGCTGCCTTTGCTTGATCTTGAGCATACAAGAGCTTTTTGGGAATGTCCTAACATGTATATCCTTTAGTGGTGTCAGAGCTGTAAGGATCCCTTGGTGTATGGTTTGTGGAAGCAAGCTAAACATCACTCACTTGCACAAGCATACATTCTGAAATTTCTGCTGTCAAATGAACCTATTGTCATGTTGTTTCCTTTTGAATTCGGTTTTATGGTGTTGGACAACTATGGACCACTTTGATGACATTAAATACAACCTAACATGCTGTTAAGATGTTAATAAGCAAGTATAGGTGATGGAGGAGTCATGAAAACAACCTAAACTTCCAAACAAAAATCTGTTTTTGTTGTGCAGAAAAATCTTTGCACTTCCTTGCACTTGATTTCGGTTTTAAGGTTATGAGGGTATGTTGGATTGACTCTCCTCATGCTAAAACACCATTGAAAATTTCTATAGAACACTTAAGTGTTCAACCAACAGATCCATTTGCATTGAAAGTCAATGAAACAAAATGATATGCCATAGAAACACATGAATGTCATTTGCTAAATATTTGAGTTGTTATGGAAGGAATGAGGTTGTGAACTTCATCATTCATGAACAACTTTAATATATGGTAGATCTACTATCAAAGAGTGATGTTTACACTCTAATGGGTTGGTTGATAGATATGCAAAAAGAAAATAATGTAATACAACAAGCCAAAACACAACAACAAGCAAATTATAGTTGCTGAATTTTTTTTTTCAAACTTTTTAAAAATGTTGTTGCCTTGTTTATGCTTGGTTAATATATTATTGTTCTTGTGATGGTGTATTTGGCAATAATTATTGTTGAATGGTTCAACAATTCATTGAAGCAATGGATAGAACGATACGATCGTATGACATCCGGTTTGGGTTAAAACGTTTATGCCCGTAGAACTTGACATCAAGTGTTTTTGAAAAATATGATTTTTCAAAATTAATCACATATAAATCAATTTAAAATTAATTAAATTGTTTAATTAATTTTTGATTTGATGTGTGATGTTTAATCAAATTAGATTTGATTAACAATAATATTTTTGTGCAAATTTTTGTGAAATAGTTTCACATGAGTGATATTATACTTGATTCTAATAATTAAATTGGATTTAATTATTCGGTAATATATATGATATTATTATTATTATTATACCATGGATGATCGAGAGCCATGACCAATGTTCTAGGTAAATGCTATCATTTTTTTTTCATTCGGTTTTGTAATAATGAATTATCATTACATAATGAGCTTGTTTTATGGCTCAATCCCCACCCCTTGTGATGTATCCCTTTATGTGCCATGGAATTTTTAATGTACGACATTAGAAATAGTGGAAGCTCGAAGGCGATGGAAATAATGATCAAGATTGAAGACCGAAGATATGTAAAATAAATTAAACAATGTAATAGAATTGCATTGCATACCTACATTACCTAGGGTATGACCTAGATCCTTGTCTCGGTAAAACAAGGATCGACATAGCTCTCGGTGATCGATCATCCTAAATATTTATGATATATATGCGATATATATAGTAAATTAGTATGTATGTTATACTATAACAAAATTGCATGAATCCGGCAACATACTACAAACATGGCACGATTTTGAAATGTTCAAAAGATGAGATAAATTTTAAAAATAAAATCCCTTATTTTGAATACAATTCAAAATTTATATCAAGACCATTAAAGGGAAAATTAAATTGCTTAATAATTCCTGCCTTCCATCAACAGTGGTTGCATGATGAACGCTACCCATGGTCAGGTCTAGCTCATATTATTGGGGAGACTTGGACATCGGAAAGATGTGACCTCCACTGACATACGTGATGTGAGTTAAGTAGAACTCCCATGACTTCGGCTCATATTATTGGGGGATCTTATGGGACCATCCACAGTAACTCAAATTGATGGGTATGTCTGACATTAAATTTATATGAGGCGTCATATTATTGGGCCATATATAATCATGAGGCGAATAACATGAAGGTTACATTGGATGTAATTGGAAACTACCTTTGGGAATTGAGATCGGCTGATATTATTCAGGGATCAAAATTAGTCAAGTGGACTTCATGTTCTCACTGAGAAAATATGATTTCTCGTTTTCATTAAAGGGTGGTGAAAATGTCAAAAATAGTAGGAGTGTAATTCATAAAATAAAAGACCATATTTTATGTCTTATTAAATTGATTAAATAATCAGTAACATTTTATTTGTTTCCATTTTCAGTTAAAATTTTGAATATGGCTAATCGCAATCCATTATCTGTTATCCTCGATACAAAAAAACTTACTGGACCAAATTACTCTGATTGGCTAAGAAACCTAAAAATCGTGCTTGCGTCGGATAAGTTAACATATGTACTAACAAAAGCACCTCCAAAAGAGGTGGCTAAGGACATCAGCCCTGATGAGCTGAAGAAGCTTGAGACGTGGTGGGACCATGATCTTAAAGCTAAGTGCTATATGTTGGCTTCAATGTCAAATTAATTACAAAGGCGATTTGAGAATGATGTGAATGCTGCTGACATTCACCTACACCTACAAGATTTGTATGGTGCACAAACAAGAGCTGAAAGGTTCACAACTGTAAAAGCACTCATGACTGCACGTATGCGAGAAGGGACTTCGGTTCATGAGCATGGTGTCCGCATGATTGGGTATATTGAGCGATTGGTAAGCCTTGACATGGTACTTCCCCATGAGCTTTTAGTTGACGTCCTGCTATTGTCTTTACCAAATTCATTTGATGGGTTTGTGGTAAACTTCAACATGAATAAGATTGAGGCCACCTTTGAAAAGTTGGTCAACATGCTTACTTCATTGAAGAAACCATGAAAAAGGAGAAACCAGTTCTCCTAGTTGGCTCTTCGTCTCGTGCGAAGAAATGGACTAAAGGAAAGGGCAAGAAGCGTTCTGCTCCAACCCGAAAAAACAAACCCAATAAAAAGAGTCTGTTGAATGCTCCCAAAACCGACAAGAAAGACGATGTTTGTTTTCACTGCAAACAACCTGGGCATTGGATGCGCAATTGCAGGGATTACCTTGCTCAAAAACGTTCTGAAAAGGGTATGTTCTACATAGAAATAAATGTCTTGATTAATACTTCTTCTTGGGTATTGGATATCGGCT
Source organism: Henckelia pumila (assembly GCF_033568475.1). Taxonomy (NCBI): domain Eukaryota; kingdom Viridiplantae; phylum Streptophyta; class Magnoliopsida; order Lamiales; family Gesneriaceae; genus Henckelia; species Henckelia pumila. The sequence goes on along the minus strand of NC_133120.1, from coordinate 56,136,637 downwards.
GTGGTTTTCATCTATGCAATGATTTGCAGGTGATGACAAGAAGCAAGCGACTCAGGGAAAGTGAGACTTTCTTGAGGATGGGCAATGGAGCAAGAGTTGCCGCAAAAGCTAAAGGGGATGTTTATTTAGTGTTGAATAATAACTTTAAGTTGTATCTTAAAGATGTTTTGTATGTTCCTGATCTTGTGAAAAACATTATATCCATTCCTATGTTAGATAGAGATGGATTTGTTTGTACATTTGCAAAAGGGTTTTGCAATATTTACAAAAATGAATGTTTAATTGCAAATGGGGAATTTAGAAAATGATCTTTACAACTTGAAAATCAAAGAGATACCGATAAATAATATGCAATTAAATGAATCAACAACATCAAAACGAAAGGTTAATAGTCTCAACCCAGCACACTTATGGCATGCTAGACTAGGTCATATTTCCCCAACAAGAATGTCAAAGCTAGTGGGAGTTGGCATGTATGACATGTCAAATATAAACTCCTTACAAACTTGTGAATCATGTCTGAAAGGAAAAATGACTAAGTTACCATTTAATGGTAAAGTCGAATGTGCACATGATCTGTTGGATTTGATTCATACAGATGTGTGTGGTCCACTTGGTATTGGTACTAAGTATGGACAGACTTACTTCATTACCTTTACCGATGATTACTCAAGGTACGGATATGTGTATTTGATGAAATACAAGTCTGAATCATTTGAAATGTTCAAAAAATTCAGAAATGAAGTAGAGAAGCAACTTGGTAAAAATATTAAAACTCTTTGATCTGATCAAGGTGGAGAATATTTGAGTACTGAGTTTCTAGACTATCTAAAAGATAATGGGATTATTTCTCAGTTGACTCCTCCTGGCACACCACAACTTAATGGTGTTGCAGAACGACGAAATAGAACATTGATGGACATGGTCCGATCAATGATGAGTTTCACTGAGTTGCCTTCTTCGTTTTGGGGCTATGCGCTTGAAACAACTGTAATGTTATTTAAAAATGTACATACTAAAGCAGTGAATAAGACACCATATGAAATATGAAAAGGAAAGGTTCCTAAATATTCATATCTGAAGGTATGGGGGTGTCTTGCTTATGTAAAGCAGGAAGTGGGGAATAAATTGGATAGTCGATCCATTTTATGCTACTTCATAGGGTATCCAAAGAATTCTATTGGATATTATTTCTATTATCCTAAAGAAACAAAGGTGTTTGTTTCTAGGAATGCCACCTTCCTCGAGAAGGAATTTCTATTGGATAGAAATGGAAATATAGTAGAGCTTGAAGAGGTTCAAGCACAACCCACTAAAGATCTTACACCCCAACAACCAATACCTGAGATACACGTACCTAGAAGATCCGAAAGGACTTCAAGACCACCTATAAGATATGATATTCTTCTTGAAGGTGATCAGGTTGGACCTGAAGTTGGATGTGATCCAAGAACTTTTAAGGAAGCTATTTCTGATGTTGATGCATCCCAATGGCTTGAAGCTATGCAATCAGAGTTTGACTCGATGCATTCCAATCAAGTTTGGACTTTAGTAGATCCTCCTGATGGAATCGTTCCTATAGGTTGCAAATGGATTTACAAAAGGAAACTTGGAGCGGATGGGAAGGTACAAACCTTCAAAGCTCGCTTGGTGGCAAAAGGTTTTACTCAAAGGCCAGACATTGACTATGAGGAAACTTTTTCACCGGTAGCAATGTTCAAGTCTATTAGGATACTACTTGTCATAACAGCATGGTATGACTATGAAATATGACAGATGGATGTGAAGACAACATTTCTTAATGGCAACATTAAGGAAGAGATTTACATGTCTCAACCTGAAGGATTCACAACCATAGGAAGTGAGCATAAGTTATGCAAACTTCAGAGATCTATTTATGGTATCAAACAGGCATCAAGAAGTTGGAACTTAAGATTTGATGACACAATCAAAGAGTTTGGTTTTGTTAAAAATCCTGAAGAACCATGTGTGTATAAAAAGGTTAACAGTAATGCAGTGACATTTTTAGTAATTTATGTTGATGACATTCTTCTCATTGAGAATGATGTAGGAATGTTGCAATCAACTAAAGTGTGGTTATCCAGTAAATTCTTGATGAAAGATATGGGTGAAGCATCCTATATTTTGGGCATAAAGATCTATAGAGATAGATCAAAGAGGATGTTGGGTTTGACCCAATCCACCTATATAGATACCATACTGAGAAGGTTCTCTATGGAAGAATCCAAGAGAGGACATCTACCAATGTGTCATAGAATTTATCTATCTAAGTCAATGTGCCCTAAAAGTGACGAGGAGATGGAGATGATGACATGCGTACCGTACACATCAGCCATTGGTAGTGTCATGTATAATATGATTTCAACAAGGCCTGATGTTGCATTTGCTCTGAGTGTCACAAGCAGATATCAGGAAAACCCTGGTCCAATGCATTGGAAAGCTGTGAAAGATATTCTGAAGTACTTGCGAAGGACTAAGAATATGTTCATGGTATACATGGGAGGAGAATTGAAATTGGAAGGCTATAATGATCTAGCTTACAAATAGATGTGGATGATTCGAAATCAACCTTTGGTTTTGTATTTATTCTTAATGGTGGCACTGTCTCTTGGAAGAGTTCCAAGCAAGACACCGTGGCGGATTCCACTACTGAGGCAGAATACATAGCAGCATCGGATGCATCAAAGGAGGCAGTTTGGATGAGGAATTTTGTTCAAGAGTTGGGCGTCATTCCTTGTGCTGTTGATCCAGTACCGGTTTACTACGACAACACTGGTGTCGTTGCCCAAGCAAAGGAACCCAGATCTCATCACAGATCCAAACATATACTGAGGAAGTTCCACATCATACGGGAGATTGTGGGAAGAGGAGACATCATTGTCAAGAGGATAGCCTCTGCAGATAACCTTGTTGATCCGCTTACCAAGCCCCTGCCAGGACCATTGTTCGAAAAATATCGCGAATCAATGGGTTTAAAACTAATGAGTAGTTGGCATTAGGGCAAGTGGGAGAGTATTACAGTGGGTGCCCATAAGACCAACTTTTGGCAAGACATTATTGACTCTATGTAAAAACAATCTTTATTTAATACAATTTATCTTCTATATATATGGCAATCTTTATCTCTATACTCATGCAAGCTGCATTGATAAAGACCTTGAATATATTATAGTGCATGAAAGATGAGACATCATTGGATGGTAGTAATGAAACACATCTTTATTCCACTGTATATTCTAAACATAGTTCATAGTTGATTAAGCCATCCAAAAGAAGGATAAGGGTCGCTTAAGATTGAGACAATCATCTGTGATGTGGAGTACCATGTTTGTAACACCCGTAAATTTTAATACGTAAATTCGCATGCATAATTAGGGAAAATAATTATTTAAAAATTTATATTTGGGTTAAATGACATTTATGTGTTATTATGTGAATTATATGCATGATTTAAATTTATTTTATCATTTAACCCGCAGTTATTGTATTTTTTTTAGCTTTTTGAGAATTTTATTGAGTTGATCGCGTAGACGGGACCGTGGACGGACGAGATACCAACTTTTGAGCCAAAAATATTTTATGAGTTTTATGGGCCTTAAAATATTATTTTAAGGTAGTTTTGTCAAAAAAAATTTAGTATTTATTTATATATTTATTTAAGGGTTGATTTTTAGACAAAATAAGTCATTTTAATGACTTTTATTAAATTTTAAAAATCCTCTAAATTATTATTTCGGGATTTTTGGTTTATTATCAGATTAATAGGTTGGGTTGGAGTTTTTAAATATTTATTTAGGCATGATTTTATCCTATATTAGTTATTATCCTAATTTAATTATAATTATCAAATTTTAAAAACAAAAACCTATCCTACCCTACCCTAACCCCACTCAGCCGACAACCCCTTTCCTCCACCTCTTTCCTCACGTTTCAACAGAAGAAAACAACCTCCATAGCCGATTTCTTCAAGAAAAATTTAGAGTCTTTCGTAGATTCGTCGTCCCGGAGCCGTACACGCGATAGAAGCTTCGATTTAAATCAAAGGCATGTTTAATTCTTCATTTCAACACCATATAAGCTATGTACACTTTTTTCTGTCAGATTCATACGTTTTGCACTGATCTTTGTGATTTCATAAGAGATTGTTGGAATTTTTATTGAAGAGTAACCTCACGTTTTCCATGTTGTATGTCATTGTCTCACGTTTTTCTTGCCATGGGAGGGTCCAGCCGGTGGTCAGGCATGTAGGGGCTTGTGTGAGGGTCTCTAGGGTCTGGTAGGCTGAGTGGTTCGAACCAAGAAGGGGCAGAAACGAAGCTGGGCTAGCTGGAGTGGCTTGTGGCGCACAGGTTAGGGTTCATGGAAAAACATGTCGTTCTCCACCTATGGGGCACGACTTGGACTGAGTCTGGGCAGGTTAGATTCGCCCAGATGTTGTCCAAGTTAGGTAGGCGTGGCTCCGGCCAAGGGTGGCCGGAGTAGGCGAGATCATTGAAAGAATGGGACCTGCTACAGTAGGCTCGCGAGCTGGGGGTTTGGTTGGATTCAGCTGTCATGAACGTGCCATGTAGGGCTTGACTCGGGGCAGGGCCTGGTCAGGGCTGACCTCTTGGACCCTGGGGAGGTCCAGGTGGCAGCGCTCCGGCCAGTGGCGGCCGGAGCAGGGAGTATGAAGGAGAGGAACGGGGGCTGCCAGAATTTGCATGAGAGAAGGAGCTAGGCTTGGGGGTGCAGATTTCCGGCAGCTGGGCACGTACTGGGTCGGGTCTTTGGGGTCCGGGTCGGGTCTGGGGTGTCATGGGTTGGGTCAGTAGGGTCCGGAACCGGGTTAGGTGGGTCGGGCTTGGGTATTTTAATTTTAATTAATTAAGAGTTTAGTTGGTTTTTGGGCTTTAATAATTAGTTAGAAAATTATTTGGGCCTCCAAATAATTTTATTTGGGCCTTAAATAATTATTTGAGTTAGCCCAATGATTTTTTTTGGGCTTGGGAGCTCATAGGAAATTTTGGGCCAGTCTGTGAAATTTTGGGCCAGTCTAGAGATTTATTAGATTTAATTAAGTTATTTGAGCTTAATAATTTTATTTAGGCCCAGTTAACTTTAATTAAATTATTTGGGTTAAGTTATGATTTTTGGGCTTAGTTTAAGTTAATGAGTTTAAATGTTTTATTTAGGCACATTTATGATTAATGACTTTTAATTAAAATTTATTTGCTATTAGGCTTTTATTTAAGTTTAATGGGCTTAGAGTGAGTGATCAGCAGTCTGAACAAACCATGAAAATTTACTAAGTCCGAAATATATATTTAATTTATTTTATGCATGAAGTTTATTTTAAGTATAATTATATTTATTATTAAAATTAATTAAATATATATTACGGACATATTTTAAGTGCATGCATACATGAAATATTTTATGATGAATTTATGATTAAGAATTGGGCATGAAAAATATTTTTATGGAAATTAAAGTGGTGTGACAGCACAGAGGTGGTTTACCACCGGCACAGAGGTAGTTTTACTACCGGCATAGAAGTGGTTTTACCACTGGCACAGAGGTAGTTTACTACCAGCATAGAGGTGATTAATCACCGTCACGTACGATGGTTCTTAGATTGATCAGTCGACACAGTTATTAGTCACATTTCATGGATATGACCATACTCAGTTTTTATAATTATGGCATGCTCAATTATGTTATGTATGATTAGTTATGATATATGTACGACTGATGATGAATAATTTTTATGATGCATTATTTTAAGATCATGCATGCATGTCCACGTAAGTTATATGTATTAGTATGATTATGTGATGCATTATTTTAACCCTCGTTATAAAGGATTAGACATGTTGAGCCTCTAGGCTCACTACGCTTATATGGTGCAGGTGAGTGTGATGGTGTCTATGTAGCTCCTACCAGTGGCGAGGACGTATGAGCGAGCATGGCAGTGGCCCCGTGACCGTCGCATGGAAGAGTTATTATTATTTTGAGATACTTTATTAGGGCTTTTAAAACATGTTTCAAAGTTTTAATTTTGATTATTTCCGTAAGCATGAGTTTGAATTTTGGGTTACAGATTTTTATTTATTAAGGAGTTTTTATTTATTTAAGTTATTTTTAAAAGAATTTATTTTTTAGTATTATTTCTAAAGTTTATACATATATGTATGGGCTTATATGTATAATATTATTTTTAGTATTATAAAAAAAAATATTCCGCATTTATTAGTAGTAGGCGTTTCAATTGGTATCAGAGCGCGGTCCTTGGAGGGTGTCCTACTGCCACGTGAAGCTCAGAAATCCCACTACCGGTCTGTAAGTTTTAATTGTTTTCTTATTATTTGTAAGGAACATATGTAATGATTTAAGATTTTCATGTTAGTAAAGTTTTAAAATACTTAGTTATGCATTGCGATTTACGTTACTTTGGGATAATGAAACTTGAGAACTAGATAAGTAATCGTGGAGTTAGTAAACTAGAATTTTGAGGGACTTCGTTATTAGAATTTGATCAGTCGAATTTCGAGGACGAAATTCAATTAAGGGGGGAGAATTGTAACACCCGGAAATTTTAATACGTAAATTCGCATGCATAATTAGGGAAAATAATTATTTAAAAATTTATATTTGGGTTAAATCATATTTATGTGTTATTATGTGAATTATATGCATGATTTAAATTTATTTTATCATTTAACCCGCAGTTATTGTATTTTTTTTTTAGCTTTTTGAGAATTTTATTGAGTTGATCGCGTAAACGGGACCGTGGACGGACGAGATACCAACTTTTGAACCAAAAATATTTTATGAGTTTTATGAGCCTTAAAATATTATTTTAAGGTAGTTTTGTCAAAAAAAATTTAGTATTTATTTATATATTTATTTAAGGGTTGATTTTTAGACAAAATAAGTCATTTTAATGACTTATTAAATTTTAAAAATCCTCTAAATTATTATTTCGGGATTTTTGGTTTATTATCAGATTAATAGGTTGGGTTGGAGTTTTTAAATATTTATTTAGGTATAATTTTATCCTATATTAGTTATTATCCTAATTTAATTATAATTATCAAATTTTAAAAACAAAAACCTATCCTACCCTACCCTAACCCCACTCAGCCGACAACCCCTTTCCTCCACCTCTTTCCTCACGTTTCAACAGAAGCAAACAACCTCCATAGCCGATTTCTTCAAGAAAAATTTAGAGTTTTTCGTAGATTCGTCGTCCCGGAGCCGTACACGCGATAGAAGCTTCGATTTAAATCAAAGGCATGTTTAATTCTTCCTTTCAACACCATATAAGCTATGTACACTTTTTTCTGTCAGATTCATACGTTTTGCACTGATCTTTGTGATTTCATAAGAGATTGTTGGAATTTTTATTGAAGAGTAACCTCACGTTTTCCATGTTGTATGTCATTGTCTCACGTTTTTCTTGCCATGGGAGGGTCCAGCCGGTGGTCAAGCGTGTAGGGGCTTGTGTAAGGGTCTCTAGGGTCTGGTAGGCTGAGTGGTTTGAACCAAGAAGGGGCAGAAACAAAGCTGGGCTAGCTGGAGTGTCTTGTGGCGCACAGGTTAGGGTTTCATGGAAGAACATGTCGTTCTCCACCTGTGGGGCACGACTTGGGCTGAGTTTGGGCAGGTTCGATTCGCCCAGATGTTGTCCAAGTTAGGTAGGCGTGGCTCCGGCCAAGGGTGGCCGGAGTAGGCGGGATCATCGAAAGAATGGGACCTGCTACAGTAGGCTCGCGAGCTGGGGGTTTGGTTGGATTCAGCTATCATGAACGTGCCATGTAGGGCATGACTTGGGGCAGGGCCTGGTCAGGGCTGACCTCTTGGACCCTGGGGAGGTCTAGGTGGTGGCGCTCCGGCTAGTGGCGGCCGGAGCAGGGAGTAAGAAGGAGAGGAACGGGGGCTGCCAGAATTTGCATGAGAGAAGGAGCTAGGATTGGGGGTGCAGATTTCGGGCAGCTGGGCATGTACTGGGTCGGGTCTTGGGGGTCCGGGTCGGGTCTGGGGTGTCATGGGTTGGGTCAGTAGGGTCCGGGTCCAGGTCCGGGTTAGGTGGGCCGGGCTTGGGTATTTTAATTTTAATTAATTAAGAGTTTAGTTGGTTTTTGGGCTTTAATAATTAATTAGAAAATTATTTGGGCCTCCAAATAATTTTATTTGGGCCTTAAATAATTATTTGAGTTAGCCCAATGATTTTTTTTGGGCTTGGGAGCTCATAGGAAATTTTGGGCCAGTCTGTAAAATTTTGGGCCAGTCTAGTGATTTATTAGATTTAATTAAGTTATTTGAGCTTAATAATTTTATATAGGCCCAGTTAACTTTAATTAAATTATTTGGGTTAAGTTATGATTTTTGGGCTTAGTTTAAGTTAATGAGTTTAAATGTTTTATTTAGGCCCATTTATGATTAATGACTTTTAATTAAGAATTTATTTGCTATTGGGCTTTTATTTAAGTTTAATGGGCTTAGAGTGAGTGATCAGCAGTCTGGACCAACCCATGAAAATTTACGAAGTCCGAAATATATATTTAATTTATTTTATGCATGAAGTTTATTTTAAGTATAATTATATTTATTATTAAAATTAATTAAATATATATTATGGACATATTTTAAGTGCATGCATACATGAAATATTTTATGATGAATTTATGATTAAGAATTGGGCATGAAAAATATTTTTATGGAAATTGAAGTGGTGTGACAACACAGAGGTGGTTTACCACCGGCACAGAGGTAGTTTTACTACCGGCATAGAAGTGGTTTTACCACTGGCACAGAGGTAGTTTACTACCAGCATAGAGGTGATTAATCACCGCCACGTACGATGGTTCTTAGACTGATCAGTCGACACAGTTATTAGTCACATTCATGGATATGACCATACTCAGTTTTTATAATTATGACATGCTCAATTATGTTATGTATGATTAGTTATGATGTATGTACGACTGATGATGAATAATTTTTATGATGCATTATTTTAAGATCATGCATGCATGTCCACGTAAGTTATATGTATTAGTATGATTATGTGATGCATTATTTTAACCCTCGTTATAAAGGATTAGACATGTTGAGCCTCTAGGCTCACTACGCTTATATGGTGCAGGTGAGTGTGATGGTGTCTATGTAGCTCCTAGCGGTGGCGAGGACGTATGAGCGAGCATGGCAGTGGCCCCGTGACCGTCGCATGGAAGAGTTATTATTATTTTGAGATACTTTATTAGGGCTTTTAAAACATGTTTCAAAGTTTTAATTTTGATTATTCCGTAAGCATGAGTTTGAATTTTGGGTTACAGATTTTTATTTATTAAGGAGTTTTTATTTATTTAAGTTATTTTTAAAAGAATTTATTTTTTAGTATTATTTCTAAAGTTTATACATATATGTATGGGCGTATATGTATAATATTATTTTTAGTATTATAAAAAAAATATTCCGCATTTATTAGTAGTAGGCGTTTCAACGTTTCATTGGTAATGGACATAGGATGTTTGAAGCATACAGATGATGACACATAGGATGTGTTCATAGAACTACCCTTGTAGGACTTTTCAAGTAGTTATCAGTTTTTCGAGTAGATGAAGTCCTGATTATGTTTGTACACTATTAGTCCTTATGAGCCGGGACAACACTAGGCTCTATGTACTAATACTACACTTTGATCATCTTACTGGCTCCAGGAGAGCACCACAGTGGTATGGTTGGGTGTAGCTATGACATACATGAGAGTCAGTGGTTGTCGTCGGATATTCACCACACATTTGAGAAATGTGGATCCTATATGATTTGATGAAATGATAGTGTATTCAGTCTCTGGCCAGAGAATGATATATGCTTTAGGGAAATGGTTTCTCTAGTTGCATATACAATACCACTATGCATTATCCAAGATGATATAATATAGTTATTGAATCATAAGCAACTCTCGATATACCAATGGTTGCTGATTCGATCGGGATATATGAGATGAAGGGATCGTACTGTACGCTAACCATAATCCACTGGTTCTTGCAGGCACTATTAGTGACACCTAGGGAATCATGGGGTGATGTTGCTAGGCGCTCATACCATGATTCGATGGGTCTAACAAAAATTTTTATGACGTTCAATAATCAATAGTTGACTATTGAATGGGGCAAGAAGGGTAAGTCCGCATAATGAATAAATGTTATTCCGAATCACAAAGGTTGTGAACCCATGGCTAGTTGTATCCCTGAACCATTGAGGGTCACACAATTACTAGATTAGAGAATCCCGTTGAGATAGTTAAATTTAATTGTTGAATTTAACGGCCAACGTTTAATTGGATTAAACGTTCATTATTTTCAATCGTTAAAAATTCGAGAGAAACTTATAAAATAAATCGAAGTGTTCCATTTATTTTAGAAACTTTAAAATCATTGAACTTGAATTGTTCAAGCCCAAGTGAGAGTTAATGAACTTGAATTTTTTCAAGCTCATTATGAATTGGAACTTGTATGACAAGTCCATTAGATTGTGATCCATATGAAATGCAAAGTCCAACAAGAGAATAACCCCAAAATGTTGTAGTATGCAGATTTTTGTGGTCTTCCAACTTGCCACATGTTTTGCATTAATATTTGGGAAACAAACTCACATGCATTCTCTATTATTGATGGACAACTCTTTCAATGACATTAAAAGTGTGTTTTCCACGTTGGTTGAGGTGTATGACACTTCTGATTGTTCAATATAATCAACACAATCAAAACACTCCAAAAAGGAGCATCTCTTGAAAGAAGAACAAGTGCAGAAAACTGTTTTGTGTTCTTGTCCTTCTTATCCCATTCTCTTCGAAAATTTCTTTGGCTTTTCTAGTGCAAAACCATAGAGGAACCTCTAATCTAGTAGTGGGCTTGATTTGAAGAATAATCCAAGTGAATCAAGCCAAGAACAAAGCACATCACAACATAGCTGCTGGAATTTTGGTGTAGAAAACTTTTCAGATTGTGTAGTTGTTTTGCTTAAGGATTAGGAGATACTTCAAGAGCTTATTCTTTTGTGAATAAGTTGGTGTCCATCAAAAGTGATTGTCACTTGCAGGATTAGGAGACACTTCAAGAGCTTATTCTTTTGTGAATAAGTTGGTGTCCATCACAAGTGATTGTCACTTGAAGGTATAAGCTTAATCCCTCTTTTATTTTTATAAGTTGCACAAACCATACACATGTTCAAGTAAGCTTCAACTATGAAAACCAGAAATTGTTTCTGAATCGTGAATCATATTCAAGAGCTTATTCTTTTGTGAATAAGTTGGTGTCCATCACAAGTTATTCTTTTGTGAATAAGTTGGTGTCTATCACAAGTGATTGTTACTTGCAGGTATAAGCTTAATCCCTCCTCTTTTAAGTTTATAAGTTGCACAAACCATACACATGTTCAAGTAAGCTTCAACTATGAAAACCAGAAAACGTTTCTGAAAGTTTTTGTTTCTTCCGCTGCCTTTGGTTGATCTTGAGCATACAAGGGCTTGTTGGGAGTGTCCTAACATGTATATCCTTCAGTTTAGTTATTTGTTGTGTTGTTTGTCATTTTGTTTTTCATTGTATTTGCATTCATTTGGTTTCGTTCTTTGTGTTTCGTTCGTAATCATGCATATCATTGTGTTTGTGTTGTTTGAATAAGTAGAATGATGACTGTTAGTCGATGATGATAGATTTGATAAGAAAATTGTTTTTGTGAAAATGTTACTTTTGATTGAACATGAGAAACTGTTGGTTGAATCGTGAATCATATTCAGTACGCATGTTAAACTAGTGTAGTGGAGCGATGTAATTGATGATATTCGTGTTTGCTTGATCATTGCATGACAATAGGTCTTTGTTGATCATGATAGTGTCTTTGGATTTTCGATGATTGTCTGACTTTGCATGTATGATCTTGGGCGTACCTATAAAATTTTTTACAAAATTTTGGTTGAAAATGAAGTTAACTCCATCCGGGTTACGAGTAAGGGATTGAAATCCTAATCCCTTGTTCTTGACTAAGTATGCGGATTCCATGGGGTTAAAATTTTAAAATAGAAATTCCATCAGGGCTTGGGAAAATAATTGAAATCCTAATCAAATTTTCCATAGCTAAGTTTGCGGGTTAAATGAGATTGTTGCTCCATCTGGGCTATAGACGAGGGGATTGGAATTCTAATCCTATCTTAGTTATGGCTAAGTTTGCGGGTAATTATTGGGGCATAAAAAAACCAGGTGTAAAATCCGGAGGTACGCAATTAATCTCAAGAAAGTGCATGTTTTTGTTTGGGATTGTTGGGATGAAGAAGTGCTGGATTGTGACACTTGCATTGAATTGTCATAGGTCACTAAGCATTCTTAGAATGGATTCGGTTGAAGTTGCACGAAACTAGAATAACATGTCACACACACGTTTACGTTAACCTGACGATGGATTATGGACAATCAGAAGTTGTTTTGGTTTTTAGTTGATTGAATTGGAACTCATCTGAGGCTATTTTGTACATGATTCATTCTTACTTGTGTTATGGTATTTTGTTTGTTATATGTTTTGCTCGAGGGTGAGCAAGATTTAAGTATGGGAAAGTTGATAACTGTGTTTCATATGCATATTTTTATGATTGTGTTGCATGCATTCATATGTTGTTGTTGTTGTTGTTGTTGTTGTTGTTGTTATTATTGTTTTATTTAATTTTAGCATGTTTAATGCATTTGTCTGCATAATACTTTTCCTGGTTCATTTTGTAGGGAAACTCGAAAAAATCATGATTTTTGGACAGAGTTACACTCGCTCGAGCGCGAGGCTATGCTCGCTCGAGCGAGGCCGTGAGAACAAGAAATTTTCCAGAAGTCCACTCGCTTGAGCGCATCTGGTGCTCACTCGAGCGAGCGAAGAGAGATCGTCGAGACAGAAAATGTCTCGCTCGAGAGAGACTGGTCCTCGCTCGAGCGAGTGAGACGAGCCACAATTCCTTCGGAGCAGAAAGTTTCTCGCTCGAGCGAGACTTGTGTCCGCTCGAGCGAGCAGAGCGTATAGAGTTTTTTAAATATGAAATTCCTGCTCGGATTGGATGCTATCTTTTGAAGACTCGTGGGCATATAAATACGAACCCATCCAATAGAATAAGGGTTACACAACGCATTCGAAGGCAAGAGACGGCTGATCATCATCTTCCATTCTACCTTTCTTATTTTCTTTTTATTTTTGATTTTCAGTTGATGTTTTGGATTAAAAACTCTTTTTTATGAATCGTGTTAAACTTTGAGTAGTTTTTCGCTTTCGATCATGACCACGTGATTGGGCCAGACAAATTATGTAGAAAACTTGATTGTTTATTTGAGATTTTCAGACTTGATTTTATTTTATTGATTATCGAATTTATATTTGTCTTGTGAATGATATGGCCAGTTATTTGCTTGCATGTTAATCGATTTCAAGTCGACAGAGGAGGTTTTGATTTTGATCACTTTGATAATCAACATAATTGTAAAATCGACTATAAATAGAATTCGGTTTCAGTGTGTGATTTGGGTGTAAACTGAATTTTCACTGTTTGTCATGCATTCAAATTTGATTAGAATTACGAAAGATTAATCCGTCAATATTTGAATAGGTTTGATTGTTCTAAAAATAGTCCTTTGAACAAATTAGGAGAATCCCCGTGAATTAAGATTAATTCCGAGTCTCGAATCAACTACTTGTTACATAATTTGTCTGGTACCTACGTGAGTCCTTGATCGAGTTTTTCCCAAATTGAATTTTAATCCAAGATCTCTGCTGCATTTTTATTGAATTGAATTTTATTTGCAATTTAATTTCTTAGTTTAAAATCTGAAATCGCTCTTTTTAATTAGTCTAGATTAAGTAGGAATAATTATATTCTGGTAGTCATAATTATACAGTCCCTATGGGTTCGGCATCTGATTTTATTCACTATCTATAACTTGACCTGGTAAGCTTGTCAGTTGATTTTAATCACAGCGATTTTAGCGGTCAACCATCATTGAGATGATGATTACCATTTTTTTCGAAAAAAGATATCCGTTATGAAAAGACCAAGCTACCCTTAAATTGAGACCTTGTTGACTGAATTAAAAAAAAAATCAAAATTCCCTTTTAACTAAATTGAAAACAAGATCGGTAATCTATAATATCTATATTATCTATACTATTCTATTAAATTTGAGAGGTTGGTACGTTGGTATGAGCAATCCCTTAATTTGTTTGCCCTTTATTATATATTTAATTATCAAAATGTCATTTTATTTTATCCATTGATAACTAATTATTTACGAAAATGTAACTTTCAGTATATTTTTTTTGTATTTTTATAAATATTTGTTTACAATAATGTTATTGTGTTATTTCACTATTTATTAATTTTAATTTTATTTTCAATTAAAAAAAATGAAAATCAAGCAACAAGTGCGTGTTAGTAGCAATAAATATTTAATTGGCCCCGGGCTGGGTTATGGCCTTATGGGCTATAAAATGGAAGCTCCTTTTGGAGAATAGATGCACGTAGCGCTCGGACCCAATTTTTTTCGAACTAGACCGTCTCCTCTGCCCTCGGCGGCGACGATTGTCAATCTAAAGTCTTGCTTTAACCACCGCAACTGAAGGAAAATATCGATCTTCAGTTAAGCCCTGAATTTTTTCTTTCTGATTTGTTGTAATTAATTACAAAATGGAAACGTATCAACTGATTGTTGTTTGTACAGCTGCTATGGAGATGTCTGCTGATGATTTACCGGCAGGAAAATGTACTGAGGAAGGAGCTTCGGAGCTCGTGGTTGTTGAATCAGCGAGTAAGAATCTTGAACGTGAGGAGGTTGAGGATAAAGTTGATGACTTGACTTTGGATGAGCCACAAGGTAATTTTCTCATGTATGGAAAAACATTGTTGTATTAGGTGATAGTGTGAATTTGTAAAGTTTTGGTATTTGATTAAGGGTTGGATGTGATTCTTGTGAAAGATAAGCAGGGCAACTTTATGTGAATTCATAAAATAATGAACTTCATTCTTTTGGTTAATTTTTTTAATTAATGCCTCTAATTCTGCTTCATTTGGGGAACACGTGGTCAAGTCTTGTGGCACGTGCTGCCAGATGGCTTCAGCTTTCGTTGAGATTTGTTGCTTTCTTTTGCGCTCCTGTGCATTCAACTTGAAAATACAAAGTTCCGAACTTGTAATTCTGCTTCCCGACTTGAATTAGAACATCAGATGTCTTGATAGAAGTAGGTGATATGCCTTCTTGCATTAGATACCCCCGTGGCTGCATAAATCATTGGTTAAATCTTGTATTACATGTGTTGAGAGGAAACAAATTTATGATTTTTCAGCTACAAAGTCATATCTTGAGGACTATATCATAAAGATCTATCTATGCAAATTACTAATTTGAGAAACTATAAAACAACATTTTGTTGCCTATCAAGTTAAATAGTTGAGAGTGGTGCAATCACTTGATGGAATTCAAATTAATTTGTTTGAAGGTGAAATTTGCAAATTTTATCAGAAAATAAAACTTCCTATTAGCTTGTTCCATTGATTCTCGGTCATTAAAAAATATAACTAGATGGAAGAGCCTGAGACTTTGATTGGTGGAGTGCTGGAAGCTGGATTAATATGATGGTATCATTGTTTTGTAGAAGAAATTGAATAATTGTTGATCTCTTTGAGATGTTGTATGGAAATGTGGTTACTCTTCATGGAGATGCATTTTACCATGGTACCGGGCTACTGACTTCTGGAAATTCATCATCTGTTACTTGAGAAACTTCTTTCTCAAGTCTGTTGCTTCATAGTAGATTTCCATTGCTGAGTTAATATATTTCTTACTGGTTCTTGGGACTGGAACTGTCATTTTCTATTGATCTGAATGAGTTATAGGAATCGGAATTGGGCTAGTGAGGGATGGTGGTGGTTTACTGCATTTGCTGGTCTGTTTGGTTGGAGAGGAATCGGAGGATTTTTGATGATGTAGAGGATTCGGGTTAAGTGTGTTGGGAAAAAATTAAGATTCTGGCATCCACTTGGAACTAGGAAGCATAAGGAGTTTTTTCGGCTTTGGGTTTCAGTTAGTCAGAGATTGGAGCTACATATATTGTTAATATGTTTAGTGCTGTAGGGTTTAGTGTGCGGACAACTTATCCGCCTTTTGTAACTAGTTGATATTTTATATATAATATAATCTTGTTTCCTATCCAAAAAATAAAATAAAAATTGTGCTAATGAGATTTGATAGGACCTCTTAGAAAACTTTGACTTCTCGTGGTTAAAGCTGCAAGAATTTTCTGATATTATCGAGGAATAATGTTGGGTTGTGGTCAGAGGGGTAACATGATTAGATTCTGGGAGGATCGGAGGTGGGGGCGTCTTCCTTTAAGGATCTTTTCCCTTCTTTGTTTTCAGATTTTTATGGCTCATAATCAGCCATTATCTTTCTTCATTTCTTCAGCTTTGTCTCCCGGTCTTTCTTCTCTTTCCTGGAATTTGCATTTTCCTAGGGTTCTTAAGAATGCGGAATTGAGTGAGTTGAGCGTGATTTTAGGTTTTTTTGGAGAAGGCTATCGTCGTTCAGGGTTCTGTAGATTATAGATCTTGGGTACTGGATTCTTCAGGTACCTTTCCAATTAAATCTTTCTTCGAGTCTTTCTTTCCAACCTCTAATTCTCTCATTTTGCGCTCTTTCATTTCATTTCATTTCGAAGCTGCCGATTCCCTCTAAGGTTAGAATGTTCTCGTAGATCGCTGGCCTTGTTAAACGTCGACTTGTGAGGTGATGCAGAGAAGGAATCCCTCATGTTCTCGCGGTCCTAACTTGTGTGTGCAATGCAGGCAGGATTTGGAGACTCAGGATCATTTGCTTTTACAGTGCCCTTTTGTCAGTTTGCTTTGGAGCGAGGCCTTGGTGGAGTTTGAATTGGTTTGGGTCGTTCCTAAATCTACTTGGGATTTATTGCAACTAGATTTAGGCTAACTTTGGGAAGAAAGGGCCCGGCTTTTTTGGAATATGGTAGTTCATTGCATTTGCTGGTCTGTTTGGTGGGAGAGGAACATGAGCATTTCTTATGCAATGATGAATCGGCTGATGATTGTTGGGAAAAGATTAAGTTTAGGGTTCCTTCTTAGCTTCAGTCGACGGGAACTTCAAATTTTTCTGTGTCAGACCTTTTTACGGATTGGAGTCTTATTTTTTGTTAGTTGGCTCAAGTTTCTAAACTTTTGGTAGTTCATTGTTGAGTTGACCTCTGGTGTACCTGCTCTATGTGATCATCTTTTTTTCTACTATCAAGATTATTCAGTTTCTTATTAATAAAAAAAATTTGTCTGTCAAGCATTATCTTTTTGATGGTGTTACATTAATTTCCTTTTCCTTCAGAATCACGTGTAATTATAAACATGAATATTTTCATGTTTGCTTGAATTCTTGCGTAACTGATGCTGCCTCAATAAAGTGTATTGGTCGTGTTACAATGTACAAATAGTTGATAATAGGATGAAGTTCTCTGGAATTGTTTGGTAGTGGTGACTTTCATCACCATTCTTTTTGTTATGTTTGTAAATGTATTGAATTTTGTTTGGTTTGTATTTGCTAGCACACCTTGTTTGATGGTTCTGCTGGCAGTTTAGTGTAATTTTAATTTAACTTTCTGATTGAATGAAGATTCTTATGGATCCATTCATATGAGTATTCTTTATGGGTCACTTTGAGGTGTTCTAGAATTCTGGTGATGATCTTTTTGTTCAATATTTTACTAAATTTCTTTTCTAAACTTGTACGTTGTACGCGTTTGATATTGTTAGAAGCTGCAAAGAAGAAGAAGAAGAAAAGTAAAAGCAAGTGAGAATATTCAAATATATCTCTTTTTTTTTCTTTCATTGTTTTGTGATTTTTGTCTTTGTTTTCTAGCTGAACTTCGATTAACTTGTAATCGTCTTTTTCTTATTTGCAGGAAGAAGAAAGAACCACCGCAGCAAACTGACCCTCCATCTATTCCTGTAATAGAACTCTTTGCATCAGGCGAGTTTCCAGAGGGTGAAATCCAGCAATATAAGGATGAGTATGTCTATTTAAGATTTTTTGTTCCTTTTAGTGATTAAAATTGGTGCTAAGTCGCTAGATTCATTACTATGTCTTTGCCAGAAAAATAAGAGCTTTGTTATATTTCTCTCTTTGGTTTGCTGTTAATTTATTTTGGTTCAGCTCAGAGATTGTTGGTCTAGAGAAAAGAATTGGATAATGAGTAGAACAGAAATAAAAATCCTTGGGACAAACAAAATTTTTTAATTTGAAGAAATTTAAACATATATCCCAGAGTGATTACTGATGGGTGAATGGAATGGTAATGATTCCATATAAAAAAAACCTTTTTATTTGTGTTTCCTTGTTAATTCAAGATTGAAGAACGTTGCTTTTGATGTTTTCTTATGTGCCCTTCATTTATCCTTTTCCAGACATCCACTATAGTTGGGTCTCTTAGATTTTCTCTTTTAATTGGTCTTTGATTGAGATTCATAAAATTTAGTGACTTTACTGAATTTGATGTGTTGAAGTTCAGTAGCTTTAGTACAGGTTGAGGGTTCTGTTTGTTTATGACTTCCTTGTAAATGAAAGTTGGGCTTGTTTGAAAATTTTTGCTCTATTGAGGAAATTATTTGGTACGAAGCAAGTTTGTGGTTGTTGATTTGTCTTGTGTCACCTCTTATAAATTCTGTTAATTCAAAACAAGTAATCTGAGTAGACTATTAAGGAAATTATTTGATATAAAACAGGTTTGTATTCCTTCATGTCTTTGTTACCTGTTAGAATGCAGGTTTCTTGGCTACGAAGATATAGACATATGGCTAAGTTATGATCAAACACAAACGATGAAGCTGAAAAGTATGATGTAAAATTGATTGTAATAAACTGAAATATAGTAAGGTCTTTTCCTAGAGATAGGCTGTGTACAAACACTTGCTAAATGCTAGTCTTTCCCCAGCCTAACCTAGTAACAACACTCAAGAACAAAAATAATAGAATGTCCTTGACCCTTCTCTCCATATTTTTATTCCTTCCTTCCTCGTTAGATTGAATCTCTTTTGGTCTGGGATCAATATATTAAAGCCGATAAACATATTAAGGTTCGTAACAATACCCTTCTCCCCAAAGACAGTCTTGCCCTCTTAAGACTAAAATCTTGAACATGCATCGATAACATAATTGTGTCTTCCCAGGTGGCATCTTCAGCTGTGGAAACCTTTCAACGCCCCAACACTTGTGGTGTCTTCTCATGCCTTGTTTCTTATTCCTTTGACCCAAAATCTGTTCAATATCCATACTCTACCCCCTCCAATTTTGTTCTTGTCAATCAGAAATTCCAATCTCTTTATTTAGAATTATAATTGTGGCTTGCTCCACAACCACAATCCTCCATTGCAAAACAGAAGCAAGCACACTAACTAATATCATAGCTATAAGTAGAGATTTACCACCCACTGCATTCATCGGTTGATCTTGCAACTTGAATTTGCATTGTAATGCTCTGTCAGCTCTTAAATCTTTCCCCACACCCTCTTTCCATCCTTGTTTGGGCATCTTCTTCTCGATTTCTTTAAAATCTGGACGCCTTTCTTTTCCTTCTTCAATTTCTTTGTGTGGGATTTTTTGGATTTCCTCATTCTTTGTTCTTAAACTTCGGCCAGTTCCAACGGAGGTTGACCTACCGTCTCGCGAGCGTCTTCTCTTGAAAATTATGGTTTGAGTGTGATCGGCTTTTCCCTGACGATGGCGCAACCTACTGATATTCTCCATCTCATGCCTCAATGTCCAGGCCCTAATAATGATAGTTGGGCCAAGGGGCTCCCTGATATCTCCTACTATTAGTTATGGGCCTAAACTTTTGCTGAATCTGTTCGGTTTTTGTTGGGCATCTTTCTGGTGTTGTTTTCTACTTGCATAGACTTGTGGTGGCCGGTTTGGTGATTCGGTGATATGGGGCTAGGGTTCGGTTCATGCGAGGATGTAGTAGGAGCATCGAAGGTGACAATGGGTTCCAATTGTGTTAAGGCATGTGTTTCGAGTTCCAAGAGATGAGATTCTTGTAGGGCGGGCTCCCCCTGAATCGAAGAACTGAGATAGAAGGGCTCATGTTATACCCTTTTTGATTTGCAGAATAACCAAGGAAAATGCACTTTATGGCACGGGGATCAAGTTTACCTCAGTGATGTTGGTGAACAATCACTGTACAACCAAAAAATTGAGAGGAATATCATGAAACAGATATGAAGAAAGGAAGTATGCCTGGAGGGACTGAATGAGAGTCTTGTACTGGAGGACACGAAAGGGCATTCGGTTGATCAAGTAGGTAACGGAGAGAACAGCATCACCCCAATAATTCTTGCGAACATTGTGAGCGAAAACTAAAGATCAGGCTACGTCAAGTAAGTGACGATTCTTACGCTCGGCGACACCATTTTGTTGGGGTGTATGGACACGAACTTTGATGGACTGTGCCTTGACTTTGGAGGTAAGTTCCCAGAACAGAGTTAGAGTAGTCCCTAGCGCTATCAGATTTTAAAATTTGGATGCGGGACGAAAATTGAGTGTGGACCATGAGATTGAATTGTTGAAACAAATGAGAGGTTCCAGACTTATCCTTCATTGAGAAAATCCATGGACTCGTGTATGATCATCAACAAAGAGCAGAAACCAACGAGAACCCGTAATATTTTTGATATTGGAAGGACCCCAGATGTCACCCTGAATCAGGGAGAAGGGCTGCGATGGCTTATATGGTCGTGGTGAGAAAGAGTTACGTGTATGTTTAGACAATTGACACATGTCACAGGTAAAAAAACTTATTACTTCTATTACGAAATAATAAAGGAAATAATTAAGATACAAAAAATTTGAATGCCCTAATCTTTAATGCCATAACAATATCCCTATCTTTATTTGAGTGAACTAAAGAATCAGTTATAGAAGAACAGGAGTTGCAAGTGGCGAGAGGTGGATGAAGGGTCGATGCTTAGAGGAGGTACAACCCATCACAGAAAGCAGCATGGCGAATTGTCTTACCCGATGCCAAGTCCTGAAAAATATATGAATTATGCATAAATTTAGTGGCATAATTAAGATCCCAATTCAGGCAACTGTCAGATAATAAATTACAATCAAGATCTGGGACAAATAAAACAGAATGTAGAGATAGGTCTTTTGATATACGTATCGTCCTTGAACCCAACACTTTGGAGCAAGTCACGTTAGCAATTCCGACGGAGTAGGAAGTCGGATATGGGCAGTAGGAGTTGAACCATCCCAAATTTCCAGTCATATGTGCCGACGCCCCTGAATCAACTGTCCAGAAATTCGAGAGAACAGGCTGGGAGAGGAAGGCAGATGGGATAATCCCTTGTGGACAGCACTCCGAGTGCCAATAATCGATGAGTTGTTTGGAAGTGCCTAGCTAAACAATTTGTGAAGCATCTCAAGTTGCTCTTCGCTAAAATGCTGCTGGTCCTTTGAATTGTCATTGCTGAAATAGAATTTGCCCGTCGTTCACGAGCGGGCTTCCAACAACTCTCAACCTCGAACAGTTTCACATTGTTCTCTTTACAGTAACAAGTGTCTCGAGCTGCGCCCCAGATGTCCTTGGCCATGGAATAAAGCTGAAAATTCTCTCCAATCTCCGTTGTCAGAGAGTTAATCAACCAGGACATCACCACATTATTCTTGGATCGCCAGGATTTAAAAGACTTATCATCCTTGTCCGGACAGCAAGCCACGCCAGAGAGAAAATCATCTTTGCCCTTGCCGCAAATAAACATATAACCGATTGGGACCATTATAGATAATTATGCCCATTGAGTTATGATTTGTGATGGGAATAAATGTATTGTCAGACAGAATCGTGGAAGGAGGAGGCAGCAGAGTAGGGGCTTCCGGCGCCGAGGCGATACCGTATTTAGTTATGGACCGATTACCGATACCATGTAGTTAAAGACAAAAATATAGGCTGAGAAGAACTGATTTATTAGGGTTGAAAATAAAGAGTACAAGACATTTATAGAATTTATCCCTAGTTCAATAGAACAAGGACTTACCTGTACAATGACACCTAGTTTACTTGTACAAAGACTCTTATCCTACTAGGGACCTAATCAAAACAAAATATTGATTTATTTGGATATTTGAGCTTCAAGTCAACACCAAGCAGTATTACCATTTTGTCTTCGTTCACAAAAAAGTTCCAGTTTACATTTACGAGAAGGGGTTATAATGGCAGCCACCGATTTTGTTCCCCCAACCCCCAAAACAAAAAATTATTTGAATAAAATAAGTTTTTAATAAGTTCTAATTTATTTTATTCAATGATTAGTTATATTTTTAATATAGTTAAATTAATTTTAATAAATGTCAATTATAACTATTATCCAATTTTAAGAATATATTTAATTAACACATGAGGGTATTTTGGTCATGACAATATAATTCACAAAATTAATCCATCATTTTAAAATCATATCAAAAACCACATAATTTATAACACTAAAATACTTACTCTTTATCTTTTATTTTCTTATCACTCTTGTTACACATCATTCACTTATCTTATCCTAGAACCAAGTGGTACCTTAGGAATTGTCATTTAGATCACTTGAGGATAATCAACATCAAAGAATGAAGTGTATCTCCTCCGGTATAGTAGTTATTCCTTGTCAATGCGAGACACTCAGTAATGATAAATTTGAATGTTGGGTTGGCAAGTTTTTCCTTTACATGTATCAATGAGGCTCATCTTCCTTTCGTTTAGTGTTTCTATACCTTGCCTCTATATCACTAGAATCGATTAGCTATTTGAAGTGTCATGAATTTTGTAAATAATTGTATTGTTTATTCACCTTATTTTCTGAAATTTCACTGTATTCAATAATACTGTATATATAGTTTATTGCAAGAATCTGAAAAACTAATTTATTACTGGTTACTCAATATAGTAACTTGTGGAGAATTACATCTGAAGAGAAGAGAGAACTAGAACGACTGGAAAAGCCAATTTATAATTCAGTTCGCCAAGCGG
Source organism: Henckelia pumila (assembly GCF_033568475.1). Classification (NCBI taxonomy): domain Eukaryota; kingdom Viridiplantae; phylum Streptophyta; class Magnoliopsida; order Lamiales; family Gesneriaceae; genus Henckelia; species Henckelia pumila. The sequence continues at coordinate 56,113,537 of NC_133120.1, read as the reverse complement.
CAGAAGTCCACCGTCAGGTAGTTGTCACTTATCGTATGCAAGTATAATTGGTCGGCGGCGGGTATTGAGCAATAGTTAAGAATCAATCAGTATGCACTCATAAGTTAATATTAACAGGTCCGAAAGTACATAAAACAAATTTTGAAGCCTGGAATGTTGATGACAGACCTATGTGAGACCTTGGAAAATACAGTTCGTAAATTAATATCAGAAAATGGTTTGCAAGCAGGAATTGCATTTCCTACAGGATGTTCATTGAACTGGTAAGTTTGATGTCAGCTGGGGCATCTGACCTCATGATGTTTAGGCCTAGACAGGCTTTCCATAATAGTACACTTATTCTAATGTCTTCATTCTGCCCACTCTTATTTCAGGGTGGCTGCTCATTGGACACCAAATACCGGAGATAAAACTGTACTACAGTATGATGATGTGATGAAACTGGACTTTGGAACTCATATCGATGGTGATATAGCTTTTCCTATGTTAATATTTTCGAGGCTCCTTGATCTTTTTGCGTGTCTGCATTTTGCTTTACTCAGTTTAACGACTATATTGGTTTTGTTTTTTTAATCTTCAGGACATATAGTCGACTGTGCATTTACTGTTGCATTCAACCCAATGTTTAATCCACTGCTTGAGGCCTCGAGGGAAGCTACGAATATGGGAATCAAGGTGGGTTTCCAACATTTTATGTAAACACCTTTTTCTTAAACCGATACTGAATAATATACTGGTGAAACCTCACGAGACAACTCGGTGCCACTTGTGAAATCTTGTTTATTTTCAGGAAGCTGGAATTGATGTGCGCTTAAGTGATGTTGGTGCAGCAATCCAGGAGGTCATGGAGTCATATGAGGTTGAAATTAATGGAAAGGTGTTTCAAGGTATAGCTTTGAGCAGAATATTTGAGTAACTTATCACTTATGTGAGAGATACACTGCTCAGTGCTGGTGTAGCATGTTTTGTGTTGGGACATTATTGGTTTTTGAAAGGATGGTGTTGCAACCGCAAAACTATACTTATTCATCGACAATAATAAGCAAAAGAAAGAAGGTGGTAAGCTGAATTTTATCGGCATATAATGAAGTATGAAACTATAGTTCCCAGAGGTAGTCTCTGTATGGTAGCTACGAAGAGACCCACTCTCTTTAGTCTTTACCCTATCTGAAGTTGGTAATCTCACTCAAACAAAATAAAAGCCTACTCAACTATAGCCAACTTCCCGCTCTTATATTTTTCTTTTTCCCTTCCCCAAGCCATTCCTTCTAGAACTGGATACTGACACATTCCCAAAACGTAAGTCTGTAAACATATATATATATATATTAGAGATTTTTTGTTGCATTTTCTTACTTCAGATGACAAGTACTGGACACAGAATAAAGAAACACATACTCTTTAAACTGATACAGGCATAATCCAAAGCTTACTGCTTATTTATGAATATATTATAATTTGTTACTCCAGTAAGCATGTCGCCATGTCAATAACTGCTTTATAGCAAATTACAGCTAGGTTGAAGTCACTGGGCTGGAATTTTTCTATCTCCCAAATTTCATAGATATAAAATGTTCTAGGCCATCTGGAATTTGAAATTGGTCATGGAAGTTCTGTTTTGAAGGAATTGTTGAAAATTTACTTCACTTTAACTGGTTGACCGTGGATTATAAAATTGCTGGATAATTCTGTTTCTCGATATTCGTGGATCATTAAAAATTTTATTCCTACTTCTGAAAATCAAGCCGCTTCATCTATCTATTTAACTTGAGAGATCGAAGTAGTTTACTTAATCAAGCAAGCAAACATGAACATAAATGAATTGTGTTATATGTCCTACATCGGTTTGATTTAGTCCTTAGAGTTGTATAGATGAACTTGGACAATCCTCCCCCTTCGATCTAGCTTTGAGGTGGAGTTGGCCCAAGTCCATGATCTTATCATGGTTTCGGAGAGAGGTTCACTATTATGCGTTGGACTGCGCCCTTATGGGCCACCGGCCACCCGCTGATGTCTTGCAAACTTCACGCTCTAGATGTTCATTCCTAGGCGTGAGGATGGTGAGTTAGATGTCGCACGTTGTTTGGAAGTCTTTGGGAGTTGTATATGTAGACTTGGACAATCCACCCCCCTTGAGCTATCTTTTGGGGTAGAGTCGGGTCAAAGTCCATTTCAACAAATTGCTAAATAAAGATTAACTATGTCAGGCTCCCATACCTTGTTATTTATTCGTAGCTTTTAGTTGGACGGCATAGAAACTCTATGACCTTTTCATTTTCTATCATGTGCTTTACTATGTCTTTAAGTTATATGATTGATCTGGATGGTTTTGCTATTTTGGCAGTAAAAAGTATTCGAAATTTGAATGGACATAGTATCGGGAGTTATCAAATCCATGCTGGAAAATCTGTTCCCATAGTTAAAGGAGGGGAGCAAACAAAAATGGAAGAGGGTGAATTTTATGCAATCGAGACTTTTGGATCTACAGGTGACGTCTTTTGTTTGCGTTGAGATAGAAACCGTTGAAGTAGTTGTGCTGGATGCAAAAAAACTTATGTTTTTTCTGCCTGCTTTTCATGCAGGGAAAGGATACGTCCGAGAAGATCTAGAATGCAGCCATTACATGAAGAATTTTGACGTTGGCCATATTCCTCTGCGGTTGCCCAGAGCAAAGCAGTTGTTGGCAACAATTAATAAAAATTTCTCTACATTGGCTTTTTGCAGGCGTTACCTAGACCGCCTTGGGGAAACTAAATATTTGATGGCACTGAAGAATTTGTGTGATGTTGGTATTGTTCAGGTATGAATTATTGTTTAAGAATTTTACACCATACTTATAGCAAGAAAAAAGTGAACACCTGAGCTGCATTTATTTCTATGTTGGAAAATCTAAACTGCAAAACATGAAGCTTGGGCTTGATTTCATATCTATGACCCTACAGTGACATATTCCATAAATTGAAACGATTGTTCTCCCAAGGTCGAATTTTGCTAATGTTTTTTCCCATAAATTTTAAAGTTGGTTTTACAACTATTAAGCTAAGTGGAGTCCTGGCTAGCTCAAACCTTAGCCTCTCCCCCCCAATGCCTTTTGGTTAAAATAATTATTCATGAAACAAAAAGTCCAAAGAATTGATGCAGAAACTATAAAAATTAAAGCAATACACCAGCTGAATTATTAGAACTAGGAGACAGACTTGTAATAGATTGTCTCAGTTATTATGATAGTATCATGCCATAAATAATATAGAGATTCTAGCCTTGAACTTGCACTCAAGCTCGCTGTGATCTAATTTTCTTGTAAGATCTAATTTGAGAAATATCTAGTTAAAATAAGAATCTCTCAGTTGGTATGAGCTGCAATTTTAGTTATGGAGGAATGCTGGACGAAGTTACCAAATGGGCCTTAATATAGAATAACTATAGAAAGATTAGTAATCATCTTGGGTCTAGGTCTGTGTTGGCCAACTTATAATTTGGGATGCGGAAAATCAAATGTAATGGCCAATAGCTCTATACACATTTGAAGTTCTGAGATTGCAGCTATTAAAAGATGCAAGACAATCAAATCCTCAGTACTTGTTCACGTGATGAATTCAGTGTTGCTACCATGCCTTTCCAAGAGAATAGGTGTAAAATATTGCTTGTATTGGTAGGGTAGTAGTACACAGATGAAGTGTACGGTCTCGTAATCGCGATCTAGATGAATGGTAAATCAATTCTTTCATAGAATAACAAACCAAATTATTCTTCCCATTACTGACACTAGTTTAAATTTCATTATGATTGCTTGATGTTTAATGCTTGCTTTTTATACATAGTAGAGTTGAACTTGGTCAGGTAGATTTCTTTATAAAGACCACAACCAATGATGATTATTGAGTTTTTACATACATTTACTGATCTCGCTTCCACCACATTACAAGTTAATTGGTTTATCAGACTGATTAATATGACAAGTTGTTTTGCAACTTTGGCAGCCGTACCCTCCTCTCTGCGACAACAAGGGGAGTTACGTAGCTCAGTTTGAGCACACAATTTTACTTCGTCCGACTTGCAAAGAAGTTGTATCGAGAGGCAATGACTATTGATCTTGAAGAGTATTGTGATGGATATGACCTTTCCAAAGCTGGTGTTGAGATTATAGGCACAATGGCTATTTAATTGTACTTCATGCTGTCACTTAAAGAACTAATGCTTCCTCTGACTGTGAACTCGTCCCTCTTGTTTTCTCTTGTTCATTTAATATATAATAAAGAAAGATGTTTAAATTTTCTTCTTCGTTTTATTTATTAATTAATTATTATTAATGTTTTTTGGAAGAAAGCTCTTTTTGGCATGCATGCATTGTCCTTCAGAACCTGATACCAACAGTTGCGTCCCGGACGTCTATAATGCTTGATCATTTAATGTGGAAAAATGAGGACATTTTTTTGTAAAAACATGCGACGTGCACCTATTAGGTACTATACTATGATGCATATAATTAAATTCATATAAACGAATCCAAACGACACAAATATTCAATGACTCAAAAATATATAAAATCTCGATATAAAATGCTAAAATTTGAATATCATGGTTTACATATGAAAACACCATAGACTTCTTAAACTCGCGAAAAACTTGAAACTAAATAAATCCAATTTCGAAGTAGTGTATTAAAATGTGAATCAAATAAATTGTGCATAACATAGATTATTATCGATTGAGCAAGTTTGAATGAGTTTTGAAATAGAATATTTGTTGTTTTACAGAGTTGAAGTTTGTGAAGCATCGAGAATAGGTATAAGAATACTTAGACTTGAATGGAACGATTAACTCGAATCCGACTTGATTCGAGTGTTCCGGATAAATCACATACTTGCATGATAATCGAATTACTTGAATTTATTGAATGAGTTATGATTTGCATTGCATTCATATTGAGCCAAATGATTTATTTCATTTTGATTTAGACGTTCTGAGAATTATAGCAGGGGGCATTAGCAGGCGATTTACTGCAATGACCGACTTAACTCTCTATAGTTGCTGCAGAGTCTAGAGGATTGAAATATGCACTATCCACCTCGAGGGGAGAGTCGGTGTGATCTGTGTGATATTTTATCCTCGGGATCCCAATAAGAGGAAGAGAATAATCGGAGTACTTTTTGATTATCCAGACTTGATAATCCCGAATTTTTAAAGTCATGCATATCATTTTAATTCCGCATTTGAATGGCTATCTTATGTATATCTTGAGTTGATATATTATGTGGAAGTTGATGCATATCATGTTGTGATATTGCATGTTAGTCTCTTTTACAGGGAATATTATTCTCACCGGATTATTCGGCTGTTGTCTTGTCTTTGTATGTATGCTTGGCAACAGGTGGGGCAGGATCAAGTCAGCGAAGACCTGGTTAGCATCAAGAGGGAGGGATAGAAGTGAGACTCGGTTTAGAAGTTGAATCAGCATGTCAATCTAGTTTATGACTTGAAGCATGTTAGAACTCAAACATGTTGATGTTTGTAGTTTCCATTATTCGAATATTGTGGATTGAATGTAGTCGTTGCATGTATTATGAAAGCCTGTTATTGGTACTGATATTTGATATTGCGTGTATTCTCTACACCCCATTTTGTGTATGTATTTGAATGCATGTCGAAAGCCAGCGCGAGAGTTATTTTTTTTAAGCTCAGCATTTTCTGCCCAGGCTTCCCTCGCGCGCGCGCGGAAGCATTTCCGAGGGCTCTGCTTTGTTAGCCCGCGCGCGCGAGAGATGTATCTCGCGTGGGCGCGAGCCTTCAGCAAAGTTGCTGGAGCAAAAGCCCACGCGCGCGCGAGATGGTTATCTCGCGCGAGCGTGAGGCGTTTTTTTTTTAAAAAAATTATTATTTCTTACTTGGACCTTGGATTATTGTATGTTTTATTATTATTTAATCCAAGATTAGTTGTTTAGAACCGAGGTCTCACATCACTACTGATTGAAATTCAAATTTTTGCGACTGTTGTACTGTTCGGATGGTCCGATCTTGACTTCGGATCGTCCGAACGGTTGCATTAAATTCATTCCGGCTAATTTTCTCCGACAAAATCTTTTCACTGCCGTAAAGCTGTTCGGACCGTCCAAACATAAATTCGGATCCTCCGAAGTAGTCCTTCGTGTCCTCCGAAAGTGCCTCCGAACAATTTTTTATTCTAGGAAAATCTTCGGATCGTCCGAATGGACTTCGGATCGTCCGAACTGGTTTTCGTGGCCTCCGAGCCTTGCATCCGAGCATATTATATTTATGGAAAATCTTCGGATGGTCCGAACCCCACTTCAGACCGTCCGAACCTAGGCAGACTTGATTATTTTCTTGGTTTTTCGATTATCGGTTCTTGCTTCCAATTTTGTCCATATACAAAAATTTTGTTATCTGCAAATTTTTCACTTTAAACTATTAGTAACAATTAACCGAGTTTTGTAATCATCAAAGCATAATATTTTGAGACTCTGTTAATGCATTAAAAAGATTAATCTCATACACGAGATTTGTATGTGTTTAAGGTGTAACGCGTATCAAAAATATCGGTATGAAAAAAATTCATACTGGTACCGATACTGAAATTTTTCTATAGAAAAAATTCATATTGATATCGTTTAGATACCGAAAAAAAATTCGTATACTGAAAAATATCTGTATATCGAAAAAATTTCGATACGGTATGCCGAAAACTCGGTATTTTGGCTTCGATAACATGACCCTTCAAATAACTTATCCCCATAATTCGAATTGAAAAACACATAAAACTCAACACAATACCCAAAAAATCAGATTTTTGACACTTTGAAACCCTTTCACCTAAAACACACTCATAACTCGTCGAGAATGACTCACGCTTCACGGATACATGTCATCATACATAGTTCTGTAAAAATCGTTCGGATTCCTTGCAAGAAAACAACATATACATTATAATACATGCAACCATATCAAAATATATAATATTGCTTGGGTGATGATTCAAGAATTGAATAAAACTTATATTTTTCTCTTGGTTTGGAAATCTGGACTCCGTGAATACGATTCTAGCCTTCTCACAATCGAACAACACAACAATCTATGAAAATTTTGAAGGGAAAATCAAAACTTAGGGAGAGAGGAAGATGAAGGCTGCCAGAGAAGGGAGAAAATGAAAAGATTTGATGCTAATTTTTTTACTGCGATAAGTTTGGACTCTAATCATTTTAACGAAAAAGCCTATGAGCCGAAGAGTTTGACAATGAAACTTAAAAATACAGCCTTTTAAAAGTATTCCTCCCAAACCAAAAAAAATTAATTATCATGTACAACTTTTAAAATAAAATATGCACATAAACATACTTAACTTAAAATTTCTTAAATCATGTTCATGGGCTAGCCTCGATTTCCTTCATGGAATTAAACACATACCTGAAAAACATTAATAACTAACTTTTTGCATAAAAATTCACAATCTAAACATCTACACACATAATTTTTCATACTAAGTAATTAAATTCTCGTGAGTGGATTTTGTGGATTTTTTGACCTTACATTCATGTTCGCTCTGTTTTCTAATTAGGAATGCACCTATTACAAGACATAAGTCGTTGTATCTTGAAATACGATTTACTTGTTCCATTAGCACCGTCTACGGGGCAAGTTTGTCTTAAAGAGCTAAAGTTCAACTCTAACTTTGACTTAAATATTCTGATCATATCCTGTTTCAGTGCCTGTCACGACATCCACCAAGGCATCAACTAGACAGTTTTATTTTGCACAATATCCTGAACCCAACAGTGGGCTATTTAGGTACAACCAATGCCCGACCTGAGCCTAAGATTGAGGAAGAAGGTAGGATCAAGATCCCAGTGCAATGACCGACACAAGACTAGGTACGAGAGTGGACTATAAAGATATATTCAACGACCAATCCGAGCCCTGAATCAGGTGAAGGTTTGGGACAATCAACATGGCAAACCCGAGCTATATAATTAACCACGTGTTCCATTAGCACCGTCTATAGGGCAAATTCGTCTCAAGAAGATAGAGTCAAACTCTAGCCTTGAATCAAACATCTGTCTGTCATGACATCTACAAAGGCATCAACTAGACAATTTCATTTTGCACAATATCTTGAAACCAACAGTGGGCTATGTAGGTACAACCAATGCCCTACCCGAGCCTGAGATTGAGGAAGAAGGTGGGATCAAGTGCCCAGTACAATGACCGACACGAGCCCAGGTACGAGAGTGGGCTATAAAGATATATTCAAAGACCAACTCAAGCCCCGAATCACGTGAAGGTTTGGGACATCAACGTCGCCAACCTGAGCTCTATAATTAATAGCCTCAAAATCTATCAAATTTTGGTAAATATTCAATATGCGTGGAAACTTTCATGAATAAATCTCGAAAGTCTTGAGATATAAACAAATAAGCCAAGATCTGATACGGATCATCTCAAATCAAGTAACCAAATCACTTATACAAGAACATCTACCTGTTAGTGTTTTACCTCAACAAGGTAGTTGTCCCTTCCCACTCTTATAAATACTAGGTACGTACTAAGATTTTTTGTAAATGTTGAAATCTGCTCAATTAGTTTATCGGATTTCAACACATATTTTTTTTTAAAAAAAGAAAAAAATAGATTGAATTTGTCTGAACATACTGAAATGTAGATCAGTCAACAGTTGAGAAACCTAACATTTATACTATCCGACGTACATATCTCAAAGGTTGATAATTTTTTTTAAAAAAAAATTAAAATATTTAATTAAATAACCCATGTTGTTTCATGTTTGGTTAAGTTTCTAGATATATAGTGGAGTCAATTTTATTTTAATTATTATTATTTTAACCCAAGACACACGTATAATCCCATCCCAAAATCTAAATTGATATTCAACCAAACACAAAAAAGTGTGAAGAGAGATGGCGGCAGCTGTTAGCACTGCAACTCAATCCTTTGTTCGCTCTTGCTTACATCCGGGACTATTGAAGAAGACCAATTGCCATGGCCGACTCTCCTTCCCCGTAACCAGCAATGGCAGCAGAATCTTGACAACAACAACAACAACAACGCAATGCTACTGCACTGATACAGCAAAACCAACTTTGGAATCAGCCAATAACATTCTAAAGGAGACGGGCAATACGTTGGACATAAGGGTTGGGAGGATCGTCAAGGTATGGCGCCACGAAGAGGCCGATTCCCTCTACGTTGAAGAGGTGGATGTGGGCGACCCAGAACCCAGAACCATATGCAGCGGCCTAGTCAATTACGTTCCCATTCACCTTCTCCAGGTCACATCCATGTTTTCCTCATCTTTAATTCTTCCCTTATTATTCGTTTGTTATCGTAAATTTACAAATTTTTCATTCATCAACTTGTGTTTTACGCACATGCCATTTGTCTATACAGGACAGGAATGTCATAGTTCTTGCTAATCTAAAGCCTAGAAATATGCGTGGTGTGAAATCATCCGGTATGTTGATGGCCGCCTCTGATGAAGCACATGAGAAGGTTGAGCTTCTTGTGCCTCCTGATGGTGCTGTACCGGGCGAAAGAGTGTGGTTTGGTTCTGAAGACGACAAAGATAGGCTACCTGATATCGCATCACCAAACCAGGTAAATTCTCCTGTTAAGATTTCTGATTGATTTATAATAGAGTTATGAAGTTAAAATCATGTAAATACATCCATCTGCGACATTATTTAGTGCATTAAGGGTGGTGTTTGAAGGACTCCTGGGAATACTTCAAGAAAAAGAACTGTTAGAACGTTTTTGAATGGACCGCCTGCTTGTGTTTCTTCCGTTTTTCCAAACCATAAAGGAGAACACAATTTTTTTCTGTATCCTTGTCATTACTTCTCAATACAACCTATAAATTGAAGTTCTAATACACTTATGTGTGATCAAACTTTTTAGAATACCCCGAGATTCTGCATTCATTAGGATGGAAAACGTGCCGTTGCGTATTTTGCTCTGATTTCTTTGATAGGTGGCCACTCTTGGTAAATTTTAAGGGCCTGAAATATGCTAAAAGCAGTAGGGGTGATATTCTACAGAAATAATGGTGTTTAATCATAGGTTCCAATGGATACGATCACTTACCTGTGAACTGCATTATTTGAAACAATCATGCAGAGAAGAATGAGAAACATGGAACTCACCTGTGAACTGCATTATTAGAACAATTATGTGGAGAAGAATGAGAAACTTGGAACTCCATAAACCGGAAGAAATCTCTGTTTCTGTATATTGAATTAATGAAGAATCATTTACAAAATTCATGTGGGTTGTCTATTTATACAGTAAAGAGACTCAGGCTTAAAAGCGTATTTCTCCTAATTAACACTTCTAACACTCCTGACTTCCCATCAAGATGGGGAATGAACATTGATGATTCCTATCTTGGACAGCAGAAATAAAAAAATTGAGCTGGCAGCAAAGGCTTAGTGAATAAATCTGTGAGCTGCAACTTTGAAGAAACCTGCAAAATTTTGATTACTCCAGCTTGAAACTTCTCTCAGACCAAATGACAGTCGATCTCTATATGTTTAGTTCGCTCGTGGAATACAGGGTTAGATATGAACCGCAACCTGTCTTTGTACCATATTAGAGACAATTATGCAAAGAAAAATAAGAAACATGGAACTCCATTAACGTGAAGAAAGCTCTGTTTTGTATATTAATAATGAAGAATCATTTACAAAATTGAAGTGCGTAGTCTATTTATACAGTAAAGAGACTCAGGCTTAAAAGCGTGTTTCTCCTAACCTACACTTTTAACACTCCCATCAAGATGAGGAATGAGTATTGAGGATTCCCATCTTGGACAGCAGAAATCGAAATTGAGCTGGCAGCAAAGGCTTAGCGAATAAATTTTGAAATATGTCTCACATCAGTTGGATAGTGTTCTTGGGAGTCCTTTATTTAGGCAAGGACAATCCTCTTCTTTTGAGTTAGCTTTTTAGGTTGAGTTAGGTCCAAGTCCTTTTCTTAACAATTAGTCTACGAGCTGCAACTTATAAGAAACATGCAAAATTTTGATCACTCCAGCTTGAAGCTTCTCTCGGACCAAGTACAGTCAATCTCTGTATGTTTAGTTCACTCGTGGAATACATGTTAGATGCAATATACATTGCAACCTCTCTCTGATACCATATTAGAAACAATCATGCAGAGAAAAATGAGAAACATGAAACTTCATTATCGTGAAGAAAGATCTGTTCCTGTATATTATTAATGAAGAATCATTTACAAAATTCAAGTGGGTGGTCTATTTATAAAGTAAAGAGATTCAGGCTTAAAAGCGCGTTTCTCCTAATTAACACTTTTATTAACATTTTCACCATGCATATTGCTAGAATGATTAGGAGTAGAAGTGAGTAAGATCAGAAAAGCCCTATCTACAAGTTTTTGATAAAACTATGGGAATAGTAGTTATCTAGCATTCATTAGTGCTGAAGCCAGTCCTGTGGATCGGGAAACTCCATCATAATGCAGTTTCTATGATTTTCAGAGTGTTAGAGCACATGTTAGAAATATATTTGGTTCTTTGTGATCTAGAAGCTATCCAAAAATTGTTCTCATGATATCATGTTCCTGTGAACAAAATCATCTAGGGCACATGCTCTAGAATGCTTGTTGACTAATGGTCACTACATTGGAAGGTCTTGGGAAGTTCTTGACAGAAATTTACATCATGATGTGATTGCAGTACTGTAGATAATTACTTTAGGGAAGCCATTATAATCGATTTTTTTTTATAAATATTTGTAGTAGAAAGAGCATAGTATGGTGGGATTGATGTGCCTGTCAACCAAGAGAGATTCTCAAACCATTTTTTATTTTTTATAACAGTCGTGTCCTTTAAGACCTGTTTCTAGAAGCAGTTGAAACCGCTGGTTTTATCATTCACTACTGATTTCAGTGTTGATCTAAGTTGAGTGTTGAAGCCATAGCGTGTGGAATGGTATGAATCTTGAAATTTTGAAAACCAATAAAAAGTATGGTGTGTCCCATGTGTTGCTAATTGAATAAGTATAATAATTCAGTAGCTATATAAACAAAATATTGCGAATGTTTCATTTTCATTTTAAACAAAATGTAAAAATGGGGCTTTAATTTAATTTATAGAAATCAAGTAGTTCAAATTATAAAAATTAAGTTGTCTACTTGTACAAGAATCTTGAAGTTAAACAATAGTTTTAGGTTTCCCCACTGCCAAGATTCATGTTTCTTAATTGTTTGAATCCAACCATCCTCGCTTCTGAATCCCGAATTGAATTTTTTTTCTGTACAATATTCATCTAATTTTTAGACTTCTCTTCTTATTATCTTTTTCCACAAATACTCTAGTTCTGGATCTGTATGATTGCCTTATGCCTCTGATGGATTTACAACTTGGCTATTCAATACTGTGAAGGTTCAGAAGAAAAAGATTTGGGAACTAGTCCAACCGAACCTTAGGACCGACGACTCTTGTATTGCTATGCTTGGCCTGGACCACATGAGAACATCAGCAGGTGTAATAATCTCTGAGTCACTGAGGAACGCAAAAATATCGTAACTAAAATGTCAAATGCATACTGTTGTTAAATTTTACCTTTATTATTTCACTCGGAAGAGAGATTTTTTCTTTATGCATTGCTGTATTCATAATGAGCGATCCTCTGTATCACATTAGTTGGCAAATTTATGGTGAACTAGAAAATTGTACGTGTGTTGCACGTGACAATAATTTTATTTGGTGAGACCAAAGTTATCAAATTTCAAATGTTTAGTTTTTTTAAAGTCAAGTGTTATACTTTTTACGGGTAAGTTTAAACTTCGGTAACTGTGATTCAATCTCTAATTAGCTACTAAAGCGGGAATATTTCGTCTTTAACTTTCTTTTTGTGATATTTGTCGGTCCTTGATCGACGTTTTCTTGTAGTGCTATTACATGTTTATACCTTGAGTTTGATTTATGGTTTAGCTAACAACTTTAAAGCAATAACATATGTTGTATAGATGTTGAAAAGCGTAAAATATATATATATATATATATATATATATATATATATATATATATACTTTTGTTATAAATTGTAGGATCAAGATATTTGTGTTTTATTACAAGCTATAGTTGGTGGTAATTGCACAACTCAAATTTTTTAAATCGTACAACAGTTCAAACAAACACGTGTTTCAATTGTTCTACCCAGGACGAAGACAATTATTGCATTCCAACAATCACCTTATCAATAATTGTGCTTTCAATCAATGTGAATCGAAACCATGACTTTAACTCCGATATCAATTGTATAATTGAACCCTTATTGTTTTATCAAAATTTATAGTTGATGGTAACAATACGACTCAAATGTTTTAAACAATACAAAATCTCAAACGTCATGTTTCGATTGCTCTCAAGGATTATTATTACACCTCAGCATAAACAATTTATGTTAAATGATAATTTTATTTCTATTGATTTTTAAGTTTCGATTGCTCTATGCTGATTTATGTTAAATAATAATTTTATTTCTATTGATTTTTAAGTTTCGATTGCTCTCAGGGACTATTATTGCACCTCAGCATAAGCAATTTATGTTAAATGATAATTTTATTTCTATTGATTTTTAAGTAAAAAAAACAGTTATTTCTTTTAGAGAAACAATTTTTTGATTCATTAACGTGTCCAAATTTTAGTTTTAGTCAATTGAGTTGTCAAATTTTGGTTTTGTTGCACTAACATATAATTTTCGACTATTGTTAGTCCAATTGCTAACGTGATATTTGACAATTCAATAATTTTCGGCCTCACGTCAGCATTTTTACGTCATGTCAGCATTTTTCGATGTCAAATCAGTATTTTTCAGTGTCCCGTCAGCAATTAGACCAAAAATAGCCGAAAGTTAAAATTTAGTGTACCAAAAACAAACTTTGAAAACTTAGTGGATCAATCTAAAATTAAATAAGTTAGTAAACGGAAAAAAAAATTACTTTTCCTTTATTTAAAAGATTTATTTGGAGATGAAAGTTGATATTCTATTAATAAAATAAATATAAATTACGTATTATTTTTATCCCTGATGAACCATGTTAATCATAAGACAATTGTTGTACCTTGACTTGTTTTGATTCTCAATCATCTTGGCCATGCATAATACATTTAAATTTGTCTTACGCATATTTTTTCTGCTTATTGAATAAATTTGTTTGTTTGGCTTCGATGATCAAATTAAAATATACATTGAATAATGATTTAGTATAAAAAAAATTAATCAATATCCTAACAAAAAATACAATATAAAAAATAATATTTTTCTTCAATTTGTTGAAATATTAACAAATTTATTCTAAGAAGATTTAAATCAATTATACAATTAATTATTTAATTATTGATATATATATATATATATACATATTTGTTTCATAAGTTCATCATTTAAAATCTAACATATTAATATGTAGTAAATATCTTTTTTCAAAAATCAAATTCATTAATATGCGACAGTCAATCCAATATTTCTTTATACTTTTATTCGTTCAAATCTTGTAATATTTTATTCATAAAGCTCTCAAAGTGATTAGCTTTGCTGGTGCTGGTGATATTATTTTAAATTATCTTTTTTTTTTATTCGAGATTATAAGTCATAGAAATAAATGATTTTTTTTTATTGTTATCGCTAATAACATAGTTTTTAGTCTAGATATAATATATTTATATTTTTTGAACCTCTAATCAATTATGTAGAGAGAATAATTATATGTCGTCTAATCTCATTACCTCTTGTTTTTCAACCATTAATTTATACGACAATTCCTTGATAAAACTCAAATATGATTTCCGCTTAATTTCTTCAATAATAATCCAACCGAATTGTTTTAAATTTGATATACATATAACATACATGTTGTTGTACATGCCATAAAAATCATTTATATATGGAGTGTTATAGTTAGTTTATAATTTTTAAAAATAATATGTTAAATATATTATTTGCAATAAAAATTTGAGCAGACAGAAAAAGTGAGGAAAAATATTTTTTTAGAGCATGAACAAACATATTTAAGCATGTTAAAAACTTTTATAATTAATCATTTCAAGGATTTAATTAACTAGATATATGAATAATTTATCTGACATAAAAAATCGATTTGAGTTTAGTGTGATTTTTTATTTTTGTCACGCAAATTTTTACGATTCATAAGTATTAACATTAATTGATTCTATTAGTCAAGTTGTTAGGATCGAATTGCTACTGTTGTTGGGTAAACAAGCAGTGAGTTACTATTGTTCTGATACTGATTTGTAGAGGCAGTAGCTCCTTGCTGCTAGTGATTTCAGTAGTGTGAGCCACTGAACTCTCCTTTTTCCTGGATCTCGAATGTCGACCAACAAGTGTACTTGTGCGAAAAGAGGTTAACTGGGAGATTGGAATGCATCAGTTGGTTTTACTGGTTTGTGAATGTAAAAAGCAATAAATGACAGTAGATTGTTTCTGGATGTTTGGAGACTTAACTACTCCTACGTCACCCCTTCTTCTGGTTCTGCTAGAAGGTACCACTAGAAAACTTTGAGTATTACAACCCTTGCAACACTCTACCTCAGTTTCCTCTCAAAAAAAAAAAAAACACTCTACCTCAGCTAGGACTTACTCTACTGCCTACAACTGAGACTTCTAGACTCAACAAATCAGTTCTCGACTGATCTTACAAGAGTGTTTTGGTCAGTTCACTCAACTGATTAGTTTATAGAGTTTGTACAACTCAACACATAACAGAAAGTGATCCTTAGAGATCTGATATATCTTGATGCGTGTGCTAGTATTCTTCGTCTTCTATATATGATCTTCTATGTAAGCGTCGAGCTCTTCTTGTATGTATATAACAACTGAAAGTGTTCATTTGCTCTTTGCTAAGTTGTAAGTGGTGTGAGTTTGTTGCGTAATTTTGTGCCCGCAAGTGCACGATGTCAAGTTTTAATATTTAGTGAGTAGAGTGTCGATTTCACAAGGAGTAGTATTGAAAATTATTTAGTTCTTGTAATTAAAATAGTCCAAACTTTATCTAGAAAATTAAATAAAGAGTTTTGGTTTTCAACTTAAATAATTTAGAAACTTAAGTAAACCACGCACTTCAATTCAGATAAAAAAATAAATGAGAGAAAAATGTCTAGAGGATTTGATTTCATCTAGTTTCGACAACAACTACTTCTAATTAGTTTATTTGCATAAATTTTATTCAATTAATAGCTAAGAACACTTAATTGTTTTATTTCTCTCTCCCGATCAACAAATAAGTGTATTAATTAAACTTCGATTTCAATATTCCTATTAAAAATCTAGGCTTAATGATATATGAAAGACAATGTTCTTTCAAAGCTCCATTAAAGTTATACACTCTCTCGAGCTATATAAACAATAACAGTGTATTTTCTAATATCCTATTCAAAATCCTCTCTCTCAAGCATCGATTTCAAATAAATATGACAATTCAATTAGTGATCAAGTAATTGAAAATACAATCAATTCTAAAAAACACAATTAATCAAGAAGAATTCAATCCAATAAAATCAAAAAGTTATAAAAGTCGTCTCTACGCCAAGCTACATCATCCTCTAGGCTTAAAAATTTAGTTCATGATCAAAATATTGCAAAAATAAATCATGAACATGAAACTAGACATCAATTCAAAATTAAGAAAAATAAAATATAGAAGAACAAATCAGGAGATGCGGTGCCGTGTCCGGATGACGCAATCTTCTTCTTCGCTTCATATTTTTTGCCTCGGTTCAGCCCCCGATTCCTCTCTTGTGTGTGTGTGATGTTTTTCTTTCTGATGCGTGCGGATCCTCCCCCTTCTATTGTGTCCTTGAAATCTCTTTTATATGTCCTTGAAGCCCGTCAAAGAAAGCCCGACAAATCATGAGTTTTAAAGTTGCAAAAATCTGAAAAATTCTCGCACAAAACAGCACGGGCGCGCTAGGAAAACATCAAGGGCACACATGAACTTTGTCTATTCGTTTATTTTTCATGCAGAGTAGCACGGGCGCGCATGTGCACATCCAGCTCGCGCAGTATTCTTGCAAAAATCATATCTCGAGTTTTAGCCGTCGGATCGAGCTGAAATTTTGACAGCAGCTTTAAAACATCCTAAATTCAATTTGAACGGTGGAGATTGGATTTGAATGTCTCTAACATCCCCAGTAATTTTCTGAAGTTTTCTATCTTGTAATTAATTTTTCCGCTTCTTCTCGTTATTATTCCTCCAATCCTTGCATTCACAAAAACAACAAAAAATACGCATAATATCAACTCGATACATCACAAAATCCAAGTTAAATCATACTCAAATTAAGTGCATAAAATGCACTTATCAGAGTTCTTGTAAGCCAGTCAATTTTTCTGTATGTTGTGGTCTCTATTTATATGTACAAGATAACGATCATCTTTGATTCAAATACATTCGTTGATAAATAATTGTTTTCTTGTCCTTTAGTTCACTATAGAAAGGTACACTATGGCTGCGCAAGTCAGAGTCTACTCAGTGTACTAGAGATCTTTGGATAATAGCTTGGACTAGTTAGTAAGATGTTCTTATTTGGTCTTCATCTATTGTCTGCTATTTAAGTTTTTCTGCTTCTACTTTTCACTTTTAAGATCTTCTGTTTCTGTTTATGTTTCGCGGTTAAACTTTTCTGCTTCTGCTTCTGTTTCTGTTTCGCGGCTTCTGCTACTGTTGTTGATGTGCACAGTTGTTTTGTTAAAAACCGAAACTTAGATATTTGATTTCCTAACAATTTCTTCATTTTTGGTGTTTGACAAAACTTTGAGCAATGTATCACTTTGTCATTTCCCCCTTTTTGACAAACACATCAACTTTTGTATTCTTGTAAAAGAGAAACTTTAGAAATTTATGAATCTGCTGATGTCTAATGTTGTTCTGATGTCTCTTGATATTTCAATTGATTTTTCCTATATGTTGCGGTTCTTGTCTGCTGTTTATTGTGCTACTGGTGAGCGTCTTTTGATATTACTTGGTCAGGATCTACTGATCTGTTCTTCTGATGATTGAGATCTACTGATCTGTTAGCGTTCCCCCTTTGTTATTGCTTCTGCTGAAGTCCACTCATCTGGTATTCTGCTGTTGTTGATTGGACTTTATCTAATTGTTTTAACTTATTTTGTTGAGAAATGACTTTTCAGTAGTAGCCTGTCCTTGGTCTAGAGATTCTTAAGAGATCATAATTTATGAGGTCGGTGTTTCCAATGAAGATCTCTTCATATTTCTGTCAGTACTTGTCATTGTTGGGAAATGTGAGCATGCAAACAGTTCTTCATATTCTGATTTTCATCTATAAAAAAAGAACTAGTCATAAATTTAAATTATGGAGGTACTCAGACGTATTTGTGAAGATGAGGTTGCAACAAAGATACAATTACTAAGAGCCAAGACACTGTTACTCAAAAGAGTTCTAGTAACGTCCTCTCGTATAGCGATTGCAAGACTGGAGAATTATATGCAGAGACTTGGTACAACAAGGCCTGAGGAAGTTTTTAGCCCGGATGGCATCTACCTCTTTTCACTGATAAAGGACCTACGTTCTCTAAATAAAATTTCTGCACATCCAAGATACCAGAGGGCTTTAGCTGGTGAACTGGGTATCTATGTAAGGTTGTGGACGATGGCAATTCAGAGACAAATTTGTAATGCTAGGAGACAAATATAAATAAATTTTGTTTTCTTTTTAGTGTTGCTCCTATTTTAATTTAGTGAAATTAATCAAGACTTGACTAACTACAAACATTTTAAGAGATGAATAAGTGAAATTGATATAAATAAGCAAGATGTAGGAAGGCTTAGTCTGAATCGTAGTAAGAGATTATTTTTTCTCAGTAGTTAAGTCTATGCTGCTGCATTTATTCCTAGTCCATCATGTGGATTACGATAGATCATCCTGTCATGCGAATCATAGGTCGTTGCAGCTTCCAATGTGAGATGGTTTCTTCATATTCCTAAGCATGTATGTCACATCATTGGAAAGAGTGAGCATTTATATATGACTCTTCGTATATTGTGAATGCGTCTATAAAAGGAACACTTTGAACTTGAAATTGAATATGCACAACACGATAAGTACAAAATGTCTGTTGATATTGAGGCGAGAAAGAAGGAGTATGAAGATTTTGTTTCCCAAAAAACAGAATCTCTCCGAACTAAGATTTTTGAGCTCCACACTCGTAATGATGCGCTTCTCTTGCCGAAGGAAAGACTAGATTGAGGAAGTACAAGCAGCAATTGGCGACGACCAAAGTGAAGGATGTCTACAGTTGTGAGACCTCGGTTCTAAACAACTAATCTTGGATTAAACAACAATTAAGCATACAAGAACCAAGACTGAAAGCAAAGCAAGAATTTTTTTTTAAAAGGAGGTGCGCTCGGTCTGCTAAAAACTGCAGACCGTGCGAGGCCAAAACAACAACTTGCTGCCTTCCTCGGATGGGGTGCGCTCGGTCTGCTAAAAACTGCAGACCGTGCGCCCCCTGCTGCAAAACCAGAAACAGAGCAGAAACTACAGAAACTTGATTCCAACACATTCCAATCATAATCATGCATTACAAACGCAGTTCCTCCAACTAATACATGAAGTTCTAGAGTTGATCAACCACTCATAAAGATAGAACATGCAGAGGTTATAGTTATTACAAATCCGAATACAAAACATAAGAAGTTCGAGTTCTAACATGACTCAAAACATAAACTAGGTAAACATGCTGATTCGACTTCTAAACCGAGTCTCACTACTAACTCTCCCTCTTGAAGCTAACCAGGTCTTCACTGACTTGATCATGCCCCACCTGTTGCCAAGTACACATACAAAACAAAGCAATAGCCGGATAACTCAGGTGAGAAATATATTCCCAGTAAAAGCAACATAAAAAATAATACAACAACAAATATGCTTTCAAGACAACAAAATAATTAACATCAACGTAACGAATGCATGTCTTTAAAACGGGATATCAATTCTGATAAACGAGGGATTGCTGCTGTGCTTTTGGGATCCCGAGGATGAGATCATTTATTTAATTTTGCAAAACAATTTTAAGTTATTTTTGAGAGATGTTTTGTATGTTCCGGATTTGGTCAAAAACATTATTTCTATTTCTATGCTTGATAGAGATGATTATTCTTGCAATTTTGTGAATGAGATTTGCAATATTTACAAGAATGAATGTTTGATTGGAAATGGACAACTTGAAAACGATCTATATAACTTAAAATTAAAAGACGTTTCAATGAATTATGTCGATAAACAAGTAACAACAAATAAAAGGAAAAACGATAGTCAAAACCCGGCAAATCTTTGGCATGCTAGGCTAGGTCATATTTCCTCAAGGAGGATGAACAAGCTAGTGGGAGAGGGCATGTTTGATATTTCTGATATTAACTCTCTACCTAATTGTGAATCCTGCCTGAAAGGAAAAATGACTAAATCTCCATTCAAGGGGAAACCTGAGCGTAGTCAAAATCTGTTGGATTTGATCCATACAGATGTTTGTGGTCCATTTAGAATTGGTACTCAATTTGGCCACACCTACTTCATTACCTTTACTGATGATTATTCAAGGTATGGGTATTTATATTTAATGAAATATAAGTCTGAAGCATTTGAAAAGTTCAAAGAATTCAAGGCTGAAGTAGAAAACAAACTAGGCAAAAGTATTAAGGCACTTCGATCGGATCGTGGTGGAGAATACTTAAGTGCCGAGTTTTTGGACTATCTAAAAGAGAATGAGATTCTCTCTCAGTGGACTCCTCCTATGACACCACAGCTGAATGGTGTTTCGGAGCGTCGTAATAGAACCTTGTTGGACATGGTTCGATCCATGATGAGCTTCACTGAGC
Source organism: Henckelia pumila (assembly GCF_033568475.1). Classification (NCBI taxonomy): domain Eukaryota; kingdom Viridiplantae; phylum Streptophyta; class Magnoliopsida; order Lamiales; family Gesneriaceae; genus Henckelia; species Henckelia pumila. Next base: position 56,092,639 of record NC_133120.1, on the reverse strand, counting down.
TCCCACCATCGTTTTGGGGCTACGCGCTTGAAACGGCGGTTTTGTTGTTGAACAACGTTCACACTAAAGCAGTAGATAAAACACCATACGAGTTATGGAATGGCAAAGCTCCTAAGTATTCGTACTTGAGGATTTGGGGATGTCCTGCTTACGTGAAGCAGACAGTGGGAGATAAGTTGGATAGTCGATCCATCTTATGTTATTTTGTGGGGTATCCGAAGAATTCAATCGGATATTATTTCTATCATCCTGCTGAAACAAAGGTGTTAGTTTCAAGGAATGCCACCTTCTTGGAGAAGGAATTCTTATTGGATAAGAAAGGCAAGATGATGGAACTCGAAGAAATTCGAGAAGAACCCGAAATACAAATTAACGATCCTACACCTCAAGAATCATCACAAGACACGCCTATTGCTAGAAGATTCGAGAGGACTTCTAGGCCTCCTGTTAGATATGGTCTTCTTCTTGAAGGGGATCAAAGTGAACCCGATATTGGATGTGATCCAAGAAACTTCAAGGAAGCAATTTCTGATGCGGATTCTAATTTATGGCTTGAAGCAATGCAGTCGGAAATAGACTCGATGCATTCAAACCAAGTTTGGTCTTTAGTAGACCCTCCTGATGGAATTGTTCCAATAGGATGTAAATGGATTTACAAAAGAAAACTTGGGCCTGATGGCAAGGTGTTGACCTATAAGGCACGATTGGTTGCAAAAGGTTATACTCAAAGACAAGGAGTTGACTATGATGAAACCTTTTCACCAGTCGCAATGTTCAAGTCCATAAGAATCCTAATTGCCATAGCAGCATGGTATGACTATGAGATATGGCAAATGAATGTGAAGAATGCATTTCTTAATGGAAACATTAAGGAAGAAATCTATATGATGCAGCCTGAAGGATTCACCTCCATGGGAAGCAAGAATAAGGTATGCAAGCTTCAGAGATCAATTTATGGTCTAAAACAAGCATCAAGAAGTTGGAACCAGAAATTTGATGAAACAATAAAGGATTTTGATTTCATCAAGAACCCGGAGGAACCATGCGTGTACAAGAAAGTAGTTAAGGATGCGGTAACATTCTTAGTACTTTATGTTGATGACATCCTACTCATTGGGAATGACGTAGGGATGTTGCAGTCAACAAAGATATGGTTATCAGGTAGATTCTCGATGAAGGATTTGGGTGAGGCATCCTATATTCTAGGGATACAGATCTATAGAGATAGATCTAAGAGAATGATAGGACTCACTCAAGCAACCTACATCGACACTATATTGAAAAGGTTTTCAATGGATGAGTCCAAGAGAGGACATCTACCTATGTGTCATGGAGTTTCTCTATCCAAGTCTATGTGTCCCAAGACTGACGAAGAGATAGAGAAAATGACACATATACCATATGCGTCAGCCATAGGTAGTATCATGTATGGGATGATATCTACTAGACCGGATGTGGCCTATGCTCTGAGCGTCACGAGCAGATATCAAGCCAATCCAGGTCAAATGCATTGGAAAGCCGTGAAGGATATTCTTAAGTACTTGAGAAGAACTAAGAATATATTCATGGTTTATGGTGGAAGAGAATTGAAGTTGGAAGGCTACACCGACTCTAGCTTCCAAAGTGACGTGGATGACTCGAAATCAACCTCTGGATTTGTATTCGTGCTCAATGGCGGTGCTGTCTCTTGGAAGAGTTCCAAGCAAGACACCACAGCAGATTCCACCACTGAGGCAGAATACATTGCAGCATCAGCTGCTGCTAAAGAGGCGGTTTGGATGAGGAAATTCATCCAAGAGTTGGGTGTGATTCCAAAATCTGTTGGTCCAGTCCCGGTGTACTGCGAAAACACTGGTGCCGTTGCTCAGGCAAAGGAACCAAGGTCTCATCAAAGATCCAAACACATACTGAGGAAATACCACATCATCCGGGAGATCGTGGAAAGAGGAGATATTACAGTCGAGAGAGTGGCCTCTGCAGACAATATCGCTGATCCGCTTACGAAGCCCTTGCCAGGACCATTGTTTGACAAACATCGCGAAGCAATGGGATTACGTAATATGACTAGTTGGCTTTAGGGCAAGTGGGAGATTGAAAGAGTGGGTGCCCGGATAGCCAACTTGTGGCTAAGGGCTTTTATGACTCTTTGTGTAAACAATCTTTGTTTAATATAATTTACATTTTATTAATGGCAATGACTTTATCTTTCTTCATATTGTTATATTGTGATATACTATTGTTGTTTTGATAAAGACCTTGAATATACTATAGTGTATGTAAGATGTGGTAGTACATGGGGATGACTATCATGAAACACATCTTATAGTCACTGTATATTCTAAACAGTTCCTAGTCGATTGAGCCATCCAAAAATAAGGATAAGGATCGCTCGAGTTTGAGACTAGCATTTGCAATGCAGAGTACCACGTTTCATTGGTAGGGAACATAGAGATGTTCGAAGCATGCAAATGGATATTCATATGATGAATGATCGAACTACCCTATTCGGACTTTCCAAGTGGTTATCACTTATCGAGTGGATAAAGTCCGCGGTTTTGGTTGTACACCATTAGTCCTTATTACTTGAAACATCATTGAGACTCTATATGCTAGTACTGTGCTTTGACTCGTTTACCGACTCTATTGGGGTCATCAGGTGTCGGGATTGGGTACAGTTACGACACATATAGGAGTCGATGCTTTGTTGTCAAGGATTCACCACATACTTGCGAGTGTGGATATCCTATGCGATCTGAAGAGATATTAGTGTGACGAATCTCTGGCCAGAGTACATGATGTGTTTTAGGTTAATGGGTTATCCTAGTAACACATGCGATGTCACTAATAGATCTCCAAGATGTTATGCATAGTTATCGAATCTCGAACGACTCTCGATATACCAATGGTTGTTGATTCGATCGGGATATATGGTTGAAGGGACCGTACTGTACGCTAACCAAAATCTACTGGTTCTTGCAGGCACTATCAGTAATACCTAGGGAATCATGGGGCGATGTTGCTAGGCGCTCTTACCATGATTCGATGGGTAAGTCGGAAATTGTTGTTCCGAGTCACAAGGAGTTGTGAGCTCACGGCTAGCTGTATTCCTGAACCATTGAGGGTTACACAAGTAATGGATTACTAAAACCCCGTAGAGATAGTTAAATTTAAAGAGTTAAATTTAATGAAAGAGAAGTTGGACTTCTCAACTAAAGGGAGTGGAATTTCCTAAAATGACATAGTGATGGGAATTTTTGGAAATCACTGAATTCGGATTCAGAAAAATTATCTTGACTCTAAAAAATGCAGAAATGGTTTCTGTGCACATTGGTGAAATCAGTTTATCAATCGGAGTCACGATGAATTTTATATTAATTTCTATAACAACGGGCTTGGCTTGTTGGGCTTGAGTTATGGATTGTGGGCTTTAAGGAGTTAGAGTCCTGATACAATTATAACCAGAAATTATCTATAAATAGAGGTGTTGGGTTCGAAAATCAAACACTTTTGTGTCTTATAATTTTCGAAATTACACTCTAAATATTCTAAGGGTTTTTCGAAATCCTTGTCCCTCCCGGAGAAAATTTAGAATTGTGATTTTTGTGAAAAATTACAATTTTGAATTAACAGATCATATCTGTTTATTCTCTACGCAAAAATTCTGATTGATTTCTAGTGCAGTCAATCAGAGGGTTTCTGTTTTCTGTTCGTGGACCTTATTCCGGTGATTGATCGTGATGCCATCGGTTCCTGGGATATACAAGAAGAGCAGATTAAATTCTGTTGGTGTCCATAATCTCGCTTCGAGATTGGAGGTAAAATATTTAATTGTGATTATTTATTTTACTTACACAAATTTAATCGTAAAAGTTTTGATACCCAGATATGGAATCGTTCCATATTAATAAAATAAAATTTTTAAAATTTCGCTGCACCGGGTATCAATTCTAATTGATCTGAACACCGATTTCCAACAATGGATGCATAAGAAACATAAACATTTAAGCCACATAACAAAAGCTCAATAACAACAAAATACAAGTTCCACATGCTAGAACAAGTATTGATGCAAGTATGTGATTTTAAGGGAAACTCGAGAACCAACTGTCCCGAGTATGCTATCCCGCTAACGATGATTGCTTGTACCTTTCAATGAAACTAGTTCCAACTCTGGATAAGCTACAATAAAAAGGTTATATCAGAACTATACAACCTAACAACAACAACGGCTCAAGGTAATTCTCTTTACCGTTCTTCGTCCAAACTCTAAGACGATCCAATGCTGTCAACACCGGGCTCGACAACTCCAAACGAATCTGTACGGATACACGATATGATCAACAACGAATCAAACTCAATAGCCAAAATTCAACAACTCAAAAATGGTTCGAAATCCCAAAACTCAAACCGCCGGCATAACGGATGTAAACTGAACAAATCGGAAACGCAGACAGCAGTTCAATATCGATAACAGCTCAAATCAATGCTAATACAACAATAACAAGGCAATTCCAACAAATCTCAAAACTATATTTTCGAAAATGGCTTCCAAAAATCATAACAATTCCGAACGTTGCTCTAATTCAAAAGCGATAGATAATAAACGATCAGAACTCTGTTAAGAAATACATACTAGAATCTCGAATGATTCTAACAACATCCAAAAAATAGAATGTATCTGATCGTTTAAAAACTTACGATATAACGGAGCTCTCGCTGCAGTGATCACTAATCTGCCTACAGAAATAAATTCCAACAGCCGGATCGAGCTCAGACTGAAATCTCAAAGCTTGGAAACTCAAAGCATCGACTTCAATGGAGGAGGAACGAATGGGGAAGGAGATGAAGTGCTTTTGACAAGTCAACAATGAGTAGATAATATATAAAATCCATTATTTGCATTTTAGTCCCTGAAATTTCCAAAATTTGCAAAATAGACCCTGATCAAAATCAAGTCGGCTCTTGAACTCTGGAAACTCTGATTATCTCCAATAAACTCATTTAAGATAAAAACGGGGCGTTACAACAGTGTTGAGGGTGTTCTTCTTCTGATGCTCTTGAAGGAGCTTCAGATAATAAATCTGCTCTCACTCTATGTTGAGTTCTATTCAGGTGAAATGGCCGACTGGATGAACTTTTAGAGCCATAGAGTGGGAGATAGAGATTGTAAACAATGATCTATTAATAATATCTGCTCCTATTGTCTGAGATTGTCCTTAATTTTATGCATAATATTTCTTTATGGTTATTACTATTGCTACGTGAACGCACAAACAAATAGAGAGGAAAATATAACGCAAACAAAAAAAACATAAACAAAAAATATCGAATTTTAAAATTTCATGGATAGAAAAGCTTAGTCTTGAGTGATCGATCGTTGTGCTCTAGATTTGTATTGTTCGTAACATCGTTTGAGATGCTGAAGTTCCCCTTAACTTTAGTACTTCTTTCGATTTGGATTCTGGTCTGCTGATTGTTGGCTTCTGCTTTACTGGTAGTGCTGGTATATGCTCCAATGGTCAATAGTAATTGATCATGTAGCTTCTGGTCTGCTCAAATACTACTTGTCTCACTCATCTGGATGGGTCAAGTAGACAGTTTTCAGAACTAGTCATGGTCTACTATGTTGTTATTCTCTACTTTCGTTCTGCCAAGAATGTCTTGACATTTCTTAAATATAGCTTCCGGTCTGCTTCTATTGATTTTACATGTCTGAGAGCTTTGACTTCTTCAAGATAGAATTCCTTTCATATTCCTGACACTCTATTTTGTCATTGGAAAATGTGAATATACGAACAGTCATTCTCATTTATTATATTGATATCTATAAAAAGTAAGAGGGGTTTGTATTCAGCGTAACTAATCATGGATGTGTTCATGCATAAAAAATATGTTAAGAAATAAGTTGCACTGAGGATAAATTTGTTGAAGTTTAATGTCCAGTATGCCAAAAGTTGTTTGGTCGTCTATCCTAAAGAGGCATCAGAAGTACGAGAAGTACAAGCATCTACTGGGTGCAACAAAGTCTGAAAAAGTCTTCAGTCCTAAAGGCATTCACCTTTTTTCACTCATCAAGCGATACAAGGTTTTATGTAAATTTTCTACTGATCCAGTAATCCTAGAGAGTCCATCAGTAGATTTGGATGTATGGATAGATTGTTGGAAAATGTCTATCTTAAGGGAGATATGAGTTGCTAGGAGTCAAAAATGAACTCTATTTACATTCCTTGTTATGTTTTTATTATCTACTGCTATAAAATAAAATGGAATAGATTAAAAGATAGGGAATAAGAAAGCTTAGTCGTGATGCTGTTTTCCAGTATCTACAAGGCACTCGTTGATATTAATACTGAATCTGCTTCTGGACTAGCTGGTAAACAACTTCAGTTTGCTTGTGGTTATTTTTAGCATCAGCTTTCTTCTGTCTGGATCAAAATTCTGTTAAGCATTCTTTACAGTAAGGTAGGCAGTGATCTTCTTAAAGGTGCAGCTGTCAGAGGTGCTGAATGAGTTGTTCTGTCAGAACATGTCTTCTGGTTTTGATGCGTCATTTAGGAGTGAGAAAGGATCCTCGCTCTGAGCCACTGAAGTATCCTTTCTCATGGATCTCGAAATTCGTCCAACAAGTGTACTTGTGCGAAAAGAAGTCAACTAGGAGATTGGAATGCATCAGTTGGTTCTACTGGTTTGTGAATGTAAAAAAGCAATAAATGACACAGTATATTGTTTCTGGATGTTCGGAGACTGCTCCTATGCCACCCCTTCTTCTGGTTCTGCTAGAAGGTACCACTAGAAGACTTTGGGTATTAAAACCCTTGCAACACCCCACCTCAGCTAGGACTTACTCTACTGCCTAGAACTGAGACTCCTGGACTCAACAAATCAGTTCTCAACTGATCTTACAAGAGTGTTTTGGTCAGTCACTCAACTGATTAGGTTACAGAGTTTGTACAACTCAACACATAACACAAAGTGATCCTAAGAGATCTGATATATCTTGATGCGTGTTCTAGTGTTCTTCAGCTTCTGTATATGATCTTCTATGTAAGTTTCGAGCTCTTCTTGTATGTATATAACAACTGAAAGTATTCAGTTGCTCTTTGCTAAGTTGTAAGTGGTGTGAGTTCTTGTTAGCCGATCAATTCTTCTGTATGTTGTGGTTTCTATTTATATGTACAAGATAACGGTCATCTTTGATTCAAATACATCCGTTGATAATAGTCGTTTTCTTGTCCTTTAGTTCACTGTAGAAAGGTACACTGTGGCTGCGCAAGTCGGAGTCTATTCAGTGTACTAGAGACCTTTGGATAATAGCTTGGACTAGTTAGTAGGATGTTCTGATCTGCTCTTCATCTATTGTCTGCTATTTAAGTTTTTCTGCTTCTGGTTTTCAGTTTTAAGCTCTTCTGCTTCTGCTTCTGTTTCTGTTTCTGTTTCGTGGCTTCTGCTACTGTTGTTGATGTGCACAGTTGTTTTGTTAAACACCGAAACTTAGATATTTGATTTCCCAACACAAGTATTAAACTGTAGTGCAAAAATCAACACGAAACTTAGTTATAATCAGACTCTCTATGTCTCACTTATTTAGATTACATTTATTTTTTATCCGTCTCAATTATATAGTCTAGCTTTCATATTAAATATTATATTTTCTATTATTTTATCAATTTATCCTTATTAAATTAAAATTCATATAATTAACTACTTGTATAATTATTTTATTTTATTAAAATTTCATTAAATAAAGACAAAATGAGAAAATTTACAAAATTTATTTTTTCAAACATTTTCTTAATATATGTGAAATACACACATAAATAAGTGGGACGAATGGAGTATACTTTTTACCTTGGACAAGAAAATATTGATATTTTTGATTACATTTTTAGTCCTTATAGTTCACAACTAAAATATTTTTGGTCCTAAAATTTTCAAAAATATTATACAATTATTCGTCACCATTAGTTTTTTAATATCACTTTCTAAAAATTGAAACATCAAAAAGTCTAGCTAGATTATCAAATCCCAAAAATAAGTGAATGATTGAATAAAGGAGGAAATACATTTCCTATAGAAGTGAAATAGAACCTCGACTTATTATATGATTTCACTTACCTTGAATCAGATGGTGAAATTTAATGTTTCGGTTTAATATTTTGTTTTTTTAAAAGTTTAATAATCAAAATACTACGTTATGTTTTTAGTTTACTAAACTTTTTTAACTACGTTAAAAAAGTTTAGTAAACTAAAAACATAACTATAATAATAAATTTGAAATTAAATCCAAAAAATTATAATTTTTTTAAATTTATAGACAAAGAAATTAAGATAGTTTTTAATTAATAAATTTTTTAGTTTAAGACATGAATTATATATTAACAATTAATCTATATTGAATAAATAAATAGACGCAAATTATTTACTCATTGACTGAATTATAAAATGACATGAAAAACCTAAAAAAACCTTGAAAATGACAATAAAATTAGTTATTAAATAAAATAAAATGAGGAAAAAACTGTAAATTCACCATCAAAAGTTTCACTTTTATATAGATATAGATATAGAATAGATAGAGATATAGATATAGAATTTCACTTGTCTTGAACCAGATGATTAAATTTAATGGTTCGATTTAATTTTTATTTTTCTTAAAATTTAAATAATCAAAATATTATGTTAAAAAGTTTAGTAGACTAAAAAAATTTCGAGTACGATAAAAATTAAAATAAGTCCACAAAATTAATAATTTTTTAATTTATAGACAAAGAAATTAAGATAACTTTCGATTAATAACCAAAGTGTCACTTTTATAGATATATAGATATAGATATAGATATAGACAAAAAAATTAAGATAACTTTCAATTAATAACTTTTTTAGTTAAGACATTAATTAAATATTAACAATTAATCTACCTGAATAAATAAAGGGACACAAATTAATTAATTAATCTATAAAATGACATGAAAAACCTTGGAAATGACAAAAACATTAATTATTAAATGAAATGATGAAAAAAAATGTAAATTCATAATCAAAAGTGCCACTTTTTAAATATATATATATATATATATATATATTTATATTTATATATAGATTATTGCAGAAATGATGAATAATGTTTAGTAGCCTTCATACCATATTTTCCTGTAAATTGTTGCTTCTTTTATGTCCTGCTATATCTTTACGTTACAGGATATGCACTAGATTATGCCTCTCTAATATTAGAATTAGTTATGTAAATAGTGAGTTGTAAACATAATTACCTATTGGCGTTAATTACAAGTTTGTCAACAAACACGTCATCAACTTTCTATATGTACAAAATGTTGGAGTACCATTTTCTCGTGCCCAAGACACGGCGTGTGACGTCCCGTATTTCTCACTCATGCTTATGAAAATATGAAATGTGGAATACCCCTTTTTTCATTCTTATAAAACATGCATCGTGCTCGTAAGTATAATAAACCATGCATAAAATTAACTTTGATCAAAGACTCAAAATCTCATGGCTCGACACTTGTATAAAATTGTTTTTGAACATAACGATGCTAACACACATACCGGAACGCTAGAACTACCTCATACGTGCAAAAATTGAAACTATAAAAATATGCAATCTCAAAATAAATTATTTAAAACATGATTTGATCTTAAAATGACATGCTAAAACATGAGTTCCAAATAAACATTCATAACATTGATAAAATGCATTAAATTTCGTGAACATGCTTGACATAAGGTTCTCGGATATCCGTGCCATGCAAATCCTTCTCGCCACCTCGACTACTCAACCCATGACCAACATTTAGATCATTAAATTCTTTATTTTTATCTGCATCATTCACGTATAATGAGTCTAAAGACTCAACAAGGATACATATGCATTAAAGTATACATAATAAAATCTTAAAACCTACTTTCGATAATCATGCATAGCAAATAAATTCAACTTCTTTATTTTGGGGTGATGAAATATGTGTAAATGTGGCAACCAATAGAGCCTCTGGGTCCCGTGATCACGGTCCTTGTACAACAAGAATATTATTTGGTACAGCTCATAGCAGCCTTGTGCCAATATGTACCTTAAAATTTCATTCTTTTGAAAAGGCCCTCCTTGGAGCTCATCCCGGGGCACCAATCTTGTATTTGCCACCACAAGTCCACAAAAGACATCAAAATATTTACATGTATACATAACATCATTCATTCATAAAGTTCATCATAAACTTTCTCATAAAACTTCATCATCATGAACTTCTCATAAACTTTGTTGGAATATGCATGGTTTTGGTGTTGACAAAACAATATAGGCAAAATATCGAAGTACACTGAATTTGTCCACAAGCCAAACTCAAGACGTAAACTGGACAATTTTCAGACCCAAACCAAAGTGCTACCTAAACTAAGTTGACTTTGACCAGAGCCTAACTGAAGTCATCAATTGATCAAGACAACCGGACATGGCTTATCTAGTAAACTGCATTCAGTTTAGGGGACTAAACTGAATCAGTATTCCACAAGTCAAACTGTTCTAGTGAGCCAAACTGAAGTACCAAGTCTGGACTGTTGCAAGACTGAACTGTCCAAGACTGCATACCAAGAATAAATTCCTGATATAAGTTTACCTCTTGCGGATAGAATTTCTCGTACACTAGCTGACACCACAGAGCTGCAGAGCCACAGTGTACCTTCATAGCGGTATAGTCATATGTTGCAGTACGGACACAATTTGAATTAAAGAGCCATTGTAATCCATTCCTATATAAAAAAGATGAAGGCCAGTAACACACAAGTGTGAAAGGTGTGACAAGGCAAGATATATATGAAAGCAGAACGAAGCAGTCAAGCATATACTTAAGAGAAACTCACAAATGCATATCGTTATATTTGATCAATTGTAGGATCATCTTGTGCAAAGCTTGTTGAGTTGTAAACATTGTAATAGATTAGTATAGTGAACTGTCAAACACAACTGTTGTAACAAAAATCAGTCGAGGGTTGAGTTCTAGAGATTTAGTTTAGGAGTTTTGAGATAGAAAGTTGGGTAATCCCTAGTCTTGGATCGCGCTGTTGCAAAGTGTTGTAATAGTCAAAATCTTCTAGAGTGGATCCTTCCGATGTGGAAGAAGGGGTGATGTAGGAGAATTTAGCTCCAAACAACCATAAACAAACACTTGCGTTCTTACTTTCCAGTTTCACTCATATTTCACTCGAGAACATTCACTCACTCAAAAATTCAGTCTTGTCATTTGATTATAGTTCTAATCTATTAGTTGGCATCTGCACATAATATTTTTTTGCCAATTAATATCGACATACGAGAAAGGAAGCAGTTCAGTTGACCAAACTCAACTAAACTCGGTCTAGCAGATTCAGAAGTCAGCTGCTTTAGTACAGTCAGTTTAGGAGGTTCGTGCACACCCCAAATCCGATCCCTAACTAACTTTCTCATAAACATGTCATGCCTTTAAAATCTTTCGTGCTTGAAAATCATGCATGCTATTTGAAATAATGAGTACATTAACGTCATATTCATAAAACTTCATGTTTTCATAATAAACATAACTTTCGTGAGGAATGAAGTATGTATAGATGAACTAAATAGATAAATCGATCCACATGAGTCGTTCTTTCAGTTCTAACTTCAAAACTTGAACATCTTTCTGTGAAAACATTTTATAAATAATTCCAACACCTTAAAAGACCTTCAAAATAACTTAGACATCAAAAATACGTTCAAAAATGAGTTTCGGGGCAACCCATAACATTGAGGCGCCTTCGGGAAGCGCCCTGGCTCAAGGGCTTCAGCTCTGGGAAGCACTGGGGCCTGCCTGGTAGTGCTGGCCAGGGCACTGTCCTGACGCACAAAGAAGGATACACAACACCATTGTGGTCCATTTTTTTTATCCTTTTCGATTCCAAATCAATCAAACGAACTCACACATTGAAACTTTTGATCATATTAATGAAAAACTTCAAAACTCTAAAAGATTCAATCAAGACAACCTCCTACAAAAGATTTTCATCCAAAAACTTTACGTTCAAGACACCCGCACCAAGAAATTGAGTTTCACACATCTTTTTCATCGGATCTCAAAAATCTTTACACAAAACGTTAAGAACGATTCATGTATCCCAATCCTACATCATGATCTTCAAAAACTCATAGAATCAATGCTTTATACAATACATACACATCAACACATAGAATTTTCATATCAAAATACATATATCTTGAATGGTGGTTTCAAAAGTGTCTAAAACTTTCCTTTCTTTCGTTGGTAGGGAAGAATCCTGATGTTGAGGACGATCTTGTAACGCCCCACTGTATCAAGACGGGTCTTTTCAACATACTTATGTCCTCACTCAACGCACCCTGGAAAACTTTCCAGGGGGTCACCCATCCTATAATTGCCCCAAATTAAGCACGCTTAACTTTAGAGTTCTTATGTGATGAGCTTTCGAAAAGAAGATGCACCTTCTTGATATGAATAGTACATATGAAATCTTTTAAGCCCTACTCAACCATGTAGTCCCATACCTACACAGTCTCAGAATCTCCTCTCATTCTGGCACGGGATCGGTTCATTCATGTCTCCCTCCGCCTAGAAGCCTACCAGGAGCCGCTCATTGTCCGTGCAACCTCTTGACACCGGCGATCACTCCCTGCCTCTTCAGCCCCGGGCGTCACAGATCTAGTCTTCACACGAACGATGAACGATGAATCTTCTTCAAAAGTGTGCAGATTTTGAAAAGTGAGGGTTAGGGGTGGGAGGAGGCTGCGTGAAGAATGAGAGAAGAGAGAAAAGGATTTTGACGCTCAAGTTTGTAGTAAAATCTTGGGTCAAAAATTGGCCTGATAACTTAAAATACTCACGCCTCTCTCTAAACTTTTAAAATAAAATTTCAAGCCCAACTTTAAAATAAAATCTGCACATATAACATATTTGAAACTTTAAAATAAAAATATTTGTGTAATTAATTACACTTGACTTAAAATTACTTAAAAAATTCATTCGTAGGCTTGTCTCGACAACTTTTGTAACCGGAATTAAACTCATACTTGAAAACATCAAAACTAACATTTTGCATAAAATCTCATAATCTAACATTTAAACACATAACTTTCCATAACAATTTACTAAATCATCATGTGAGTGGATTTGTGAATTTTGGACATTACATAACGGAAGTTTTAAAATCTTAATTTTGCCTTCAAAATTACTTGGGCACTTGCATGGTTTAAATGACATTCATAGGACGTTAAATGATTGTACATTTGTTGAGTAATCTCATTTGGCACCAACTATTTTAGGATTAGCGGAATTAGCTCTTCGTGTATCTCCCTAGGAACGATCAACTGGAATATCTCTTTTATTCGATCTCCCAATCAGGTCCACGACTGAATTTTCTATTCCTCTTCAAACTCGCACTAGAGAGAAAAGAAGTTTTTCTTTGAAATTTCAAACGAACAAGAAAATACCACACAAAATACTCTATGAATTAGAGGATGTGGCCGATTCTTGCATATAGAAATTGGGGTTGTGATTTTCGAAAATATGCATTTATGTGTTAAATTGTTTAGTTTTTTTAAAATCAAGTGTTGTACATTTTACGAACAATTTCAAACTTTTGTCACTATGATTCAATCTCTAATTAGCTACTGAAGAAGGAATATTACATCTTTAACTTTCTATTTTGTGATATGTGTCAGTCCCTGATAAACTTTTTTCTCGTAGTGTATTACATGTTTATACCTTGAGCTTGATTTAATTTTTAGCTAAAAACTTTAAAGCAATAACATATGTTATATATTTGTTGAAAATCATAAATATATATACATATATATATATATAGATTTTTGTTATAAACTGTAGGATCAACCGATTTGCGTTTTACTAAAAACTATAGTTGGTGGTAATTGTGCTACTCAAATCTTTTAAATCGTAACTGTAGTACAAACGCATTTTTCAATTGTTCTATCCGACAGGAGGACAATTATTGCACCCCAACAAAACAATCACCTTATTAATAATTGTGCTTTCAATCAACGTGAATTGAAGCCATGACCTTGACTCCGATATCAATTGTATGACCGAACGCTTATTGCTTTACCAAAATTTATAGTTTATGGTAACAATAAGACTCAAATATTTTAAACCATACAAAATCTCAAGCTTCATGTTTCGATTGCTCTACCCAGCAGGGACTATTATTGCATCCAAGCATAAGCAATTTATGTTAAATGATATTTTTCTTCTATTGATTTTTAAGCAAAAAAACATTAATTCTTTTCAGAGAAAATGATTTTTTTGGTTCATTAACTTGTCCAATTTTGAGCTTTAGTTCACTGAGTTGTTAAAAAAAAATTTGGTGCACTAACATTTAATTTTCGATGATTTTAGTCCAATTGCTGACGTGATATTTGATAATTCAATAATTTTCGATGTCACGTCATCATTTTTACGTCATGTTAGCATTTTTCAACGTCAAATCAGTATTTTTCAGTGTCACGCACCAATTAGACCAAAAATAGCCGAAAATTAAAATTTAATGTACCAAAAACAAACTTTGAAAACTTAGTGTACCAAACCCTAAAATGAAATAGGTTAGTGAACCATAAAGAAACTTTTTTTTATTTAAAAACTTTATTTGAAGATGAAAGTTGATCTTTTAATGATAAAATAAATTTAAAGAACATATTATTTTTGACCTATGGTAAGCTAACCCAACAAAAAAATACAGAAAGCAAGCACGACATAATTTTTTGTGCCTTTGTCAAACAGATACATTCAAAACTAGCATAAATTCTCATTCCGAACAAACAAAATACATAAATAAATACCAAGAGTATAACTGGATAAAAACTAATAAAATAAGTACCTGTAGTTTTTTTTCCTGGTTGGACCCAAATTAGTATATGTTGATTCATTTGGTACAGAACAACTTTGTTGTGTCAGGGGCTCTTGTTGTACATCACCTTGTTGTTGGACGTTTTTAGTCCGGTTACAAGTCCTTTTTTTGTGCCCAAATCCACCGCACAGTTTGCATTTGGTGAACTTTTTTACACCTCTCAACCTATCTTCAAAGGAAGGAGGGGTTCATCTGATTCCCTTCTTCGTAATTTTTTCGGTCTTCCAGCTTTCTCTTTGTAAACCAGAGGTAGTGGGGGAACCAAGCCACATTGAGGCCACAAGTCTGGTCCATTGACAGGCATGATTCGTGCTGCATAACACCTTTTGTATGTTTGTACCAAGTAACAAGGATGGACATATGCCTTTGGATCATCTTTTTTGCACCAAATGGCGCATACAATGTGCTTGCAAGGAATCCCTGTCAAATCATATTTCCTACAACTACAAGACCTCCTTGATAGGTCAACAGAATGTTGATCATGCCTATCATCTGATCTCGTTATCGAGTAAGGCATTTCATCTGAATTCATGGGGGAATAACTAATAGCCTCTACATAGACCTTTTCCAGCACATCTATGATCTTTGAACAAAGTCAACCTTTCCATTTCTCAGCTTTGTCTATGTTTTTTTGAAATATGCCCATCAAAAGATTTCTTATCTTCTCAAAAATCTCAATTATTGGCTCCTCCTTGGCATCTAATATGAAGTTAAAACATTCACACATGTTGTTCACAAGATGTCTGATTTAGGAGTGGTGCTGAAATATGCATTAGACCACTGGTTTTCATGTTTTTTTGATAGCCATTCATATGCCTTTGCATCAATGTCTTTCAACTTAGCCATGTGCACTTGAAATTCTTCAATTCTTGTCGACTTTGCGGCAGCCCAAAACGCAATCTTAACTGCTAAACTCTTGAATCCATCACGTTTCATGTTTTTTTCTAAATGTTTCACAAAAAATCCATGTTCAGCATCAGGAAACAAAGATTCAAGTGCAGGAATCAAACCTTTTTGCTTATCTGACGTAAATGTCCAGGTATGTGGATCATTTTCAACACCAATGTCTTCATCCAAGAGCCGAAGAAACCATGTCCAAATATCTTTTGTTTCACGCTCAACCATCGTGCAACATATTGTAAATATGTTATTCTTCGAATCTAGCCACACAGCTGATAACAATTGTCCACTATGTTCTATCTTTAAGAAACATCCATCAACACCAATGATATGCCGACAAGTATTCTTAAAGCCTTGCTTACACGCTGAAAAACAAACATATAATCTTTAAAACTGTGGACCTTCGTCATCCTCTATCAACTTCAAAACTACAGTCGCCCAATATCGGATCTTTTCAATTCAGCACAATACTTTCTTATTTTTCGGAATTACTCCTCGACAGACCCTTGCACCAATTTCAGCGCCTTTCTCTTAGCCATGTAGGCAGTCTTCCTCGAAAAATCTGACTGCAACATGATAGAAATCTTGTTAGAACCTAATGTGGGGGGGGGGGGGGGGGGGGAATTTAGGTTCTATTGGCAACTTTAGCAATTTAAAGCGATTATGCAAGTATGCAAGCGGAAGACTTAAGCAATCAAATAATAAGTGCGGTAAATAAATGCGTAATGTAAATAAAGCAGTAAAAGGGATAAGAGATGTTTATGGAAGTTCGACGATAAATCGTCTACGTCTCCCCTTCTTGGTTAAGTCGATTAACCAAGGATCCACTAGCACTTCGAACGTCTTGGCCTTGATGGCTCCAAGGATAGCCGTACAACTCAACACGATCACCGCGCCGATACAACTCGAACACTTGGCCTTAAGGGCTCCAAGGATAGCCTCAACACAACACTTGGCTTCACACTCAAGTGCTTACAATGATAGCACAACACACTTGGCTTCACACTCAAGTGTTTACAACAATAGCACAACCAACTCACAAACTATTTTTACAAACACTCTCAAATATATCACACAAACACTTTGATAGTGAGAAATTGCTTGCAAAGGAGAGAAGAGATGAGTTGGGATGTCTCCAAATGAACTTGGATGACCTCTATTTATAGTTGGAAAAGATTTGAATCTGATTTGAGTGCTTGGAGCGTGTGTTAAGAAGTCAAGGAGAGACAAAAAAGTGTTCGGCGCCGCTGCCATCTTTTTCCCAGCACTGAGCGGATTTGCTGGGAAAATCATATCTTCCAATCTAACCGTTGGATTGATCTGAAATTTGAACTGAAGCTTTAAAACATCCAGATCTTCATTCAGAACGGTGGAGATTTGATTTGAACAAGTCAAACATTTCCAGTAATTTTCTGAAGTCACTTCATCATGTTTTCGAACCTGTTCTGTGCAACAAATTTGAAAAATTCATATCTCTTAATCATCGGTTGGATGGACCTGAAATTTGGACAGAAGCTTTATAACATTATAATACTGAATCTGATCGGTGGAGATGTGATTTGAATTTCTCAAACATTCCCAGTTAATTTATGAAGTCGAATCTTCATGGTTTCATTCCTTGCAGAAGTGGGTACTGTGCAGCATATATGAACAAATTAATATCTCTCATTCTAGCCGTTGGATTGCTCTCAAATTTGGACAGTACTTGTAAAACTTCTTTATCTAGATTATGACTGGTGAAGATCCGATTTGAAGTCATATAAAATTTCCAGTAATTTTCGGAATTTGCTGCTCCATACTTTGGCTTTTTCTTGTCTTTTTCTTCATATCTCTTAACAATGTTTCATCCATTCAATGAGCAATACAAGACTTTATAAATACATGTATAGCTTCAAAATAAATTCCAATAATTTATTTTTCAATAAATCTAATCTGCAAAATCTCACTTTAAATGATTACTAACAATTAACCGAGTTTTGTAATCATCAAAACATAATATTATGAGACTTCTTAATGCTTTAAAAACATTAATCTCATAACACGAGATTTGTATGCGTTTAAGGCGTAACAAATCTCTTCCCTAAACTCCAAGTGTCCCAATTTAGGATTTGTGCTGAATTTTTTTGGCAAAAGTCTTTCTTAAACAAGTTGAGTTCACACACTTGTTTTTAAAATCCCGAATACAATGACTATGACATCCATCAAAATTTCTTACTTGCCAACAATTATCATTAGACATCTTCGCAACATGGATCTTCCAATGACAATATCATTGTGAGACCTCGGTTCTAAACATCAATTAAAGGAATAATTAAAAATAAGCAAGCATTAAAAGCCAACACATTTTTTTTTTAAAAAAAGGGCCTGCGCGGCCGCGCACGGCGCCCTGGCTCATGCGCGGCCGCGCATGACGCCCTGCCCGAAAAGGGGCGCAGGCGCGCCTCCCTGGCTGCTCCGGTGCTAGAAATTGCCAAAATCAGGAACATCAAGCCATACAATATTTCAAAACATAAACATGCGTTACAAACTTGATTCCTCAAATTAAAACATGAGTTTTGGAGTTCAACAACCAAACCAAAGTCGAGAACATGCAACAACAATATAACGATGAAGTTTGATAACTAAACATGTTCTAACATAAACTAGATTGGCATGCTGAAATTGACTTCTAAACCGAGTCTCACTTCTACATCTTTCCCTCGAAGCTAACCATGCCTCTTCTGACTCGGTCCTGCCCCACCTGTTGCCAAGTACACATACAAACAAAGACAACAGCCGGATAATCCGGTGAGAATAATATTCCCAGTAAAAGAGACTAACAAGAAATCTCACATAAAACGAATCACTACATAGTATGCATCAATTCCACATCAATTATCAACTCAACATAAACACAAGAAATCCATCCAAATGCGGAATTAAAATGTTATGCATGACTTTAAAAAAACCAGGGATTATCAAGTCTGGATAATCAAACGTAATCTGGTTATTCTCTTTTTCTGATTGGGATCTCGAGGACAAAATATACACCAATCACACCGAATCTCCCTTCGGGGTGGATAATGCATATTTCAATCCTCTAGACTCTGCAGCAACTATAGAGGGTTACGTCGGTCATTGCAGTAATTCGCCTACCAATGCCCCCCTACTGTAGTTCTCAGAACGTCTATCTTAAAAATGAATAAAGTCTATAGGCTCAATATGAATGCAATGTCAAACAAAATTCATTCAATAAATTCAAATAAATCAATTAACATGCAAGTATGTGATTTTTTCGGAACACTCGAATCAAGTCGAATTCGAGTCACTCGTTCCATTCCAGTCTAAGTCATCTTATACCTCTTTTCAACAACGTCGATGCTCCAAACCTGGAAACAACAACGATTCCTCAATCAAGATTCAATCAAACTACCTCAATCGATAATAAGAAATCGATACTATACCGGCTACAATCTCCAAGTTGCACAAAGCTGCAATCTCGCAACTTCTCTGGCCTCAAATCAATCTGTACAATAAGTAATAAGGCTCGAGATTAACATTCAACTCAATCGAAGGCTTGTCTCAAACAATTCAAACCGATAGACAATCCAAAACTCAAACCAATGGCATAACGGCTATAATCTGATCAAACCGGAAATGCAGACAACATAATATCAATCCAAGACAACTCTTGACATCCATGATTTATCCAAAACAACTCAAAATCCAACAAAAACTTAAAACCCATTTTTGACTTACACTCCAAAAATCATAACAAATCCGAACGACGCTCTATTTCAAAACCGACAGAGAATAAACGATCAGAACTCTGCCAAGATCAACATACTCCAAACTCAAAAGATTCTAACAACATCCGAAAATTAGAAAGAATCTGATCGGAGAAAAACTTACTATAAAACGAAGCTCTTGCAGCCGTGATCGCTAATCTGCCTTCAGAATTAAATTCCAACGGACGGATCGATCTCGGGGAGAAATCTAAAAGCTTGGAAAGGGTTTGGAGACGCCTACAATGGAGGGGAATCGTGCAAGGGAAGAATGAGGTGAAAATGAAGACTATTCAAAGGGCTAAGATAATATATAAAAGTCCATATTTGCGTTTTAGTCCCTGAAAATCCAAAATTTGCAAAAAGGACCCTGATCAAAATAAAGTCGGCTCTTGAACTCTGGAATCTCTGATTATCTCAATTAATGTCAATTAAGATAATTTTGGGGCGTTACAATTCTCCCCCTCTAATAAACGATTTCGTCCTCGAAATCGAACACGGTTCCATCACGAACTCTGTCTCTCCAATTTACCCTTCAAGTCCGTCAATTCACAGTCGACTCATTCTCGTCAGCATAATCCTCATCTGCTCAGTCACAATCAAATCGTCTCTGGTTTCAATGCAAGGCATAACATCTAAAGTTTGACTCGTCTAATCTGGTTGTCCGTCGTTCTGAGGATATCGAACTGAAAAAGTTGAAATCAGACAACAAAATATCATCAAAATCTATGCCGAAGAACGAATGCATCAAGGGTATCTGTCTAAACTGACAGACTTCGGCAAAACATGACATCCGACGACCTCTGAAAAGATATCAATCCTCTGGTCTTGAATAAAAGTAATTCTGTACGGAATGCCGTAGCAGATTCCAACAACCGGTCAATCAAATAAGATAGTGGATAAAATAAGAACAGCTCAAAACATCGGTTGCTGCATACAATTCCCCAGATAAAATTCGCAGTCAGAAATCTCATACAATCTAATCCTCTTCTCTGCTTTCAAATCAGTTTTGTCTGCTAAAACAAATCAAATAAGATAGTAGATAAAATAAGAACAGCTCAAAACATCGGTTGCTGCATACAATTCCCCAGATAAAATTCGCAGTCAGAAATCTCATACAATCTAATCCTCTTCTCTGCTTTCAAATCAGTTCTGTCTGCTTAAACAATTACTCCAACTCTTAAGATTAGAACAGATCACGTGAATTTCCTCATAAGACAATAGATAAGAGATCTTCAAATCAATAAGATCGCTGCGAGCTCAAAGTCCAGATTCAAACATTGAGTCTCGAGCGTCTTCAGTTGTCTCGATGTCCAGACTATAGAGCGATTCCTCTGAATAAGAATACATCCCAAAATATCGATAAGAAGATAACAAGTACTGAAAGATCAACAGTATCTAAATCGGTAAATCGGAGCGCTGATCGACAGAAATTCCATCACCAGATCAGAAAATCGAGGAAGACAACTCGATCCAAACAGAATTCAGACATCGAAGAATAACATACAACTGTTTGGCACCACAATCTACTAAACGATTCTCAAAAGCTCTGAATGATCAGTGCAATTCTCATTTCGAAAGATAAGAAATCAACGATAAGAATTCCTAGTCTCGACTAAATCTTCTGAAAGATCCGGTTGAAGAATTCACAAAAATAATGGAGCATTCGACAATTAGTATGATTCAACAACAATTAAGGGGTATGATAAACATTTAACAGATTCTTCAATAAGAAGGCAAGAGACTCACCAGTATCTATCAGTCAATAAGAGTAGAAAAACCAAAATCGAGCGTTTACTTGATATGTCATTATCGGGTGCAGCCTGAGTTTGCGGATTCTCAAACAGAGCAAAAACCCTTGTCTGCTGTCTGGGAGGTTGGTTCGCATGTTGATTACCTTCCTGTCTATTCTGCTGCTGAGGTTGGAAAGAGTGGACCGAAGGACTTCCACTCTGCGCTTGTTCAGAACTCCTCTGAGGACACAATCTGGCAAAGTGTCCCGCCTGTTTACAGATTTAGCCACTTCCAAAAATACCCCTACACTTATCACTGGAGTGACGACCTCCGCAATTAGCACAAGACATGCCTGACTGACCCGAACTCTGCCCCGATCCATACTGCCCCGAGCCACTAGAGCTCGACGAACTGCTTCCATGCTTCTTAAACTGCTTCCCTATCGGATAATAGTAATCCTTCTTACTACTTTCAATGCTTCCGCCCTCAGGTCTCGGTGGTTGATCCTGAAACTGAAAAGATTGATTCTGGTATAGGGACAGTTGGTCCTGGTAAAGAGCAGGTTGTGTCGGGAACAGTCCTTGCTGCTGTTGAGGCACAAACTGACTCCCTCTTTGTCTCAACAGACCTGCTTCTGCTCCTTTAGCTTGATCCATAGCGTCTGCAAAATTGTTCGGCCCACCGGTGTTAACCAAAGTAAAGATCTCAGGGTTTAAGCCATTGATGAAGTGATCGGCCTTGGCTTCTTCGTTGTCTGCGATGTGAGGTGCGAACCTCAAAAGGCTGTCAAACTTGCTCACATAATCCTCGACACTCAAATTCCCTTGCTTCAAATTTGCAAATTTGGCACCCTTTTCCTTTCGGTACGAAACAGGAAAGAATCTCTTATAGAACTCAGTCTTGAACAGACTCCAAGTGACAGCGGTGCCTCGGTTCTCATTTGCCCTCTTGGTTGTGATCCACCAATTCTTAGCAACACCCTATAGCTGATGAATGACTAACCTGATTCTGCGGTCATCGGTATAGTCGAGGGAATCGAAGAGCTGATCAATGTCATCTAGCCAACTCTCACAATCGATGGAGTTCTCGGTGCCAGTCAAGGTAGGCGGTCAGAAAGATCGAAATCTCTTCAATAGAGTCTCCATCGGGGTCGCAGTTGCATCGAATTGATCCACTCCAGTACTATCCTGATCATTCGGAGGAGTTATAACTGGCGGCGGATTCTCAGTAGAAGGAGGAGTCAAAGGTGGTGGATTCCTTCTCAAAGCTCGTCGAGGTGCTGAAAGAGTGGGTGCCCGGTGAGCCAACTTATGGCTAAGGGCTTTGATGACTCTTTGTATAAACAATCTTTTGTTTAATATAATTTACACTTTTATAATGGCATTTAATTTATCTTTTATCATATTATTATGTTGTGACATACTATAAGATGTTTAGATGAAGACCTTGAATATACTATAGTGTATGTAAGATGTGGTAGTACATGGGGATGACTATCATGAAACACATCTTAAAGTCACTGTATATTCTAAATAGTTCCTAGTCGATTGAGCCGTCCGTTAATAAGGATAAGGATCGCTCGAGATTGAGACTAGCATTTGCGATGCCGAGTACCACGTTTCATTGGTATGGAACATAAAGATGTTCAAAGCATGCAAATGGATATTCATACGATGAATGATCGAACTACCCTATTCGGACTTTCCAAGTGGTTATCACTTATCGAGTGGATAAAGTCCGTGGTTTTGGTTGTACACCATTAGTCCTTACTACTTGAAACATCATTGAGACTCTATATGCTAGTACTGTACTTTGACTCGTTTACCGACTCTATTGGGGTCATCAGGTGTCGGGATTGGGTGCAGTTATGACACATATAGGAGTCGATGCTTTGTTGTCAAGGATTCACCACATACTTACTAGTGTGGATATCCTATGCAATCTGAGGAGATATTAGTGTGACGAATCTCTGGCCAGAGTACATGATGTGTTTTAAGAAATGGTTTCTTAGTAGCACATGCGATGTCACTATTTGATCTTCAAGATGTATTGCATAGTTATCGAATCTCAAACGACTCTCGATTTACCAATGGTTGTTGATTCGATCGGGATATATGGATGAAGGGACCGTACTGTACGCTAACCAAAATCTATTGGTTCTTGCAGGCACTATCAGTGATACCTAGGGAATCATGGGGCGATGTTGCTAGACGCTCTTACCATGATTCGATGGGCAATTCGGAAATTGTTGTTCCGAGTCACAAGGAGTTGTGAGCCCACGGTTAGCTGTATCCCTGAACCATTGAGGGTCACACAGAGTAATGGATTTTTAATTCCCGTTGAGATAGTTAAATTTAAAGAGTTAAATTTAATGAACAAAGAAGTGGGACTTCTTATTTAAGAGTAGAGGAGTAAGATTTCCTAAAATGACATAGGGATGGGCATTTTTGGAAACCACTGAATTCGGATTCAGAAAATTTATCTTGACTCTAAAAGATGCAAAAATGGTTTCTGTGAACATTGGTGAAATTGGTTTATCAATCTGAGTCACGATGAATTTTATATTAATTTCTGAACATGCGAGCTTTGCTTGTCAGGCTTGAACTTATGACTAATGGGCCCTAAGCTGTTAGCAGCCCACATTATAAATAAGTTATTGCAGTACAGAAATTACACAACAGAGGTCACAATTTTTCGAAAACCCTAGTTTTTCTCTCTAAAGTGGCCGCCCCCCCTCCCTCTCTGCTCGGGAAAATCCAGCCTGTGAATTTTGAATTTGCAGTCTGGTTTAACGGATCAAATTCGTTAATTCTCTTCGTAGAAACTTCTGATAGATTTTCTAGTGCAATATATTAGAGGAATAAAATTTCTGTTCGTGGACCTGATTGAAGAATTGTTCGTCCATCAGTTCCTGGAATATACAACAAGAGCAGAGTAATCTGTTGGTGTCCATAATCTCGATTCGAGATTGGAGGTAAAAATTTAATTGTTATTTAATTTTTACACGCATAATTTAATCGTAAAGTTTTGATACCCATTATGGAATCGTTCCATATAAAATTTTTAAACTTCCGCTGCACCGGGTATCAATTCTGATTGATCTGATCACCGTTCTCCATCAGTGGTATCAGAGACAGGTTGCTCAGATCAAGCGATTAAATTAATCGATTGTACAAAAATTTTTAACCCTCGGTTTTTTGAAACAAAATAAATTTTTTAAAATAAAATTTTTTTTTTTCGGGCAAAACACGGGCAGCGCACGGCGCTTCCCATGGGGCAGTGACGGGCTGCCCGACCCGAGCCCTTTTGGGGCGGGGGCAGCCCGGGAACGTCCCGGGCGGCCCGGGAAAAAATTATTTTTTTTTATTTTAAATTAAAATTTTAATATGTTAAAATTCTATTTTTGGTCCGATCAAAAATTGTTTTGATTGGTCCACGAGGCGTCGGATCGAATTGTTCGAGTTCGAAAATTTTAAAATTGATTTTTGGATAAATTTGAATTTTTTGGAAAATTTATAGATTTTATCCGTTAAATCAGGTTCTATGAAATTAATTATTTTTATTACAATTGATGATAAGATATGATCTTATGGAAATATTGAGTAAAATATGATTTTATGTATAAAATTGGATTTTATATGTAAAATATGATTTTATTTGATAAAAAGATAAAATATGATTTTGTATGTAAAATAAGATTTTATATATGGAATATGATTTTATCCTTTTAATTTAAATTGTCATTGCATGTTATCCAATAAATTAATTTTGAATTAAATATTATTGGATAATGATGATCGATTGTCATGACCAATTTTGTAGGTGTATGTTAGGAATTTACATTTTTTTTATTGTTGTTGGATTTATTAATGGGCCTGGTTTATGACCCAAATATGAATTGTCATATGTAATAAAAGTGGGTCTGGTTTATGGCCCGTTCCCACCCCTTAAAATGTATCCCCTACTTGTCATGGTTATTTATTATAAATACATTAGACTTAGTGGGAGATGAAGATTTGAAGACGGAGGTGGGCCCAGCAGATAATAAAAACTGAAGAAATGTAAATTGGAAGCTCAATGTAATAGGATTGCATTGCATACCTGCATATTACCTAGGATTGGACTTAGACTCGTGATTGGCAACCACGGGTCGATTAGAAATGGAATCGATCATCCTATATAATATATGATATTATCGTTGTATGCATGTTTTAGACTAAATTGTATGAATCCCGCAAGCATACAAATTTTAAATGATGAGACAAATTTTCAAAATTAAAATCCCTCATTTTAAATATGATTTAAAATTGATATCAAGATAAATAAAGGAAATTTAAATATTGTTTAAATGTTCCTACCTTCCATCAACGATCAATGTATGAGATGCTACCCGCGGATACGGTCCGGCTCATATTATTGGGGGGGCCCGTTCGTCGGAAAGCTGTACATTGGATCGACACATGTTGTAAGTTGGGTGGAACTCCCATGGGATCGGCTCATATTATTGGGGGATCCACATGGCGACCGTCCATCACAACTTAATATTGATGGGTCATCTTGACATGTCACAATAAATGGCGTCATATTATTGGGCCCTTATTGGACATGAGGTAAAAACGTGGAGGTTGCTTTGGAAGCAATTGGGCTCTACCTTTTGAAAATTATGGTTGGCTGATATTATTCGGGACCATAGTTTGTCAATTGGACTCCATGTTCCCACTAAGAAAAATAGTTTCCCGTTTTCACTAGAGGGTAGTGAAATCGTTAAAATAGTGGGAGTGAGATTCATAAAATAAATTTCGCCTATTTTATGTCTTAGTAAATTAATTAAACAATCACTGATTATTGTCTGTTTCTTTTCAGTATTTCATTAAGATGATTCTCTATCCTCGAACAAAATAAACTGACTGGCGCAAACTATACGGAATGGTTCCGTAAGTTGAAGATTGTCTTGACCTCGGAGAAGATGCTCTACGTGTTAGAAAAATCTCCTCCGAAGGAAGCACCAGCTGACATAAGTCCGGAAGAGTTGGCCAAACTTGATACATGGTGGGACCATGATATCAAGGCCAAATGCTATATGCAAGCCTCGATGTCTGATGAACTCCAGAGGCGATTTGAGGACACCGTGAATGCTGCTGACATTCACGTACAACTCAAGGAACTTTTTGGGGCTCAATCGAGAGCTGAAAGATTCGCTACTATAAAAGAGCTAATGACGTGTCGCATGCGTGAAGGGACTTCGGTCCGTGATCATGGGGTACGAGTGATTTGGCTCATACAGAAGTTGGTAACGCTTGATTTGGTGATGGAGCATGAACTCAACGTGGACTTATTACTTCTCTCTCTTCCTTCTTCGTTTGACGGATTTGTGGTGAATTTCAATATGAACAAGATAGAGGCCTCCCTTGAAGAGATGGTCAATATGCTTGTAACATATGAATCCACTTTAAAGAAGGATAAACCGGCTTTCTTGGTGGGCTCCTCTTCTTCTGCTAAGAAGGGGCCAAGTACAAAGGGTAAGAAACGTTCTGTCCCACCCAAGAAAACCGGACCCGAGAAGAAGAACAAGACAAAGGCTTCAAACATGGAAAAGTCCAAGGATGTTTGCCATCACTGCAAGAAACCCGGTCATTGGAAACGTAACTGCAAGGAATATCTAGAGCAGTTGCGAACTGCAAAGGGTATGTTCTATATTGAAATAAATGTTTCACTTAATACTACTTCTTGGGTATTGGATACCGGATGTGGATCTCAAATTTGCAATGATTTGCAGGTGATGACAAGAAGTCGCAAGCTTAGAATGGGTGAGACCCAGCTGAGGCTCGGAAATGGTTCTAGAGTTGAAGCTAAAGCTGTAGGAGACGTTTATTTAATTTTGCAGAACAATTTTAAGTTACTTTTGATAGATGTTTTATTTGTTCCAGATTTGATTAAAAACATTATTTCTGTTTCTATGCTTGATAGAGATAATTTTTCTTGAAATTTTGTGAATGGGATTTGTAATATTTACAAGAATGAATGTTTGATTGGAAATGGACAACTTGAAAACGATCTATATAACTTAAAATTAAAAGACGTTCCAATAAATTATGTTGATAAATCGATAACAACAAACAAAAGGAAAATCGATAGTCAAAACCCGGCAAACCTTTGGCATGCTAGGCTAGGTCATATTTCCTCAAGGAGGATGAACAAGCTAGTGGGAGAGGGCATGTTTGATATGTCTGATATTAACTCTATATCTACTTGTGAGTCCTGCCTGAAAGGAAAAATGACTAAATCTCCTTTTAAGGGGAAACCTGAGCGTAGTCAAAATCTGTTGGATTTGATCCATACAGATTTTGTGGTCCATTTAGAATTGGTACTCAATTTGGCCACACCTACTTCATTACCTTTACTGATTATTATTCTAGGTATGGGTATTTATATTTAATGAAATATAAGTCTGAAGGATTTGAAAAGTTCAAAGAATTCAAGGCTGAAGTAGAAAACAAGCTAGGTAAAAGTATTAAAGCACTTCGATCGGATCGAGGTGGAGAATACTTGAGTACCGAGTTTTTGGACTATCTAAAAGAGAATGAGATTCTCTCTCAGTGGACTCCTCCTATGACACCTCAGCTGAATGGTGTATCAAAGCGTCGTAATCGAACTTTGTTGGACATGGTTCGATCCATGATGAGCTTCACTGAGCTTCCACCTTCGTTTTGGGGCTATGCGCTTGAAACGGCGGTATTGTTGTTGAACAACGTCCACACTAAAGCAGTGGATAAAACACCATAGGAGTTATGGAATGGAAAAGCTCCTAAGTATTCGTACTTGAGGATTTGGGGATGTCCTGCTTACGTGAGGCAGACAGTGGGAGATAAGTTGGATAGTCGATCCACCTTATGTTATTTTGTATGGTATCCGAAGAATTCAATCGGATATTATTTCTATCATCCTGCTGAAACAAAGGTGTTTGTTTCAAGGAATGCCACCTTCTTGGAGAAGGAGTTCTTATTGGATAAGAAAGCCGAGATGATGGAACTCGAAGAAATTCGAGAAGAACCCGAAATACAAAATAATGATCCTACACCTCAGGAACCAATGATGGACACGCCTATACCTAGAAGATACGAGAGGACTTCTAGACCTCCTATTCGATATGATTGAAAGAGTGGGTGCCCGGTGAGCCAACTTGTGGCTAAGGGCTTTGATGACTCTTTGTATAAACAATCTTTTGTTTAATATAATTTACACTTTTATAATGGCATTTACTTTATCTTTTATCATATTATTATGTTGTGACATACTATAAGATGTTTAGATGAAGACCTTGAATATACTATAGTGTATGTAAGATGTGGTAGCACATGGGGATGGCTATCATGAAACACATCTTATAGTCACTATATATTCTAAACAGTTCCTAGTCGATTGAGCCGTCCGTTAATAAGGATAAGGATCGCTCGAGATTGAGACTAGCATTTGCGATGCCGAGTACCACGTTTAATTGGTATGGAACATAGAGATGTTCAAAGCATGCAAATGGATATTCATACGATGAATGATCGAACTACCCTATTCGGACTTTCCAAGTGGTTATCACTTATCGAGTGGATAAAGTCCGTGGTTTTGGTTGTACACCATTAGTCCTTACTACTTGAAATATCATTGAGACTCTATATGCTAGTACCATACTTTGACTCGTTTACCGACTCTATTGGGGTCATCAGGTGTCGGGATTGGGTGCAGTTACGACACATATAGGAGTCGATGCTTTGTTGTCAAGGATTCACCACATACTTACTAGTGTGGATATCCTATGCAATCTGAGGAGATATTAGTGTGACGAATCTCTGGCCAGAGTACATGATGTGTTTTAAGAAATGGTTTCTTAGTAGCACATGCGATGTCACTATTTGATCTTCAAGATGTATTGCATAGTTATCGAATCTCAAACGACTCTCGATTTACCAATGGTTGTTGATTCGATCGGGATATATGGATGAAGGGACCGTATTGTACGCTAACCAAAATCTATTGGTTCTTGCAGGCACTATCAGTGATACCTAGGGAATCATGGGGCGATGTTGCTAGGCGCTCTTACCATGATTCGATGGGCAATTCGGAAATTGTTGTTCCGAGTCACAAGGAGTTGTGAGCCCACGGTTAGCTGTATCCCTGAACCATTGAGGGTCACACAGAGTAATGGATTTTTAATTCCCGTTGAGATAGTTAAATTTAAAGAGTTAAATTTAATGAACAAAGAAGTGGGACTTCTTATTTAAGAGTAGAGGAGTAAGATTTTTTAAAATGACATAGGGATGAGCATTTTTGAAAACCACTGAATTCGGATTCAAAAAATTTATCTTGACTCTAAAAGATGCAGAAATGGTTTCTGTGAACATTGGTGAAATTGGTTTATCAATCTGAGTCACGATGAATTTTATATTAATTTCTGAACATGCCGGCTTTGCTTGTCAGGCTTGAACTTATGACTAATGGGCCCTAAGCTGTTAGCAGCCCACATTATAAATAAGTTATTGCAGTACAGAAATTACACAACAGAGGTCACAAAATATTTTCGAAAACCCTAGCTGTGTTTTCTCTAAGTGGCCGCCCCCCTCCCTCTCTGCTCGGGAAAATCCAGCCTGTGAATTTTGAATTTGCAGTCTGGTTTAACGGATCAAATTCGTTAATTCTCTTCGTAGAAACTTCTGATAGATTTTCTAGTGCAATATATTAGAGGAATTAAATTTCTGTTCGTGGACCTGATTGAAGAATTGTTCGTCCATCAGTTCCTGGGATATACAACAAGAGCAGAATAATCTGTTGGTGTCCATAATCTCGATTCGAGATTGGAGGTAAAAATTTAATTGTTATTTAATTTTTACACGCACAATTTAATCGTAAAGTTTTGATACCCATTATGGAATCGTTCCATATAAAATTTTTAAACTTCCGCTGCACCGGGTATCAATTCTGATTGATCTGATCACCGTTCTCCAACAATGGTCTTCTTCTTGAAGGGGATCAAGATGAACCCGACGTTGGATGTGATCCAAGAAACTTCAAGGAAGCAATTTCTGATGCGGATTCAAATTTATGGCTTGAAGCTATGCAGTCGGAAATAGATTCGATGCATACAAACCAAGTTTGGTCTTTAGTAGATCCTCCCGATGGAATTGTTCCAATAGGGTGTAAATGGATCTACAAGAGAAAGCTTGGGCCTGATAGTAAGGTATTGACCTACAAGGCACGATTGGTGGCAAAAGGTTATACTCAAAGACAAGGAGTTGACTATGATGAAACCTTTTCACCAGTTGCAATGTTCAAGTCCATAAGAATCCTTATTGCCATAGCTGCTTGGTATGACTATGAGATATGGCAAATGGATGTGAAGACTGCATTTCTTAATGGAAACATTAAGGAAGAGATCTATATGACGCAGCCTGAGGGATACACATCCATGGGAAGCGAGCATAAGGTATGCAAGCTTCAGAGATCGATCTATGGTCTCAAACAAGCATCAAGAAGTTGGAACCAGAAATTTGATGAAACAATAAAGGATTTTGGTTTCATCCAGAACCCGGAGGAACCATGCGTGTACAAGAAAGTAGTTAAGGATGCTGTGACATTCTTAGTACTTTATGTTGATGACATCCTACTCATTGGGAATGATGTAGGGATGTTGCAGTCAACAAAGATATGGTTATCAGGTAGATTCTCGATGAAGGATTTGGGTGAGGCATCCTATATTCTAGGGATACAGATCTATAGAGATAGATCTAAGAGAATGATAGGACTCACTCAAGCAACCTACATCGACACCATATTGAAAAGGTTTTCAATGGATGGGTCCAAGAGAGGACATCTACCTATGTGTCATGGAGTTTCTCTATCCAAGTCCATGTGTCCCAAGACTGATGAAGAGATAGAGAAAATGACACATGTACCATATGCGTCAGCCATAGGTAGTATCATGTATGGGATGACATCTACCAGACCGGATGTAGCATTTGCTCTGAGTGTCACGAGCAGATATCAAGCTAATCCTGGTCAAATGCATTGGAAATCCGTGAAGGACATTCTTAAGTACTTACGAAGGACTAAGAATATGTTCATGGTATATGGAGGAAGAGAACTGAAATTGGAAGGCTATACCGACTCTAGCTTCCAAAGTGACGTGGATGACTCGAAGTCAACCTCTGGATTTGTGTTCATGCTCAATGGTGGTGCTGTCTCTTGGAAGAGTTCCAAGCAGGACACCACAGCGGATTCCACCACTGAGGCAGAATACATTGCAGCATCAGCTGCTGCTAAAGAGGCCGTTTGGATGAGGAATTTCGTCCAAGAGTTGGGCGTTATTCCTGAAGTTGTTGGTCCAGTCCCGGTGTACTGTGACAACATGGGTGCCGTTGCTCAGGCAAAGGAACCAAGGTCTCATCAAAGATCCAAACACGTACTGAGGAAATACCACATCATCCGGGAGATCGTGGAAAGAGGAGACATCACTGTCGAGAGAGTGGCCTCTGCAGACAATATCGCTGATCCACTTACTAAACCCTTGCCAGGACCATTATTTGACAAACATCGCGAAGCAATTGGACTGCGTAGTATGACTAGTTGGCTTTAGGGCAAGTGGGAGATTGAAAGAGTGGGTGCCCGGTGAGCCAACTTGTGGCTAAGGGCTTTGATGACTCTTTGTATAAACAATCTTTTGTTTAATATAATTTACACTTTTATAATGGCATTTACTATATCTTTTATCATATTATTATGTTGTGACATACTATTAGATGTTTAGATGAAGACCTTGAATATACTATAGTGTATGTAAGATGTGGTAGTACATGGGGATGACTATCATGAAACACATCTTAAAGTCACTGTATATTCTAAACAGTTCCTAAGTCGATTGAGCCGTCCGTTAATAAGGATAAGGATCGCTCGAGATTGAGACTAGAATTTGCGATGCCGAGTACCACGTTTCATTGGTATGGAACATAGAGATGTTCAAAGCATGCAAATGGATATTCATACGATGAATGATCAAACTACCCTATTCGGACTTTCCAAGTGGTTATCACTTATCGAGTGGATAAAGTCCGTGGTTTTGGTTGTACACCATTAGTCCCTACTACTTGAAACATCATTGAGACTCTATATGCTAGTACTGTACTTTGACTCGTTTACCGACTCTATTGGGGTCATCAGGTGTCGGGATTGGGTGCAGTTACGACACATATAGGAGTCGATGCTTTGTTGTCAAGGATTCACCACATACTTACTAGTGTGGATATCCTATGCAATCTGAGGAGATATTAGTGTGACGAATCTCTGGCCAGAGTACATGATGTGTTTTAAGAAATGGTTTCTTAGTAGCACATGCGATGTCACTATTTGATCTTCAAGATGTATTGCATAGTTATCGAATCTCAAACGACTCTCGATTTACCAATGGTTGTTGATTCGATCGGGATATATGGATGAAGGGACCGTACTGTACGCTAACCAAAATCTATTGGTTCTTGCAGGCACTATCAGTGATACCTAGGGAATCATGGGGCGATGTTGCTAGGCGCTCTTACCATGATTCGATGGGCAAGTCGGAAATTGTTGTTCCGAGTCACAAGGAGTTGTGAGCCCACGGCTAGCTGTATCCCTGAACCATTGAGGGTCACACAAGTAATGGATTTTTAATTCCCGTTGAGATAGTTAAATTTAAAGAGTTAAATTTAATGAATAAAGAAGTGGGACTTCTTATTTAAGAGTAGAGGAGTAAGATTTCCTAAAATGACATAGGGATGGGCATTTTTGGAAACCACTGAATTCGGATTCAGAAAATTTATCTTGACTCTAAAAGATGCAGAAATGGTTTCTGTGAACATTGGTGAAATTGGTTTATCAATCTGAGTCACGATGAATTTTATATTAATTTCTGAACATGCGGGCTTTGCTTGTCAGGCTTGAACTTATGACTAATTGGCCCTAAGCTGTTAGCAGCCCACATTATAAATAAGTTATTGCAGTACAGAAATTACACAACAGAGGTCACAAAATATTTTCGAAAACCCTAGTTGTGTTTTCTCTAAGTGGCCGCCCCCCTCCCTCTCTGCTCGGGAAAATCCAGCCTGTGAATTTTGAATTTGCAGTCTGGTTTAACGGATCAAATTCATTAATTCTCTTCGTAGAAACTTCTGATAGATTTTCTAGTGCAATCTATCAGAGGAATTAAATTTCTGTTCGTGGACCTGATTGAAGAATTGTTCATCCATCAGTTCCTGGGATATACAACAAGAACAGAGTAATCTGTTGGTGTCCATAATCTCGATTTGAGATTGGAGGTAAAAATTTATTTGTTATTTAATTTTTACACGCACAATTTAATCGTAAAGTTTTGATACCCATTATGGAATCGTTCCATATAAAATTTTTAAACTTCCGCTGCACCGAGTATCAATTCTGATTGATCTGATCACCATTCTCCATCAGGTGCCATCTGATATCAAAGGTTAGGACACAATATCTCAAACTCAATCTCAATCTCAAAACCTCGGTGTCCAAACTCTGCTCTGAGTACTCATGAACCTCAAGGGTATTCGAGAACAGATGATAGTGCAATTACAGGAATATATCACGTAATTCATGCTTTATAAATTAAATCACAAATCATATAATTCAATTAATTCAAGAATCAATAAAGCATGCTCGCACGTATTTAAATAATCATTTAAATAAATCAATCACATGAGAGAATTCAATTCATGCGGACTCGATCTACCCCGCTCACTCTAATTCAAATCCAAGAATCTTATCGCTCTGATACCACTTAATGTGAGACCTCATTCTAAACATCAATTAAAGGAGTAATTAAAAATAAGCAAGCATTAAAAGCCAACACATTTTTTTTTTAAAAAAAAAAGGGCCCGCGCGGCCGCGTTCTTCCGAGGCGCGGCCGCGCATGACGCCCTGCCCGAAAAGGGGCGCAGGCGCGCGGGCGCGCCTCCCTGGCTGCTTCGGTGCTAGAAATTGCCAAAATCAGGAACATCAAGCCATACAATATTTCAAAACATAAACATGCGTTACAAACTTGATTCCTCAAATTAAAACATGAGTTCTGGAGTTCAACAACCAAACCAAAGTCGAGAACATGCAACAACAATATAACGATGAAGTTTGATAACTAAACATGTTCTAACATAAACTAGATTGGCATGCTGAAATTGACTTCTAAACCGAGTCTCACTTCTACATCTTTCCCTCGAAGCTAACCATGCCTCTTTTGACTCGGTCCTGCCCCACCTGTTGCCAAGTACACATACAAACAAAGACAACAGACGGATAATCCGGTGAGAATAATATTTCCAGTAAAAGAGACTAACAAGCAATCTCACATAAAATGAATCACTACATAGTATGCATCAATTCCACATCAATTATCAACTCAACATAAACACAAGAAATCCATCCAAATGCGGAATTAAAATGTTATGCATGACTTTAAAAAAACCAGGGATTATCAAGTCTGGATAATCAAAGGTAATCTGGTTATTCTCTTTTTCTGATTGGGATCCCGAGGACAAAATATACACCAATCACACCGACTCTCCCTTCGGGGTGGATAATGCATATTTCAATCCTCTAGACTCTGCAGCAACTATAGAGGATTACGTCGGTCATTGCAGTAATTCGCCTGCCAATGCCCCCCTACTGTAGTTCTCAGAACGTCTATCTTAAAAATGAATAAAGTTTATAGGCTCAATATGAATGCAATGTCAAACAAAATTCATTCAATAAATTCAAATAAATCAATTAACATGCAAGTATGTGATTTTTCCGGAACACTCGAATCAAGTCGAATTTGAGTCACTCGTTCCATTCCAGTATAAGTCATCTTATACCTCTTTTCAACAACGTCGATGCTCCAAACCTGGAAACAACCACGATTCCTCAATCAAGATTCAATCAAACTACCTCAATCGATAATAAGAAATCGATACTATACCGGCTACAATCTCCAAGTTGCACAAAGCTGCAATATCGCAACTCCTCTGGCCTCAAATCAATCTGTACAATAAGTAATAAGGCTCAAGATTAACATTCAACTCAATCTAAGGCTTGTCTCAAACAATTCAAACCGATAGACAATCCAAAACTCAAACCAACGGCATAACGGCTATAATCTGATCAAACTGGAAATGCAGACAGCATAATATCAATCCAAGACAACTCTTGACATCCATGATTTATCCAAAACAACTCAAAATCCAACAAAAACTTAAACCCCATTTTCGACTTACACTCCAAAAATCATAACAAATCCGAACGATGCTCTATTTCAAAACCGACAGAGAATAAACGATCAGAACTCTGCCAAGATCAACATACTCCAAACTCAAAAGATTCTAACAACATCCGAAAATTAGAACGAATCTGATCGGAGAAAAACTTACTATAGAACGAAGCTCTCGTAGCCGTGATCGCTAATCTGCCTTCAGAATTAAATTTCAACGGACGGATCGAGCTCGGGGAGAAATCTAAAAGCTTGGAAAGGGTTTGGAGACGCCTACAATGGAGGGGAATCGTGCAAGGGAAGAAGGAGGTGAAAATGAAGACTAGTCAAAGGGCTAAGATAATATATAAAAGTCCATATTTGCGTTTTAGTCCCTGAAAATCCAAAATTTGCAAAAAAGAACCCTGATCAAAATCAAGTCGGCTCTTGAACTCTGGAATCTCTGATTATCTCAATTAAAGTCAATTAAGATAATTTTGGGGCGTTACAATCATCATCGCACTTAGCCCAAAGCCAGATATTATCATTTTTTTACAAACTTGAAAGGTCTTCCATCTCGAATGCAGTAACTTTTTATTGCGAACTTTGCTTCTTTCTTCGAGCTGAAAACTAAGCCTAGCTTTAGAATCCTTCAGAATTCTGGTTTTTCAGAATCCTTCTTTGGATCAAACAACGAATACTTTTTTACATCATCCTCATCAGAATCATGAATACTATTAAGACTGTCACTGTTTGCACAAACAACTTCTTCAATATCATCCTCCTGCATATTATAAATCACACCATCTATTTTTTCTCCTTCATGGACAATCATTTTTCCTTTCATAGGATCTATATTATCGCAAATAAATGCATCCAATAGCCCATCATTTTCATCAAAATCATACTCATTGTTATCAAACTCATCATTTTCATCTTCATCTTCATCATTTACACCATCTAAGTGTTCAACATATTCTTCAACCTCATAGTCTATCGGAATATAGTTTCTAAGATTCAACACATCTGAATCATTTTCTAAGTATCTGCATTCATTAATACTACCTCTGACTTTGTGCCAAAATCTAAAAGACTTTTGTCTTCAAATCCGTGCAATCCCCACAATTCAATCATTCCAAGCTTATCAAGATCAACATAATCAAAATATTCAAAACTCCTCCCGATGTATTCATTGCGTTTTTCATGATATTTGAATCTTCCATTGTAATGTATTTTAATTGCAAAGAGATTTGGTTCTCCATTTAATCCTAAATCAAAAACATACATTAGATAATTAGGAAAACGAATCATAAAATTTTTGTACTGATAATTAAAAAATTAATGGATTACCATAACTTGGAGTGCCCTTCGTTGAAAAATTACTTCTTCTAGTCATTACATATCCAATCGATCACTTAGTGAGTAAAAAATGCACAAAGGAAAATAAATCACAATAATGATTTAAAAAATAATATTCGATAATAAAAACAATCAATAGAATGTTATAAGGATGTACTTCGAATTCTGAAAACCTTGTACGACAACAGCAACACAAGCAGCAACAATGATGAACAAAGTCGAGGCGAGAGAATCTCTCTATTCGCAAGACGAAATTGCTCGTTAACAGTGCTCAACGTTGGCGGCAATCGTCTCTAAGATACAACGACTAACGATCGTGATATAGCAGCACTACAAATATCACGAACTTCAGCGAATGAAAATAAGTTTCAACTTTTCTTTTGAGAAAGTGAGGGAGAGATTTTGCAGAAATCTGATGTATACGTTATCAGATGTTTTTTTATATATTTTCCGTGTTATAACTACCGTATATATAGACTTATACATGAAACAACATGTTTGAAGGCGTAAGGATGCAATCCATGACAGAAAAAGCTCAGAAAGAGACACACGGTATAATTTGACCGCTCGGGCGCCCAACTTTTCTGAAGCCCACTGTCTCGCAAGGTGAGGGCTGCGCTCGGTCAGTCATTTATGACCGCTCGGGTGTACTAAAAATAATAATAAATATTTTTTTTAAATTAAATTTTATCCAAAAATAATAATTGATCATAAGACCTCGCCTCGCCACGCCGGCCGGGGCCGCACGTGTGTTGCATCGATTAGCGTCTTGCCCCTTTACAAAACATCGGTGCCCTAAGGGCCCAATCTCATAAACCAAATTTGGGTTATTTAAGGAGTCAAACATATTGGAATTGTTCCATGTGGGACAAACCAAAACAAGTTTTCCCTCCAATTTATTCACCAAATTTGAATTTATTTAACACATTGGATCAATCCTTTCAAGCCCTTTCAAGCATCCTTTCAAGTCCATTTCTTCCAACAATCACAATTCATTCAATATTTCCAACATAGATTACCATATTAAAGTCAAAATATAATAACAAAATTGGTAGATCAATTTACTTGGTTATACAAAATATGAGACTTAGCAACCAAGTGACAAAAATCCATTCATTTTCTAACAGCCAAGTGACAGAAAATAGTTCATTCATTCTCTAACAACCAAGTGAAAAAAATTTTAAAATGTCTCGACAATAGTTCCCTTTTGTGTTTATTAAAAGAATAAGTATACAACCAAATTGTGTGTGCCCCGTCGAATTTGAAATATCTCAAAAATTCCAATCAAACCTTTTTACAGATTCGATGCAAATGACTCACTGTCCAATACTACACACTATTGTTCTTGATAATGATCGGCCGGCCACCCTCAAATGCATATTTTTAATTAACCATGTTCTTAATTTTTTACTTCCATTCAAACAAACATGGTTTTTTTTTTTGAAAAATTAAAGCATTGTTCTTAATTTTTAACCAACCAAGTCACATAGGTTGCTAAAAAAATTCAGGTAAGAGAACAAAAAAAAAAAAATTTCCGAGCATCAGATTTTTTAGGAGAAAGATGGTACAAAAATTTTCAGCACTTCTAACAAAATTATGGTGAATCGAGCTACCGGTAAGCTTCGAAGCTTTGGAATTCTCCAATCAAGGTTGTGCGAAGGAGGATTGTGGAATTTTGTGGAGGTGCGTGCGGAGGAATGATGAATGGAGCGAGGAGCGAGCTTTGAAACTCTGAAATTATTCAATTTGAGCTCTGCGAAAGGAGGGCAATTAGGGATTAGGATTTGGGAAT
The DNA here is from genome assembly GCF_033568475.1 of Henckelia pumila. Taxonomy (NCBI): domain Eukaryota; kingdom Viridiplantae; phylum Streptophyta; class Magnoliopsida; order Lamiales; family Gesneriaceae; genus Henckelia; species Henckelia pumila. The sequence goes on along the minus strand of NC_133120.1, from coordinate 56,053,911 downwards.
GAGTTTTTCTAAGCATGAAGAAGGATTTCTGCTTGTGTCGTTGGTCAAATTAACAGAAATACTACTGGGGTAAAATAGATTGAAGGTTTGGGACTAAGGTTCATTTGGGAGCTGTGATTTGGAAGGACAAGAAGAGAAAGGTAATAAAATTTTAAAAAGTTATTGTTTGGGAGTTTTTTAAAGGAAGAAAAAGAAAGGAAGGGAGAGGAAAATTTCCTCCATCTCAACCGAAAAAATTTCCTTCCAAAAGTGGATCGAAATGGGAGAAAACACAAACAACAAAAAATTAATTTTAAATAAATTTAACTCATTTTCTTTCTTTTATTTTTTCAATTCTCAAACAAAAAAATACATCATTTCTCTTCTCTCACTTTCCCTCACCTTCTTTTCTTTTCTTTTCTCTTTCAACTTTCAAACTAAGCCTAAATTGGGTCACAAAATTGATTTGGGACTAAACCGAGGGACACAAAAAAAAGGGACTAAACCGAGAATTTTTCCAAAATCGGGAGAGGAGGGGAGAAGGGGAAAATGAAGGGAAAATAACAATAAAAAGGAAAACAGGTACAAAACGTGAAGTAGGGAGTTTAAAATAAGTTCTACTTGTATCATGTACTGCAGAAAATATTTATATGTCATAGGGACTGATTTTAAACTTTTGTATTGTGTTGGGGATTTTTCTCCAATTTCCCCTATTATTATTATTATTATTATTATTATTATTATTATTATTATTATTACATATTTTTTTTTTATTTTATTTATTAAAATTAATGATAATAATTTTTTAGTAGTCACTATTTTGAATTTTAGTAAAGAAATTATTAGATAATTAAAAATAATTTCATACCATTCTTGTTTCATTTTTCTATACTAATCATTGAAATGGAATAAATATTCATTCATTCTTATTGTTGTTCCATTCCAAAGTTGATTAAATTCCTAACTTATTTTATTCTAGTATACCAATGGCTTAAAGGTTGTTAAAATCTGCTCAACCAATTCGGGCACCATGACCCTTGGACATCCGGTTCAAACATGTAGAACTTAGTTTATTCCTCTTCATTACTTGCACTTAGATCATGTGATACCCGAAGCCAAATTCTCAAGGCGGTACATGGTCCGACACCAGTGAATGAGCGACGAGAAGCATGAATGAACCGATTTCACACCAAAATAAGAGGTACATGTGTAGGTACCACTCGAAACAACAATGTGCATCTTATTTTCGAAAACTTATCACAAAAACTTCAAAGTTATGCATGCTTGACTTGAAGTAATTATGAGATAGATGACTTCTTGAAAAATTTCTTAGGATGCGTGTGGGATGAGAATAATCACACTGATAAAACTCGGGTTGATACAGTGGGAACAAACCCTCAAGCGTTGCCGATCATATTTTGTATCACATGACTATCTGTCCATTTGTTAATACCTTATGAACCACTTTCCGGAAATAAGACAATGTACTTGTAAATAGAAACTTATCTCTCGTTTATAGCCTATAGCAAAGGGACCTACTCCTGCACGACACATTAATAGTTTTTACAGTACAAATATCTGTTCTTTCGAGCAGCAAAATCACTTGATAAAAGTTTTGGGTCTGAGTCTTGTGAGCAAAAGAGGAGTTCCACGCAACTACCAAAAAGCTTGGACGTCATTAAGTTTCCAAAACCAAGGGATCTATTCTAGGCCCAAAAATAATACAATCTAACAACGATAAACAAAAATAATCTACTTCAAAATGATGGAGAAATCATACACGCTAACAAAAGGAGGCAAAAGGTTCCTCAATATTGACCTCTACAACTTGTTTATATTACATGCCCTTCAATATATATTGACTTATTTACAATAATCATAGTAATAAACTAACACAGAAACTGTCTGTCTATTCTAAAGCTTGGACATTACATTATGCACCAGTGATCAATCAACACAGCCGATTAAACTACTCCAACGCTTCTGAAGAACTGCATGTGCTCTGCTACAGGGGACAACCTGCGCTTTGGTTTGTCCATCAACGGTCTTATATGTAACAAGACCCAGCCTCACCAATGTGTGTATCGATTTTTCAACTGGCATTTCAATCTGCATAATAATCTATCGTTTTTTAGAGGAAAAGCAAAAGGGATCTGATAATTGATAAACCTATCCCCCATTAGATTACCTTTTCTTGAAAAACACTGTAAATAAACCTCTCACATTTATCTCCTACAGCTCTCATCCCAGTCACCTGCAATCAAATACGTTCTTGAAGATTTAGGCACTCAAATATAGGAAATTACACTGTCTATCAGAATATATTTTCCATTTGAGTATGTTAAGAACTCACAATATCACATGTTTATCGATTAGATTAAATTATACAGATGGAGGTAGTTCATGGAACCTCATGCCTCTAGAAGAAGATAGAGAGAAACAGAGTATTAAAGATTAGGAGATTGATGATAAAAAAGAATATTCTTCTATTTGTGTGATGGGCCGAACCGCCCATTCGGCCCAATTCACATAGGGCCATCGAGAGAAACAGCAAACCTCCGGGGCTCCTCCAGCAGGGGCAGGGAAATAGCATCTAGAAGCCTAGTTAGCAATGTTTTAGAACCCTTAAATAAATTTTGAATCGATGCTAGTTTAATGCTTTCGAAGTCCTATGGCTTCATAATTTCTTCAATACTATCAAGAATCATGAAGTTTCAAACTAATATGACCAAAATTATACCAGATACAATAGGAACTTTACAGTCATAAAGAACAGTGAATCAAAGAAAGATCTTGCATGGAAACCCATTAAAATTTTTAACATGCAAATTAAGAACTCTTCTGCTTTAATAAAATTTCAGCACACGCAGTCCATCTTCAAACTATGGCCTACCAAGATACTTCCCAGGTAAAAGCCTGAGAAACCAAATTACCAAAGAAACAGAAAACAACAAATATAAAAAACCTGGCCTCCCTCCACGTTCATTAGGATCGCATACACCAAAATTGCTTCTTTAAACTGCATCATGCCAAAAAGGAAAATCAATGAGATGCAGTCTTATCCCATTTTTCAGCCTAACTTCTGGAAAGAAAACCGGCAGAGTGTTGGAGAATAAGAAGACAAGTAGTCTACGCAAATAATGAAACAATTATGAGATTACAATCAAAATTTCTTACTTGCTGCTGTTCAGAAGCATCAAGAAGGAAATGAATGCAACCAAAACCACTGGCGGCTGTTTTCTCATACAGTGTCCTGTTGACTAAAAGCTGAAGTAAAGCATCAAACAGGTGTCTTTAAACAAAGAATCAATTTCTTATGAAAAACAACATCCCAAAAAGAAATGCATCTCACATGATATCTATCTCTTGTTTGTTTATAGCCTAAAAGTACACGAGTCGCATATATTACAAGGGCGCTGGCTGCAATCACATCCAACAGTAGTGCTGATCTGCAGAAACCAGGTAAATACAAACAACTTGGAATCTTTAAACATCAGAATAACAATCAGAAGTACTATTGTAAGTAAAAGAGGAATTGACAGGAACTCTATTGATTTCAATCCAAGGAGAAACAAGTGTACGACTTTTTCTTCTTCTTAACATAATATTTCCTCGTGTTTCTAGGAATTGAAAACCATAAACTTCCAATCAATCTGTGACTCTGAATAAGGAAGCATAACTATCAAATGAAAAATGGGGAAAAAAGCACAGAAATTCCACAATGTCTGAACCAGAGTCAGGTGGCGGTGGCAAAACTACATTCAAAAGTAAGTACCAAGTCTCTCGAAAAAAAAAAAAGAAAGTTCCAAGTGTACCATTATGGTTCTAATAACCACTGTAAAAGTTTGATGTCATATGCTGATATGCAACAAAAAATGAAAATGTTTGATGTTGTACAACAGTAAAGAACGGAAAACTACTGACAGTTAAATTATGCTCGTTCATGAAACTTTTAATCTCAATAAATTTTTTCCTGCCCCAACCAACCATTTTGTATTACTCTAACCTCTCAAATGAATGTTTTGAACACAATAATACGCAGATGGTAACTTGTCCTCGGAAAGAACAATCTCAGAATAACATGCTCTATCATGAGATTCTAGAAGAACCCCCCCACACCCCACCTAGCTGTTTGGGGTGTGGATGGGCCTGCAGGTGGTGGAGGGGTTGGCTCTGCTTCAAATATATCTACAATGTTTCACTGCCTTCACACTTTTGCATACACCTGTAATACTTCTTATCCAAAATGGCAAGGCTCCTTCCATTTTCATGTCCCAAAATCATATCACAGGTTCAGGTCCACCTTTGCATTTTGCACAAGAAAGTAGAGTGGAGTTTCTACAGAACAGACCCACTGGTTTTAAATTTCAACATGAAGGGAGTAACCATATGGTCACTAAGGTAAAAAGTATTTTCTTTAAAAACATTAGCTTTTTTGAAGTTTAAATTTCAGCATGAAAGAAGTAATCATATGGCCTCATCTAAGTTAAACAACATGAGATAAACTTCACTAGGCATTTAAATCGTTTCGGATGTCATTGGATTTGAATTTTAATCAGTTGAGATTTATCATTAGTATATTTGTCCGAGAATTTTGTAAGCTAGTTGGAGCGATCAAGGCTCAACCTCAGATTCATCCAACGGTGTGGAAAGATCTTCACAAAAGATGCTTGAAGCCCAAAGCTTAAAGATAATTGTTTGAGATATAACCAGCATATTATGTTCGAGATGATGACATGAGCGTTTATTTATAGATCGCACGGGTGAAAGAACATGAAACTGAAAATAAACATGTACTAGAATGCCATGAATTCAACTTCAAAAAAAAGCATGAAGCAAAAAAATACAGTAGCAATCATCATAAAAGAATCAGCCACCCACGGGGAAGATAAAATGTCCTCGAATTTGTAACTGAAGAAGTATGCCAAAAGTCCCAATATTGTCGCAACATCCAGTCGTACCTGGATTTGACATTATCTCATTATAATGTATACGTATATCCAAATACACAAGAATATAATGAACATCACAAATACAGCTAAGACAGAAAAAAACAAGAAGTCACAATGAAAGAAAACTTGGCTAAATTTGTCCCGTAAATAATGAAGTAATGCCGCTGACATTAAGAAGAGATTCTTGACATGTTCCAGTCATTTTTATAAAAATACACTTGTAAGACCATCATCAGATCGTCACAGTTTTGTCCATCTCAATGACTCTGGAAGGTCACAATTGTGTACAGTCAAAGCAGGATAATGATCCCAAAAACCATGGACCTCCAATACTCTAAGATTCTTCAAATGAAAACATCAAGGAATAATGTTTTATGAGTTAATACTCTCCACATCTCCCAGTGCATTATCTGTATGTGTTTTACGAAACTTCTTCGTCTTTGAGAAGCTATTTATTTTCTAGTTGAAAAGGAACATGTTAGCAGGGAGTCATAAGAGCAAAACAAGCCTAATAAACCAGCAACAGAAACATGCACAATGTGACAGCATGACTCAACGACAAAACACCATCATTTTAAGTTTCAATGACCAAATCCCAGAACAAAATTTGTATTTCAGTGCTCTTAATTTGTTGTGAGGAATGGATACATTACAACTTAGTGAAAAGATTAATTCATATTCAGCATACCGAGTCAAGGATGCGGAAGGACAGCTTTTTGTGAGGAAAAACAACCTACAAAGTTAGAAAATATCATTTAAGCGCACATAAATTATTAGCATAGCAGTGTGCTATAAGCATTTCAGTGCTAAAGAAAATATCTATCTGGAAGCAATTCATTTACTTGCAAATCTGGAATAGGAATTTCCTCATAGATTTTCATCTGTAATGACGGCACCTCAGCTTGATTTAAGCTTTCTCTGTCTACAACATCTTCCAAATAGAGTAAGATTATTTGTTGAAATGCAGGCTCCTGGATGAAGACAATTAAATTTTAAAACACAACTGATCATTATAAAAGAAAAAGAATGCTAATGTGAAGAATTAGTGTCATTCAATATGCACTAACCTCTTCCCAACATCAAATCCATGGTATATATATAACAATGGGTTTTCAAATATTTTGTGGTGACTGGCAGACATACACATGGCTTTGTGCAACACATAAATATAGCCGAACCAACTCAATCATAGTCTGGTTGCCATTATATATGATTAAATTTAACAAGAGTTCACTTTTCAACTAGATTCACATAACTTGTGCAATGTGAAACTCGCACCCCTATATGTTGCTTCCAAATAGATCATAGTTAATTAATGAAAGAAAAGGTGAAGTATATAGAATAGAAACTTTATTCTCTGTTTTCTGAATGAAACTTGCAAGTATAAATAGCAAGAAATAAACAAAATCTATGCCTACAAATCCGAAACTAAATAAAGAAATAAGAATAAATCAATGATATCGTTCCTATCTCTTTATTCTAGGAAAGAAATAAAGTTAATGCCTAAAAATAAGTATGCAAATTGCTGCCACACTCCCCCTCCAACTACATTGTAGAAGTTGAATAATCCAAGCTTGGAATTGAGCTCTTTGAATGTTTTGGTAGGAACCGCTTTCATCAAAATATTTGCATTTTGTTCATTGCTTGAAATGTAAATAAGTGATATTACGTCATTCTCTAATTTTTCTTTGACAAAATGTCTAGCAATCTCCACATGCTTTGTCCTATCCTGGTGTACTGGGTTCGTGACACCCGAAGCCAACTTCCTCGGGCGGTACATGGTCCCCAATTCGAAGGGTGGTACATAGTTCACAATATACGTGGTTAATACCTGAATATAGAAACCCCAACAATGAATGGGCGACAAGGAGCATGAATGAACCCATCTCACGCCAGAATGAGAGGTACAAAAGATATGAAAGATACTACTCATATCAATAAGATGCATCTCTTTCCGGATCTCATCACATAAGAACTCAAAAGTCAAGTCTGTTTATTTTGAGGAAATTTTAGGATGGGTTACCCCATGACAATTTCCTCAGAGTGCGTTGGGTGAGGACATAAGCACGTTGGATATACCCGTGCTGGTATAGTTGAGACAGTCTGTAAGAGCCTGACATCTACTAGTACGTTGTGGTTGGGGGACGAACCAAGCGGAATGTGGTGGACATATAACACTGGAAGCCAGCTTCCTAGGGCGGTACATGGTCCACAATTCCAAGGGTAGTACATGGTCCACAATATGGGTGATGAATACATGAAAGATAAAAACCCCACCAATGAGTGGGTGAAGTGGAGCATTAATGAACTGATCTCACACCAGAAAGAGAGACACAAAAGATATGATATATATTACTCATATCAATAAGGTAGATCTTCTTTTCAGGATCTCAACACTTAAAAACTCCAAAGTTAACCGTGCTTGCTTTGAGGAAATTATGTGATGGGTGACCCTCCAAGAATTTTCTCAAGATGCGTGTGAGTGAGAACATTAGCGCGTTGCAAAGACCTGTGTTGATATAGTGTGGACAATCATCACATCTAGGGTGTTACAAGTTTCTTCGCTATGCTGATAGTAGACCAACTCTCACACAACATTTTATTAGGTCCCGTGATAGAAACTTTTAGTTCACTAAGTAACTGTGTTATTGTTGAATAGAATATTGTCAATTGTATAGGAGATTTTGTAGTTTATATTAACCCTGTTTTTAGGGATTTGATTAGTCTTTTAATTATGTATAGATTTGTTTCCTTTTAGGGTTCTCCTTGTAAACTCTATTTAAGAGTTTTGTACTCTGTTATATTCGATAAGGCAGTATCATCGTTTTCTAGATGGTATTGGTATCAGAGAGAAAAATGACCATCGTTTTCTAGATGGTATTGGTATGAGAGAGAAAAATGACGCTGGGGAAAAAGAAAGGCTCAATTCTTAAAAGCCAATCCTTCTCTGCCTCGTTTTTGGCCTCCACCGCTCAACCCATCGCTGTTTTGTGATTGGGCCTACACTGCCTTCGTCGCCCAGCCTGCGTGTCTCAACACTCCCCAATTCTCCCCATTTTTTTCAAACTTATTCTCCTTGTTCTAGTTCAAAAAAGGTTAGGATAGATGATGGTTCTTATTCTCCCACAACAGGTAAAAGTTTAGTTCAACTGTCCAATGATATCAGTTTTAAATATGTCATTCATGTTCCTAAGCTCAATTGTAACTTTTTGCCAGTCAGTAAATTGTCCAAGGACTCTAACTGTCCTGTTCTTTTTTTTGAATCTCACTGTGAATTTCAGGAACAGAGCTCGGGGAAGATGATTGGCAGTGCTAAGTTGATAGATGGCCTCTATTACTTTGACAATGACTCTTCAAACAATAAAGCAGCTCAAGGGTTGATTAATACTAGTTTTAACTCTGCTAGAGGACAAATTATGTTATGGCATCTTAGACTAGGACACCCGAGTTTTCCTTATCTGAATAAACTATTTACTACATTGTTTAAAGGATTAAATTGTTCATCTTTCTATTGTGAGAGTTGTTTTTTTTATCAAAAAGTCATCGTACTACTTATCTCCCTAGACCATATCAAGCATCAAAACCATTTTATCTAATCCATAGTGATGTTTGGGGTACTTCTAGGTAGACGCCAATTTTTGGAAAAAGATGGTTTGTGATTTTTATTGATGATCACACCCGTTTGTGTTGGGTATACTCGACGAATGACAAATCAGAGGTTGAAAAATTGTTCAAAGATTTTTATGTGATGATTGAAACTCAATTTCAAACAAAAATTGGGATACTTCACAGTGACAATGACACTGAATACTTAAAAGGAATTTTAGGGAATTTTTTAAAAGAAAAGGGAATTCTTCACCAATCTACATGTGTTGACACTTCTCAACAAAATGAAATTGCTGAGAGAAAGAATAAACATTTGCTTGAAGTTTCTCGTGCCATTATGTTTTCTACAAATGTTCCCAAGTATTTGTGTAAAGATGCGGTTTTAACAGCATCTTATTTAATTAATAAAATGCCTACTTGTGTCCTTAACCATGCGACATCTCTGAATTGTCTAAAATCATTTTTTCCAAACACTCGTATTTATTCTGACATTCCTTTGAAAGTATTTGGGTATGCACTGTTTTTGTTCATCTACCTAGTAGATTTAGGTCTAAATTGGATCCTCGTGCGGTGAAGTGTATTTTTGTTGGTTATGCTCCGCATAAAAAAGGTTTCAAATGTTTCAACCCCATAACAAGAAAATATTTTGTCAGTATGGATGTTACTTTTGTTGAAGATCAGCCTTATTTTCAAAAAACTTTCTTCAGGGGGAGAAGGATGGTGAACAAAATTTTTGGCAGACTTCTACCTCAGATTCTCTACCCATACCTATTGTCTCACATGACAGTAACTTGAATGTTCAGATTTTTGGCCAAGGAATGATATTCTAGAAACAAAGAAACAGGTTCCTAGTCCTCACCAGCAGCAATTAAATCCTGAACTTCTAGTTTATAGCAGGAAAAAAACTTGTCAAAGAAATAAAGTGCCTACTGTTGCAACCGAGCATGGCCAACCAGAGGACCCGAGTAATGACTCACTGAATATTCAAGGTACATTAACTTTGCCTGCTATTACCCCCAATAATTCAGATCTTAATGATCCCATAGCTATTAGAAAAGGAACTCGAACTTGCACCCAACACCCGATTGCCAAATACCTGTCATATGAAAAACTTTGTCCCAATCATAAAGCTTTTACTTCAAATATATCTCACTTATTTGTTCCAAGAAATATTCAGGAAGCACTAGATGATCAAAATTGGAAATCGGCAGTGTTGGAAGAAATGAATGCACTTGAAAAAATAAAACATGGGAGATCGTTGACTTGCCCAAAGGAAAAAAGACTGTTGGATGTCGATGGTTGTTCAATATTAAGTGTAAAGCAGATGAAAGTGTGGAGCGATACAAAGCACGTATTGTGGCAAAGGGCTTTAGAAAAACCTACGACATTGACTATCAGGAGACTTTCGCCCCTGTAGCAAAAATGCATTCTATTTGAGTTTTGTTATCATTGGCTGTTAATTTGAATTGGAAATTACACCAGCTGGACATAAAAAATGCATTCTTGAATTGAGACTTGGAAGAAGAGGTGTTCATGAGCCTACCACCTGGGTTTCAGGGAAAGTATGGTCAAAACAAAGTGTAAACTCAGAAAATCTCTATATGGTTTAAAACAGTCACCGAGGGCCTGGTTTAAACGTTTTTTAAAGGCTGTGAAAGCTCAAGGGTATTATCAAAGTCAGGCAGACCATACTATGTTCTATAAACACAGTAAAAAAGGGCAAATTGATGTCTTAATTGTATATGTAGATGATATAATTTTGACAGGTGATGACTTTGAAGCAAATTGCTGTCTTAATTGTATATGTAGATGATATAATTTTGACAGGTGATGACTTTGAAGAATTGGCAAGGCTAAAACAGAAACTGGCAGAAAGTTTTGAAGTTAAAAACTTGGGAACTTTGAAATACTTTCTCGGAATGGAGTTTGCTAGGTCAAGAGAAGGAATATTTGTGAATCAACGAAAATATGTTCTTGACTTACTCAAAGAGACGGGACAACTTGGGTGTAAAGCTGCTGATACTCCACTTGAAGCTAACCTGAAGTTAGAGGAAGCCAAACCTGAGAATGTGGTTGATAGAGAGAGATATCAAAGGCTGGTAGGAAGACTAATTTATTTGTCTCATACTCGCCCTGATATAACCTTTGAAGTTAGTATGATAATCCAATTCATGCACTCTCCTGGACGGGAACACTTTGATGCAGTAAACAGAATTTTAAGGTACTTACAGGGTTCATCGGGCAGAGGACTTATGTTCAAGAAACGAGATCAGTTGAATGTGGAAGTGTATACTGATGCCGATTGGGCAAGAAGCACCATTGATAGACGATGTACTTCAGGGTATTGCACATTTGTTGGAGGAAACTTAGACACTTGGCGGAGTAAAAAACAAAACGTAGTGGCAAGGAGCAGCGCAGAAGCAGAATTCAGAGCTCTAGCCAATGGCATATGTGAAGTTATGTGGTTAAAAAAACTCCTTGAAGAGTTAAAAGTGACTGTTTCTCCTCCTATTAAGGTATATTGTGATAACAAGGCTGCCATTTCAATTGCTCACAATCCAGTTCTTCACGATAGAACAAAGCATGTTGAAGTTGACAAACACTTTATCAAGGAAAAGCTTGATAGTGGTATAATTTGTATCCTCTACATCCCTACCAAGGAACAAGTTGCTGACATCTTGACTAAAAGGTTACCCAAAGGACAGTTTGAAGTTTTAAGAAGCAAGCTAGCTATGGATGATATCTACAAGCCAACTTGAGGGGGAGTGTTGAATAGAATATTTTCAATTGTATAGGAGATTTTGTAGTTTAAATAGACCCTATTTTTGGGAATTTGATTAGTCCTTTAATTATGTAGATTTGTTTCCTTTAGGGTTCTCCTTGTAAACTCTATTTAAGAGTTTTGTACTCTGTTATATTCGGTAAGGCAGTATTATCGTTTTCTAGAGTTATCCATATTCCCTCACAGATGCCTTGAGTAAGTGCTCTATACTATGTCTCTGCGATACTACGAGACACTACTGATTGTTTTTTGCTCCGCCAAGTCACCAAATTTCCCCAAACACAGGTACAATACCCTGAGGTAGATCGTCTATCAACAATAGATCCAACCCAATGTGCAGCAGTTAAAACCTCAACTTCCTTGTGGTTGTCTTTCGAAGAATAGGCCTTGACCAGGTGTCATCTTCAAATATCTTAGTATCATGTACACTGCTCCTATATGCTCTTCCATTGGATTATTCATGCATTGACCAGGTGCCATCTTCAAATAACTTAGTATCTTGTGCGCTGCTCACATATGCTCTTCCATTTATTCATGAATTGGCTTACTACACTCACGCCAAAACTAAAGTCTGGTCTAGTGTGAGAGATAAATGAGCTTTCTACCAATTTGATACCTCATTTTAACAACTACTAAGCTGACATCATTTCTTTGGCCAACATTCTTTTGAGATTGAGAAGTTCTTCAACGTGATCTCCACGTAGAATAGTGTCGTCGATATAACCGATAAGGATTGCTCTTTTGTTCGAGGGTGATTGTTTAACAGACATAGTGTGATCTGCTTGGTACTTAATGTTAAGATATGGATTTGTTGCAAAGAATATCAAGACAGATGTAATGGAATTAGATTGATTGTAATCCCTAAATTGCAGGGATTTTCTTTAAGGGTGATATACTTGTAAATAAACTGATGTATTCTCATTGATCAAAGCGTGAAATATAATTTTCTCTATTTCTTCACATGGTAGCAATGCCATCAGACTGATCTTGGGAATCATCCGATTTTGTTTTTCAAAAAATTTCTGCTCCTTCAATTATGGCGGACACTACTGAAAAAAAAATCTAGAACTGATGTGAACTCCGCTGAGCATTTGGCCGTTGTATTAATGGCTGATTTGCATAATATTACTGCATCTCGACTAAATGGAAAATTATTTGAAGTGGTCGCAACTTGTTCGAACAACACTGAAGGGACGAGGAAAGTTGCGCCACGTACTTGGCGCAGGGCCTGATTCGAAAGATCCGAAATTTGCCACATGGGATGAAATAGATTCTCTAGTGATGTCGCGGTGTGGAACTCGATGATTCCAGAAATAAGTGATGCGTGCATGTTCCTCGGCAGAGCCAAGGAAGTCTGGGAGACCATCAAGCAAACATATTCAAAGGTTCATGATGCAGCCCAGATTTATTCAAAAGCCCTTTAGAAACTCTCAATAAATTCTCACCAATTTTACTGCCTCAAACAATTTGGTTCCAAGGATCTTTGGCAGTGCTTCTTTTGTTCACATTCATCCACACAATAGAGGCAAACTTGATCCCCGAGCTCTTAGGTGTCTTCGTTGGCTATTCCTCCACTCAAAAAGGGTACAAATGTTTCCATCCTCCCACAAAAAAATATTTTGTCTCGGCTGATGTCACATTCGACGAATCAACATCCTACTTTCCCAATAGCTATCTTCAGGAGGGGAAATTGGGTGAACATACAGAACATGAAATGCAAATGTAAGTATGCAGATTCCTACAATCCTACTTTCCCAACACCTATCTTTCAAGTTAATTCCTAAAAATCAGTATGCAGATTTCCACAGTTTTTTTTTATAGATAACTAGAATTTTATATATATAGTGAAGTAAGTAGATACAAAAAGTGAACCAGCGGTCCACAAAAGCTAACTAGGTCCTTTGCAAACAAAGGCAACTATCATCTAAATCAAAGCCAATTTCCAATCCCTATACAAGTCTAATAAAGCCAAAGAATGGAAGCTAGAACCCTTGTGAGCCCACATGGAAACTCTCAGTTTGACTTTGTCCCAAACTTCCTCAACTGTTTCTACACTATCATCAAAAATTCTTCTATTCCGCTCCAGCCAAAGCGACCAACATACGCAATGAATCACTATCAACCAAAACACTCTCCCTTTTTGTCCAAGCCGACCTCCTAGATCCATAGCAAAAAGATCTTTTGTTGAGTTTGGAATTACCCAAGACAGTCCCAGTTCCTTGAGAGCAAGATTCCACATGAAACCAGAAAACGGACAGTGAATAACCAAATGGTCCTGAGTCTCCCCCCCCTGTTTGCATAGTACGCACCAGCTCGGACTAAGGGAGATGTTCGGGAGCCTCTTTTGAATCAAATCACAAGTAGGCAGCCTCCCCAACGCAGCTGTCCATGAGAAAAACTGAATCTTTGTCGGAATCGGTGCTTTCCAGATTGGGTAGAAGAGAGGGAAAGTAGGGAATCGCTCGACCGGAAAAAAAGACTCAAAGAAGGATTTAACTGAAAATACACCTGAGCTGTCCCACACCCATTTCCTCACATCCTCAGCGCACTCTATTAGATTGACCCCCCTCAAAAGTTCCAGCAGATCACCTAGCTGGCCCAATTCATCATCCCTTAGATCGCGTCTAAAATGCAGGTTCCAAGATAAAGAATTGGAGGAAGGATATGGATCTTGACAAAGGAAAAAAGAGATCTGTCTATTATGCTCCCTGGAAATCAGAAAAAGATTAGGAAATAAGACCTTAAAACTAGAATTCCCAACCCAACAATCTTCCCAAAATCTAAATCTATCCCCCCCTAGAACCACCGCCCTCACAGAGTGACTGAAAGCCAAATACGTCCTCGATATAAATTTCCACAGACTTCTAAAAGTGTTGTGTCTAGCCAATCCCGCATCCCAACCGTTATCTTGAACACCGTATTTACTTGCTATAATTTTCTTCCAAAAAGTATCCCCCTCCGTCGAGAATCTCCACCACCACTTACCTAGCAAAGCCTTGTTCCGAAGGCAAATATTACCTATTCCCAAGCCTCCTCTATCTTTAGGTCTACAAATTTTATCCCATCCAACCAAATGACAATGGGCCTCCCCGTCCGCTCCATCCCACAAAAAATTCCGCATAATTTTCTCCATCTCCTTTGCAACGCCACGTGGTATCCTGAACAACGACATAAAATACAGTGGAAGGGCACTCATTACCGCCGAAATTAGCGTGAGTCTGCCACCTCTCGAGAGAAATGCTTTCTTCCAGCTTGCTAACCTTTTAGACATCTTAAAGATCACTGGTTCCCAAAATGAAACCCTTAATGGGTTCCCTCCCAAGGGTACTCCGAGGTATTGAATGGGCCAAGATTCCACCCCACAGCCTATCTCCCTAGCCAAGCCATCCTCCAATTCTTTTTCACAGTTACAGCTCAAGAGGGCACTTTTCTCCTTGTTGATCTTCAACCCAGACATATCACAAACGACGAGCAGGATGTCCATTAACATTCTCACATGATTCTCACTAAGCGCAAAAAACAGGGTGTCATCGGCAAATTGAATGTGAGAGACCTCAACTCTATCCCGCCCTATCTCCCACCCTCTAAAGATACCTGCAGACTTAGCCTTGTCAATCAATCTTCCCAAAACATCCGCCACCAAGTTGAACAGGAACGGAGATAAGGGGTCTCCTTGTCGTAATCCTTTCTCCCCCTTGAATTTACCATTTGGTCTTCCGTTAACAATAACTGAATAATTTACGTTGTTGAGGCATCCTTTAATCCATTTCCTCCATCTATTCCCAAACCCTTTCTTGAAGAGAACAAAATCCAAAAAGCGCCAATCTACGTTATCATAGGCTTTCTCAAAGTCCGCCTTGAATACCCAACCTCTCTTCTTCTTCAATCTGAATTCTTCCACAGCCTCATTCGCTATCAAGCAACAATCCAAAATCTGACGACCTTCAATGAACGCATTCTGTGAATGTGAAATAGTGATCTCTAGCACCTTCTTAAGACGCGATGCTAGCACCTTAGCGATTATCTTGTAAAGACTAGTGATTAGGCTGATGGGTCTAAAGTCCTTAATGCACCGCGAATCTTTCTTTTTTGGAACCAAGCAAATATAAGTCTCATTCGTTACACCGTTCACAATACCTCCCTCATAAAATTCCTTGAACACCCTCATCAAATCCTCTTTGATCGTATGCCAACACTCCTTGTAGATTTCCATTGTGAAACCATCCGGTCCCGGGGCTTTCGATCCTTCACACTCAAACACTGCTTGTTTAATTTCATCCTCGGAAAAGGGTAGCTCAAGCTGCTCCATAGAATCTCTGTCAATTGCACTCCATTCCACCCCTTCAACACCCCAACCCCCTCCCTCTGGTTTGCTATAAAGCTTTGTGAAGAAATCTATAATTGCTGATCTGATGACGTCCTTATTAGTGCTTACAGTTCCATCTTCCAGTTCCATACTTTCTATACAATTCCTGCTTCTCCTTTGGCTAAGTAACGAATGGAAGAATTTTGAATTACAGTCCCCTTCCTTTAACCATTTAACCCTAGCCTTCTGAGCTTCCATTTGCAATTTCCTACAAACTAACTCCTCTAACTCAGATCTGAGAACTCTTCTGTCCTCCACCAAACTATCTGATCCCGTACCTTCCCACTCTTGAACGTCCAACGCTTGAATCTTGGTCTCTAGCTCATATCTCCTCGTATCTAAGTTCCCAAAAATCTGTACATTCCATCTCTTAATCTCTGCTTTCATTCCCTTCAATTTGTTCATAAATTTATAGCCTTCCCAGCCTTGAGGATTTTGACTCGACCACCTATTGAAGAATTCCTCCTTGAAGTTCTTATGTTTAAGCCAAACATTTTCAAATCTAAAAGGAGTAGGCCCCCACTCCTCCTTGGATGTATTCAAAATCAAAGGAAAATGATCAGAAGTGATTCTCGGTAACACTGATTGTCTGCAGAACCCGAACTCCTCCTTCCATCCTCCCGAGAACAAGAATCAGTCCAGCCTACACCAAATGGGTGAGACCCGCATATTTGACCACGTGAATTTTGCATTCAACAAAGGAGGATCGTACAGCTCTAGCTCATTAATCAAAGCATCAAAGCATCTCATGCTACTGGTTAAGGTGCTGCTATTCAATTTCTCACTCAAAGATCTGACCACATTGAAGTCTCCGCCTACACACCATAAGGGGCCGCAAATCACCTTCAAACCTGCTAGTTCATCCCAAAAATTCTGACGAGCTCTTGGTCCACACGGACCGTAGACTGCTGAGAACCACCACGCTGAGTTAGGATCCTTTTCTATTTCAATAGAGACCGAGAACTCCCCAATCAGGTTATCCTTTACTACCACCGTCCGCGGGTCCCAAGCTACCAAAATTCCTCCAGATCTGCCCCACGCTGGTAGCTCCACCCATTCTATGAATCTGGATTTCCAAAGGCTCGCTACAAACCTCCTATCCACCCGCTGCCTTTTAGTTTCCAAAAGAACCACTATATCCGGTTTCTCTCTTCGGAGGATTGTTCTGATCAAGCCTCTCCTACTACTTGATCCACCCCCTCTAATATTCCAAGAGAAAATCCGCATAAACGAACTGTATAGCCCTACGTAAACCACTCCTTGAGGTTTTTAGAGTAAAACCACAGCCACTGGATCTCCAAAGCTAACTCTTTTCACCTCCAGTTTAGCAAGACAATTGTTCATTAAGTCCTCCTTCACAGCCGCTGCCACCACAACCTCCTCCAAACCCTCTCTCTTCTCCGACATCTGAAGAGCTGGCTTATCATTTAGGACGAGGTTCTACCCCTCCCCCCCCCCCCCACACCCACCCCCCTCCCATCAGAAAGGGAAAAACGGTTTGGAAGGTTAAGAGGATTGGGATTGATTGGAATAGCCGTCGATTCCGACTTGGGCTCATTATCGCTCACGTGTCCCTGTGAAGGATTAGGATACGAACCTGGATAAGATGCGAAGATGCCCCTGATGTCCTCAAGACAAGAATTTGACGGGGAATTGACAAGAGAGTCGCCCACCACTGAACTACTAGTTTGGAACGAGTCAGAATCCTCCGATGATAGATCATCCCCTGAGTCTAGAAGAAATTCATCCTCTAATATCCCATTGCACATGCTGGTATTGCCTTGTAAGCCATTTCCCAGCGGGTCTAAATACCAGCTGCTATCTCCATTCCCAGTGTTTCTGAACCCCGCGTCTCGGCCTTTTCTTCTTGAATAAACAATCTCAAAACGTGGAGGAGAGGATCTCTCCAACACTTTGCCAGTCTCTTTGGGAGTTGTCTCTGTCTTATCCTCTTCAAACTCCCTCAAAGGTTGTATTATTCTTCTCTGGAACTCGCCCACCACTTTTGGACATAATCTTTTGAGTATTTTAACTTGGCGCCCTCCTAGAATAGGTTCTGATCCCCACGATCTATCGCCGCTGCCTCCTACTTCTTTTGAGATTAGGTGAAGACTCCCCTTGTCTGAGTTATTCTCAGCTATCTCCTCCTCTTCACTGTTTTGATTGTTAACTAAAGCCTGCCCCTTTAACTCATCTACTGGATGCACAGGTTCATTCCTCTTCGATCCTTCCTCACCCCCAACACCCGAGAAAGAAACCTTCTCTCTTTCCACTGCTGCCTTCCCTGCTCCTCGTCCTACTGTCCCTCTAGTTCCATTCATCACTACTTGAGCGAATGAGCGCTTTTCGTAGTAATCATAAGCTTCTGGGTTGACCGATACCACTTCAATTCGCACCATCATTAAGCCTCGAGATGTCGAAATTTGTACGAACCCGTTGATGAAGGCTCCTTCTGGGCCTACCACCTTTATTTTAGCGGCAGACAAATCTCGAAGCAAGATAGTATCTTGGCTAATATCCAGTAAGCCCCCGCATTGCTCCCCCACGCTCCTGAAGAGTTCACTTGACCATAAGTCCCAAGGCAATCCAAATATCCTCACCCAGCTATTGCAACAAGCAAACATCTCTACTTCCCTGTTGACTTCCGTTCTCCATCCTTCAAAGAACAATGTCACCCTATTGTCGAAATAGCCTTTCTTCAGTCCCACAAAATATGAAGCCTCTTCTGCATTGTAGGGCCACCAAGCTGCCTTGTTGGCCTGAAACGGGAATATTTCTATCCTTCTCTTCACGGCCGTGCTTAAAGCAGAAGCCACCTCCACCCAAGATATGTTGACCCGTGCCTTAGTAATGATGATTGCTTTCTGCCAATCCTTGACTGAGCAGGGGCGAATATTCTCATTAGCCAATAGATCTCGCGATGCCAATTTGTCCGGATTCTTGGTTTCCCGTTGCTTAGGTATTTCGACCCCCTTTTTCTTTCTGGCATGAGCCCAAGCATTGACGTTCTCCCTTTGTAAGAAAAATCGCAAATGATTAGCCAGCTTGATCCAGCCTCCCTCTGCACGCCCCCTGGGAACGATTATACGTTGCTTGAAACCCCCCGGCGCTATTTTAAGCACTTCCAGAAATCTTCCTCTGTTATTGAGATAATTGTGCGTAGAAACAGCAGCTTCCTGTCCTCGGAATTTACTGAAGACGGAACTCGAATTAGGGTGTTTGATAAACCCCCAAAGTTTCGTCCAAAGCCACCTCGCACAGTTCAAATCCAACTCCAGCAAGAAGCTAGCTCTCCTCGTTCTTTCTGTCAAGCAAATCGAAGCCCCTCCCTGACCCATTTTGATTATGAATACCTTCTGCTCAATTTTGACGTCCTTCGTCGCTTGTGGTGGCCTTATCTCGAAAGGCCCCAATCTGTATTGCCCATTCTCCGCCCGCCTCGGCATCCTACTAGAAAAGTTTCGACGGCTTGAAGTCAAAGGAAAATCTAGGAAAGAGGGTAGAAGAAAGAGTCTAGAAAGGAATCGAGAGAATGCGGGTTCAGAAAGGAAAGGACTGAAGAGGAGAGAGAAAGAGAAAGAAAAGCCAAGAAAGAGAGATGAGGTAAAGGCTGGGATCGGCCGGATCTATGGTCGGAAATCTGAAGGGAAGAGGAAAAGGGAGGTGCGAGGCGAAGTCATCGCGTTGTTTTCCTTTGAACAAACTATAGTTAATCAATAACACATTTCTATTCTTCAAACAATGTCATTCAGGCATTCATAGCGCAAAAGGCGCAGAGACGTATACCTTTGTATCTCCATTGCCTCCTCCACTTAGATTTCCACAGTTAAACATATGCTAATCATACAGCAAATATGATACTAAATGCGAATGTAAGTTCTGGTGTCAGTTTTTTAATTAATCACTCGCATATCTAAAGAACTATGGATATGAAACTGATATTTAAGCACAAACATAAAAAAAAATAAGAACGCCAAAAAATTTAAGGATGACCTTTTTTATGCTAAGAAAATATTAATGAAACATATCATCATAAGGATAAGAGGATGGGACATTCACGTATGAAAAACCTGGAGGATAGACTCTGATATAAGGATAGAAGCAGAAGTCCTTAACATCTTCCAAAAGTCATTTCCACAACTTTCAAGTGTTGCAGGTTTCCATATGTCACTTAGCGTAATCCTTGGCAAAAAGCTTTCACTGTATGAATGGAAATTTCATGTTGGTTGATTATGTATAAATGGAAATTTCAGAAAGCCACATGCAGTCCTAAATTGAGAAGATAATCATCTTCATTAATTCTCATAGAATTTATGCAGATGCAGAAAGGAACATGACATTACAATTGACTATGTTATACCTAAAACTAATACTCAAAAAAATAACAGACATTGAGATGTAATAGAGAAACTAACACCAAATCCAAAAGTCAACCTTACCAACCACGAACCTCATACACAAATTCCATGTTGACAGTGAACTCCTATTTATTTTTAACAGCTTAAAGGTCTCAATGTAGATCATGTGAGGAAGATGGCTGTCTCACCGCACACAACATAATATGGCTAGAGGTACAGGTTCCATGGCTGTTACTGGCGAAATTTTAGAAGATAAAGGAAATTTGACCCAACAAGTTCATCTTCTTGGACTGCTATTAAAGTAGTGCGCTTTTTTTTTCTTTTTTTTTTTTGATAAGAAACGTAAAATATTATATAATTAAAATAGGGTTGATTACAAAGGTAGTGCGCTTTTATCTTAATGGAATTGCTATCTCCAGGATAAGTGAAATTTTCCAAGAAGAAGATTGTAGGCTTGGCAGAAGTATAAATCTGTTGGATAATACAAATAAGATCAGCACCAGTTCTACACTTCGAAAGAGTGTCAAATTTGAGATGAGACACCGAAATCGTGGAGTTGTCTAGCAATTATATAATGGTCAACTACTTGAGCAAGAGAGAGAGAGACATTGTGTCAGTCAGGGAATACTAAAATGTCATGTTCATATAATGAATTCCAATTCAAAGCAAAGTAAGGATGCAAGACCAGTCTCTAAATTTTTTAACATTGAAGGTTGTACGTCATATGGCAGTGTTGCTTCAATGACTGTTTAAAGAAAAGAAATCATAGCAAAGAAAATAGAGGAATTAAGAAACACTCCATGAGGATTCAATTGAGACTTACAATACTAGTATGAAGGAAGCATGGATTTTTCTTCTCTGTAATTGAAATTACAGCGCAAGAACTTATTATGGACTCCAAAAATTTTGATGCCTTCTGAACCTGCTTTAGAATGGCTTATTTAATAGGGTAATCACATAGCTATCTAATTAAACTAAAATAGAACGTCTGCAACAGAATTCGAGCTAGAACCCATGCCAACAAAGAATCTAAAGTGATCAAGGACTATCATGAATCCCATAATCTTTAGGATAGGGAAGCCTTCTGGTAAATAACTAGAATGCAAAAAAACCATGGGAAATGTTAACGAGAAGATATCAAAGAACCAATGAAAACCCTTTTGGATTTTTCTCTTCGACTGTGTCACCCCAGCAATGTAAAACAAAAATTTAACTATAGGTATCCCAGCGCTGCCAACCCCCACAAACATATTAACTAATTGGTAAAGTAAAAATTATTAATCAACACACGTTTAGACAAGTCATTAGTTTAATCCAATAAAATCCAACAAGCTCAGACCTGAGATGAGATTCACAAGTACTCTTGGAATCAAGGTCATATGCTTGCAAAGGTTTTGATGGTACTAAGCCCAATAAAATAAAAAACTTTCTCAAGAGCCTCTCACGAGGCCCAACTGCCGAAAGAATTGCTTCATAACGAGTTACTGCCTTCTGCGCTGCCTCCCAGATTGGAAGATTATTTGATATGCTGTCAACTTCTTTAGGGTCATCACATATTTGATCGTTTGAATTTGGTTGCAAGGAGAGGGAAAATTCTTTAAGCCGAATTATAATTTTATCTACCAGACCTTCAGTGTCTTTTTTCAGGCTTATTCTTTCAAAAACCTGTGCAATGAGAAATTAAAATTGTCAAAACGTCAAGCATAGTAAAAAACTCAATGAAACAATACACAACAGAAGAATCATATAACCAATCTCTCTATTCTAGGTTTTCCGAAAAGGTTGATTTGCATGAACCTTGCATAAATTTAAACATGGAAAGGAAGTACTATAAATGTCTGTGGAATAAGATCAGTATATAGGAATGCTTATGCAAATGATGATGAAGGTTTTCCAGCTAAAAATTGGGGAATAATATTCAGACAAAGTTCTTTCAAATACAATGTAGCTGAAAATTGGTGGAAAGTTTGGAAAGCAAATAGTTTATGTTATTTTTCTTTGTTTGATAGTCTAGAATTTGCTAGTGGCAAGTGGAGGACATTCTCTTGGAAAGAACTGCAGCTTTGGTCTCCGAGAACCAACCTTAGCTCTAAAGATTGTCATTCGTTTCCTTCATCCGCTATGAATCTACATATCCAGTGAAAGGATACAACCATTAATCATATGTACGATTCTCTAGTTCCTTTAATTTGGTTAGTAATTGACAATTCTCCCGTGGACGCCAGAAATGGTGGTCATAGCAAATTCTTAAATTCTCTTGTTCATTTATTTCGGTTACTATTTGATATTTCAGCAAGGAAACAGTGGTAGCAACAAATTATTAGGAAAGTCCCGAAAATTAAAAATAAGATCACACACTTATTACTGTGAGGTTTTGCCAAAAATGCCATTTATTTGTTGTAGCTCAAGAACAACATAACCTACAGCTCAGTGCGACTAAATCCTTCAAGAGAATATTCAGCATTGAGATTATCATGTTTTTAAGGATAAGTTGCAAGTGATAAGTTCGATCTTCTTGAATGGAGCTATAGCAATCTACAAAGATATGATAATCTAACCCACTAAATGCCACATTCTCTTGCAAACCACAGCAGAACAACTGGCATCTTGTCAATAGAAAGCTTAAACAGAAGCAAACTTGAGAATAAGACCTGTGATTCAGGTATGCGTCACAGTTTGTTTCCTTGAGCTCCACGAGACAAGATAAGGTGAAAATAATGGTTACGGGCCCATTTTTATGGCACTAATCATGGCTTTGAAAGGTATGACTCTGGAAATTCATTTTCATCAACTATGCAAGAAGCCAAGGAAAGATTGCATAATGTGTGATAGTGTTCCTCATCAATATTTCACTCACTTTTATTATATCAACATATATCCTGGTTCAGCCTAGGGCATCAATGCCTCATTTAATGCTTCCTCACCCGTAAAAAACATCATTCATTGCTTCAAGGATTTTCTTTTCTTTTAGGAGAAATGAACTACTTGCAAGAAGCCAAGAACATTGAAAAACAGCCTATTTTGAATGTCAGGCCATCAGTTCAAACATCAAAGGCAATTATTGAAATGTAACAGCTCATATTATTAATTTACAAAAGATTTGTGAGATTTCACAGCAGCTCTTTCATGCCTCATACTAAATTCGCTAGTGATAGACTATTATAGAAAGTTGTTTAGTGAATTAGGGAATGGGGGACGGGTGTAGAAGGAGTGGAGTGGAGTGCAATTGATAGAGATTCCATGATACAGCTCGAGCTACCTTTCTCAGATGAAGAAGTTAAAAAAGCAGTTTTGGATTGTGATGGATCGAAATCCCCGGGGCCCGACGGTTTTTCAATTGAAATTTATAAGGAATGCTGGCATACAATCGAAGGGGATTTGATGAAGTCGTTTGAGGAGTTTTTTGATGGAGGAATTGTAAATGGAGCGACAATGAAACATATATATGTTTGATCCTTGTTACGTGCCTGAGTTTGGGATCGAGTTATGGGACGTTGGACCGAGAAATCTCTTAGTTTGGAATAAGATTCCTGCTGATTTGATTTACGACCTTGACGACCTATGATTAGTTGAATATTTGGGGCTCGAGGAAAACAAGAGAACCACCCGATCTTGTGAAACAAACGTTTATATTGATGTCACGCCCCGAGACCGAGACGTGCCACCGGCGTTGTTTCAAATTCACACAAATTATAAAACAACCAGCCTCGTAGTACAGTTTAAACCAAACCAGTCTATTATCATAAATAAACTTCAAAACAATGTCTTTACAACTCGATAAATCCAAAATAACAAAACATATGCGGAAGCGTCTAAAAACTTAATAATAAAACATTAATGTAAAAAAAATCCCAAAACAAACATAACGAAATTTAGTCTTAATAATATTCTATCACCATCCCCAAAACATATCTTGTTCACGTTCCTCTAAGTCATCATCTTTATGATCTGGAAAGGAAAAGTAAGGGGTGAGTGTTTTGGGAAACACTCAGCAAGTGGGGGCCGATCGATCATTCCAAAATATATATATATATATATTTATATCAAAAACTCATTAATTAACTTAAATCATAACATTTTATATCATGTCTCAACATAGCATAACATAAACAATATCATAACATATATGACATGACATAACGTAATTTTTGACAAGACACTGAAATTCCTCTCATTAATCGTGGCTAACTGATCAGTTCCCTATATGTAATCCCTCTAAGGGGTGAGGTCATAGAACGGTTATTATACCCACCGCATCAGGGCCATAACATAACATGGTTCGGAAATTCCCTTTCCACTTCTAATTCGATTCATAACAGTGTCAAAACATATTTTCAGCAAAACATCATCATGAATAATATTAAATAACAAAATTCCAACAATTAATATGAGCGATCGAATTTTGTAAAACATACATATAATTTTAAAACATAAGCCCACTTACCGAATATATTCGCTTGAGAATAAAATACTTGAATAAGCAAATCTTCGACCGAAACTTCAGAGAGCAATTCCCGAAAATTCAGAATTGAATTCTAGCAATTCCTATTGGTTGGTTTTTCCCAAATTGGCAGAATGATTGGACTTTAATCCTTAGACCCTGCACGTGCTCTATTCCAAATCACCAACCAATTCTTCCAAATTTGAAATCCACGTGAATATGAGCTAAAGGACAAATCCCCTTTGTGGTTTAGTTGGAAAATAAAAATAAAAGGGAATAAAGTTTGACAGAACTTTGGCTCAAAGAAGCAGCCTCTCCTACATGAATAAGCCAAAAGAAAAATAGCAGATTTATGAATGTGAAATTTGTGAAGGTTTGGGTCTGTATTTATAGGCACTCAAAAGAGTTGATGATAGACTAGGATAGTGGCATTCAAAGTTTGAATAAAACTCTATCTCTCAAGATTTAACTCTATCAAAATCTTGATCACTTATCTCAATAATATTTTATCAAGATACCCAAAATTATAATCTATCTCCAACAATATCTAATACTAATTATCACAATTAAATTAATAAACAAAATAATAATAAATTAAAAATGTTAACCTTAAGGAAAATTACGGTCTTCACATCCTTCCCTCCTTATTGGAAGTTTCGTCCTCGAAACTTGAATTAACTTTGTTCTTCGAATAAGTATGGATACTTCTCCCGCATCTTCTCCTCCAACTCCCATGTAGCTTCTCTTTCAGTGTGATTTGACCATTGAATTTTGACATAAGGGATAGTCCTTCGCCTAAGAACTTGGTTCATGGTATCCACGATTCGAATAGTAACTTCGTTGTACTTCAGCTCCTCATTCAGATTACCATCCGTCACTAAGGGTTCGGCTTCCAAAATATGACTTGGGTTGGGAATGTATTTTCTTAGTTGAGAAACATGAAATACATTGTGGACCCTTGACATAGAAGGTGGTAAAGCTAGTCGATATGCCAATGTTCCCACTTTGTCGAGAATTTCAAATGGTCCCACATATCTCGGATTTAATTTTCCAGCACTGCAAAAACGTACTACACCCTTCATAGGTGAAAGTTTGACATAAGCTTTTTCACCCACTTCAAATGCGACAGGTCTTCTTTTCAAGTCTGCCCAACTTTTCTGACGATCTTGTGCAGTTTTAAGTTTCTCCTTGATTATTGCAACCTTTTCTACTGTCTCTTGAATAATTTCGGGTCAGATGACAGCCTTTTCTCCGACTTCATCCCAATAAAGAGGAGAACGACATTTTCTCCCATACAGTGCTTCATACGGAGCCATTCCAATGCTGCTATGATAGCTGTTGTTGTAAGCAAACTCAATTAAAGGTAAATGTGCGGTCCAATTGCTGCTGAAATCCAGGGCACATGCCCGCAGCATATCTTCGAGGGTTTGGATTGTCCTCTCAGTTTGGCCATCAGTTTGAGGGTGATAAGCCGTACTGAGTGTGACTTTACTCCCCATAGCTTGCTGAAAGCTCTTCCAAAAGCGCGATACAAATCTTGGATACAAATCTTGGATCTCGGTCAAACAGAAACAACTTCCCAAGAAGCCTCAGATGGCGCCAGTCCTTGCCAATGAACTAAAAACTCTTGGTTACCATTGCGTATGCGCGTATCCAAGATGGCCTGCGGTTGTCGGCTTTCCTCGTCGGTCGGAAACTGTGGAAGCACAGGATCTGCATCATGAGTGCCTTTGAATGTTTTGAGTGCCGAAACATGAAAAACTGGATGGATTTTGGATGACTCTGGAAGTTGAAGTTTGTATGCGACTGACCCAATGCGACTGAGGATCAGAAATGGACCATAATAACGAGGGCCGAGTTTCGGATTTTTGCGTGAAGCTAACGATTTCTGGCGATAGGGCTGTAGCTTAAGCAACACTTTGTCCCCCACGTTGAACTGGAGTTCACGATGAGCAGCATCATAATGTGTTTTCATGGAGTTTTGTGCTTGCAAGAGCCTGTTTCGCAATTCCAGGAGAACTTGATCCCGAGTTTGTAACTCTCGATCCACGGAATCAATGCGTGAGAGCCAGGAGCAGTATGGCAGTAATCGAGGTGGGGGCCGCCCATAGACGGCTTCAAATGGCGTAGTGCGAAGAGAAGAATGAAAACTGGTGTTGTAGCAATACTCGGACCACGACAGCCAACTGACCCATTTCTCTGGATAGTCCCCCGTGAAGCAACGCAAATACATCTCCACAATGCGATTGACAGCCTCTATTTGAACATCGGATTGCGGGTGATATGCTGAAGTATAGCATAATTGTGAACCACTTAGCCGGAAAAGTTCCTTCCAAAAAGAGCTTGTAAAGGTAACATCTCGATCAGTAACAATGGTATCCGGCAGCCCATGCAATTTAAACACGTGATCAAAGAAAACTCGAGCCACATGCACCGCCGTATAAGGGTGCGAGAGTGCTAAAAAATGAGCATATTTAGAGAGGCGATCCGCAACCACCAATAGCACATTTTTACCTTGCGATATCGGAAGCCCTTCAACGAAATCCATGGATATATCAGCCCATACATGTTGTGGAATTGGAAGGGGTTGGAGCAACCCTGCAGGTTTTAAAAGTTCCACCTTATTCCGTTGGCAGATGAGGCACGTGGCCACAAACTCTTGGACTTGACGCTTCATTCCCATCCAAAAGAAATCGCGAGAAATGCGATGCAAAGTTTTTTGGAAGCCCTCATGGTAGGCATTGTGTGTACTGGAAATGACAGGTGCAATGGAGGGGGAGTTTTTTGGTAAATACACACGCTGGCGATACCATATAAGACCATCCTGGAACTCCCAAGGCCCGATAACCACGCCTTGCTGGATTTTCTGGATCAACGGTTGTAGCTCTGCCGTTTTATTATGTTCTTCGCGGATCTTGCTGAAAATGTCGACATGAGGCATGGAAATAGCCTATAAACTGCCCCCTTCCTCATCACGCCGAGACAGCGCGCCTGCCACCACGTTGGAGCTGCCCGCTTTGTACTCCACGTGAAAATCAAAACCCAGAAGTTTGCTAATCCAATGTTGTTGTGGGGATGTCGTAATACGCTGCTCCAGTAAAAACTTAAGGCTGTAATGATCGGTGTGAACCACAAAGGTATTTCCCCAAAAATAAGACCTCCAATGGCGCACTGCTTTAGCTAATCCAATTAGCTCTTTTTCATATGCAGGGAGCTTTCTGTGTCGCTGTGGTAAAGGCTGGCTAAAAAGAGCAATGGGGCAGCCATTTTGATGCAAAACCGCGCCAATCCCAATGTCAGACGCATCACACTCCACCACAAAGTTGGTTGAAAAATCCGGCAAGGAAAGAACAGGCGTTGTTGTCATCGTCGTTTTTAATTGGTCAAAAGCTCGAGAAGCTTCGTCGCTCCACTTGAACGAGTTTTTCTTTAATAGCTGGGTAAGTGGTGCGGCAATGATGCCATAATCCTTGACAAATTTACGATAATAACCGGTGAGACCCAAAACCCTCTCAACCCTTTAACCGTGGTTGGAGCTGGCCATTGTTTGACTGCCTTAATCTTGTCCTCGTCGACTTTAACCCCTGTTTGATTGACCACATGACCGAGATAGGCCACTTCTGTCCATGCAAAAATACACTTGGATTGCTTCAAGACAAATCGGTGCAGTCGTAATATCGAAAAAACTGTGCGAACATGACCCAAATGGTCTTCCCACGTTGGGCTGTAGATTAAAATATCATCAAAGAAAACCAAAATAAACTGCCGTAAATACTGCCCAAACACCGAATTCATAATTGATTGGAAGGTAGAAGGTGCATTGGTAAGGCCAAAGGGCAATACTACAAACTCAAAGTGGTCGTGATGAGTGCGGAAGGCCGTCATATGCACACAACTAGGATCCACAAGAATCTGATGGTATCCGGCTCGCAAATCCAACTTGGAATAATATTTTGCACCATGAAGTTCTTCCAACAGCTCGTCGATTACTGGTATTGGGAATTTATCCTTAATGGTTTTCGCATTGAGAGCCCGATAAGAATTAAAACACACGTTTCTGTTCAAAGATGGAATTATATTTCTTCTCATCAGTGGGGCACTTCCATTTATGAAATTCGAACAAATCCAACTGCTGCCAGTGACGGGTGAGTGAAGAAAAGTAGGTGGTGACAGTGTCATCCCCCGTTGTAGGTCATGGAGAATACTCTCTATCGCGAAGAGTTCTGCTGTGTTATCCGTAGATGAGTAAGTATCACGGGCTGCATCCCAGATATCTTTTGCAGAAGGATAGAGGAAAAAATTTCGCCGATCTCCGGAGTCATGGAATTAATCAACCATGACATAACCAAATTGTTCTCTATCTTCCATGCCTTAAACTTGGGTCTTGGATGTGTCCGACAAAAGTTCATCTTTGCCTCTGCCACAGATGAACGTCATCACAGATTGAGACCAATGGAGATAGTTTTGCCCATTTAGTTTATGACATTTGATGGCCCGGAAGAGGCGTCGCCCATCCCATGGGTGGCAGGTGCCGATTTGGAGTTGGTTTCGGAAGGGTCAGAAGGTGGTGTGGCCATACGTATTTTGTCATCGATTCTGCCTACTCTGTGATACCATGTCGTTAAAGAGAATTTGGGCATAAGGGAAACGTAATATTCTTATTCATTGATCAAAAGGAAAGAATACAAATCAGATTTATAGAATATTATTCTTCCGAACTTCCCTAAATTAAGAGATCTAATCTAATCTATTTAGGCTCCGTTTGGTTTGGGTGATAGGATAAATAACATATAGATAAGTAATGTAATGTAATTAAAAAAAATAAGAAATGATAGTTAATATAGTTTTTTATTTGATTGATAAATTATAGTTTATTTTGATTTGATTGATTAAATTTTATATAAAAATGATAAATTATTATTTTGTCCTTTTAACAATAAATAAAATATGAATATATTATTTATAAGGGGTAATATAGTAATTTAAATTCAATAATTTGATTGATGTAAGATAAATCATTAATAATTTGATTGATGTAAGATAAATAATATGTGGAGAAGAACGCAGGATTGGATAAATTAAGTTATACCGAGATTAATAATATACCGTACCAAACGGAGCCTAAAGTTTAAATACCAAAATAAAGATTATTTTTTTTTTTTTTTGAGAGTACAAGTACAATATTTCATCAATATTACAACTACACGATACAACAATGTAATGAAACTGCCCGCACAACCGACGGGACTTGAGCATGAACTCGAGACTTGCTTATCTCGAGCGATGAAATTGCTTAAATCTACCTAAATATACTAGGAAACCTACCCGCCATCAGCGGGAATTGAACCTGAGACCAATTGGTCTCAGGGCCTCACCCTTAACCATTGGGCCAAGGGCTCATTGGCAAATAAAGATTAACCATTGGGCCAAGGGCTCATTGGCAAATAAAGATTATTCTTATCATAACTACTAAAGAGATAAATGCTAATTCAACAGGGTTGTTCTTTGCTAAGACCAACGATTGGAGTCTAAAAGGATTTATAGATGCAGAATGGGTTGGTTCAATTGATGACTGAAAATCAACGTCTAGGTATTGTACGGTGTTGTGGGAAAACTCGGTGACATGGCGTAGCCATCTGATGTGGCTAGGAGCAGTGTGAAAGCAGAATACAGGGCCATGTCTCGTGGAATATGTGAGCTTATTTGGATTAAAAGAGTACTGGAAGAGTTGAAGATAGGATTTGAAAATTCTACGAAGCTCTACTGTGAGACTGTGATAACAAGTCCACTATCATGATAGCTCGCAATTCAGTTCATCATGATCGAACTAAAATTTTGAAGTAGATCGACACTTTATCAAGAAAAAAACCGGAGAAAGGCACAATCAATATGTTCCTACTTCTCAACAACCAACAGATCTAAGGACTAACAAAACAAACTCTTGAATTTCTTGCTCACAAGCTTGGCCTCGTTAAAATCTATAGCTCAGCTTGAGGGGGAGTGATGAAATATTTGGATTGGATTAGATCAAAACTTATTTTATATTTGATAGAATCTTTTTTATATTTGGTAGGATCGTAAATATATATAGATTGATCTTGTGTGTATATATATATATATAGATTGATCCTTACACCAAAAAATCATGGTATTTTGATTTGTATTCTGAAAGTATTAAAGAGAGTTGTACTCCAAGGATTATTGTACAGAATTAATAAAATAGTTTCCTTTTTTTCAAAAACTACTCTCCCCATTATGAATGATAAATAGATCAAATTAAAGGAACTCAAAGCACTAGATATGCTAGTTACCTCGTTTAACCAGCCTCCAAATCTCCCTAAAGGTTTGACAATGAGGAAAATGAAATTTTGCAATAATTTTGACTGTATATAATCGAATTTTTCAGCAATAAGCATTCCCTTCTGTATTTCAGTTGCATAACCCCGCCTGTAAATAAAAATGTGAGAAGAGTGAATGATCTGCCAATGTTGCATCAAGCAAGAGCTATAGAAGATGAGTCTCGGAGAGAAAACAAATGAAATAAACAATACACAGGTGAAAAGGTAAATAAAATTTACAATATTAAACAACTTTAAGAATTTATATTTCATTAATCCTGTTTTGAAGTACAAGAGGAAATTTCTGCGCAAATTAGTCAGAGCTGCATCAGGAATCGCATTAAAAAATATATACTATAAAATGTTTCTGTATTTTCAAATGAAATATCGTTCAAAAGATGTGAACTACTATTGCTTGAGTCCACGTGAGTTGGAAGAAAAAACAATGTGCCTTTGCATGTATTTTAATCAAGAAAGATATTGTTTCCTTCAGGAACATGATATATATGTAAGTTTAGAGAAATAAAAATACCTTGTTATCAGAGAAAAGATGCCAAGAAAATGACTGCTAGTGAATAATAAGTTTCAAAGGCAAATTAAGAATGTGCATATCAAAAGTTCATGCTAAATTCTTCACCACTCTTCTCATTTCGAAAGTGGGGATTGGGCCAAGTAATATTGTACCTGAATATAATGCAATTGGACTTGGATGCTTTTTTCCAATCAACATAAATTGGCAATGTTAAAAGATAATTTGTGTTTAGTGCAGATGCCAACATCAAATCCTGATGTGATAACTCTTCAAACTCAGCATTGTAGAGCAGTTTCATGAAAGCTCGTTGAAAACGGTCTGGGATCACATCACTACATAAAACTTAAACTGTATGTCAAATCCAAGAAACAACTGAACTCAAGTTGATCAAAGAACAAGGGTTGTTTGAATGATAGTCACAATAAATAGCAACAATAGCATATCAGTCAAGTGAACTGAACCATAGAACATGACTAGGGATGGGCGTCAGGTCAGATAGTGTCGGGTTCGGGTTCATCGGGTCGGGTACCCAATCAATCGGGTAGTCATTGAAACCGACCTAAAATATTCTGGTACCCGAAATTTCCTCAATCTTTTTTTTCCAAAATTTTTTTAAACAATATTTTTTAGGATTTTTTATTATTTCAAACGTGATAAATGATATATAAACCAAAGTTACAGAACCCATCTTCATCTTTCTGCTCTTTCAAAATCACTGCATCATTATTTTTTTATATTTTGGAAAATGGTGAAAACACCAGATCTGAAAAGAGATGAGATTTCAGATCACCACACTATCTTGTTCTCCATCGTTAAGCTCGACCTCTGGTTCAAATCAACGGCGGCGGCGAAACCTCTATATAGTTTTTTTTCCTTTCTTTCACACAACGAGCCTAGACAAGGTCACAAAGAAAGGTAGACTGACGCCTGAGAAAACTGGAGATTTAGCAAGACAGAAAACCATGTCAAATTTCTCCATTTCTCTTCTTCTTTTTCTTTTTCACATCTCAAATTAAAACCCTAGAAATGAAGATGAAGAATACGATGACTATTTCAGAGAAGCCCTCTAATTTCTATTTCCTAATTTAAATATAATACAGTATACATATATAATATAATATATAATATATTAGAAAAACCTAACTAAGTCGGGTACCCGACATTTTTTCGGGTAGTAAAAATACTACCCGACACCAACCCGAGATTTATTTTTCGGGTTTGGGTATCAACCCGAACTCAATTTTTTTGCCAACTAACCGACCCGGTCGGGTCCGGTTCCCGACTAAAACACGCCCACCCCTAGACATGACAATGGAGAAATATTTGTAGGTAGACAATTGTAGAAAACGGGCTTATATCCATATAAAGATGGACATCTCAACTTGACAGCAATGGCTTACTAAGTTCATTAATTTGCTTTTTGGAAATGTTCATAAACGTGCAGAATAAAAATATGATATTTTCTATATTTAGAAAGGATACGTATACATGAATATATAGAAATCTCAAAGAAAGTCCTAGAAGAAAATGAGTCTATAAACTATGTAAAATCCCATGACTTATGGGATATCCTAACAAAATAAATTGATCACAATATACCTAATTTACTAAGATATACAGTCTGCCATGAATAACAATAAAATACAGATTAGTATATATTTTTCCACATTCCTCCTCAAACCGGTGAATAGATATTTTAGAAAGTTAATTGTGGACCATCTCCCTTTAGATTTGAGAATGTGTGGCTAAAACATAAAAGCTTTAAATCCTTTTTTTGTCATGGTGGAATAATGCAGAATTTCAGGGTTGGGAGGGGATAAATTTATGAGGAAACTTAAAGCTATGAAGTGCGGCCTTAGAAGATCGAACGAAGAGGTCTTCGGGCTGGTGGAAGTAGGAGTTGCTGAATTGAGAGAAAAAATTAGAAGATTGTATGAGATGGACAGTGAAGGGTTGGGATCTGAGGAGGTGGCAACCGAAAGAAAGGAATCAAAATGTGTTTTAGAAGAAATGGTGTGCCGAAGGAATCAGATTGACTATCAAAACGCAAAGGTGAAGTGGGTTAGGGAAGGGGACCACAATACAAAGTTCTTTCACTTCCTTTTGAATCAGCGGAAGTGTAACGCTACAATCGAAAAATTGGAAAGGGGTGATTGGTCGGTTACTATTGATAAGGATCAAATAGAAACAATCATAGTCAAGTTTTTCAAAGATCTGTATAGTAAATCAGAGGTGAGGGGTTGGGGTATCAAAGGAGTGGAGTGGTGCCCTATTGATGGTGAGTTGGGACCAGAGATGGAAAAACCTTTTCAGAAGATGAGGTTAAGAAAGCAGTGTTCGAGTGTGATGGCTGTAAGGCTCCAAGACCGGATGGATTTACAATCGCATTTTATCAGGAATGTTGGGATATTATTAAATGAGACCTAATGAAGGTTCTCAGTGAATTTTTTGAAGGGGGTGTCATCAATGGAATAATTAATGAGACATATATCTGTTTGATCCCGTAGAAGCAAGATTCGATCAAGGTTTAAGATTTTAGGCCCAGTGATCTCACTACTAGTCAATACAAGATCATAGCTAAGGTTCTATCTGTACGGATGAAGAAACTCATGTTATACACAATATCAGAATATCAGAATGCCTTTATTGACGGGAGACAAAATTCTTGATTGTTGCCTAATTGCGAATGAGATAGTGGAAGGCGGGAGGTGGAAAAAGTAGAAGGGGTGGGTTTTCAAGGTTGATTTTGAAAAGGCTTGTGATAATGTGGATTGGAATTTTCTAGATTTTGTTCTAATGAAGAAGGTGTTTGTTGACAGATGGAGGAGATTGATCAAAGTCTGTGTTTCGAATGTGTCATTCTCTGTTATGATTAATGGGAGGCAAAGAGGTAAATTTCGAGGACATAAAGGGCTCAAACAAGGGGATCTGTTGTCACCTTTTTTGTTTAATAATTTGGTGGTAGATGTGTTGGGGAGATAGATTGATAAGGCTAAGACCATGGATCTCATACCGGGTTTGGAGGTAGGTAGAGAATCTAGAGATAAGGTAAAGATATCTCATATTCAATTTGCGGATGATACACTATTTTTTGTCAAGAGGGAGGGCCACTTGGGGTTTTTGGTAGATGTTGTCAGATCGTTTTGCAATATGTCAAGATTAAGAATCAATTTGGAGAAGAGTACTTTGTTGGGTATCAATCGCGAAGGGGAAGAAGTGGAAGAGTTAGCCTGACAAATTGCTTTGTTGGGTATCAATCGCGAAGGGGAAGAAATGGAAGAGTTAGCCCGACAAATTGGTTATAGTAGGGAGAATTGGCCCATTAAGTATTTGTGGTACCAGTTTAGGAACCGGTTTTGACTAAGCTATCAAAGAAGTTGGCAAGTTGGAAGAAAGCATTTTTGTCAAAAGGGGGGAGGGGGAGGTTAACATTGATTGTTGCAATTTTGAACGCTTTGCCGATGCATTTCTGATCTCTTTTTCGGGTACCAATGGGCACAGCGGAGGCGATGGAGAAGGTTCTGAGGGATTTTCTTTGGGATGGGGCTGACGGCGAAAAACATTGTCCTTTGGTCGCTTGGCAGCAGGTGTGCAACCCAAAGATAGAGGAGTTGGGAATTGGAAACATCTGTTTGAGGAATATGGCATTGTTGGGGAAATGGTGGTGAGGTTTTATGTTGAGTACAAACCATTGTGGCAAAGAATCATAGTAAGTAAATACGGGTTACAAGAGAAGGGATGGGATGCTGGTTTAGCGAGGAATGTTACTTTCAGGTGTCCATGAAAATTCATTTTTAGATCTTACTCGGCTTTTCACCATTTAGTGAGGACCCTGTTAAAGGGGATATCAAGGTCAGGTTTTGGAAGGATAAGTGGAGGGGTGGGAAAGGGAGGGATTCTTCTTTTCGGGATTTGTGATCCGAAATAAATATTATTTCTTATCAAACAAAAAGTAGGAAAACTAATCTATCTAGCACATGCACGTCCTAGCAAATGGGATTGCCATAAGCGTCGTCAGCCAGTTCATGAATAAACCTACAAAAGACCATATGTATGTTGTATACCAAATTCTAAGAAACCTCAAAAGGAATCCAGGCAAAGGACTTTTCTTCAAAAAATCCTCAACGCAAGACATTTTCCAAGCTGGACATGATCAACATCGACAACCCAACTTGAGGGGGAGTGTTGGAGTTCAAATAGTTAGATTGATCAACATTATTTGAATTCGAAGTTTATTTGATTAGTACTCTAGAAAACTTCTTGTTCGGTTGAACTAGAAAGATAAAACTCTATAACTAAGTGTATTGTACTCTTCACTTTTAACCCTAATAAAATCTGCTTTTCTCAGCCTATGTTTTTATGTCTTTGACTTCAAATATATATAATTAATGTTTGTAATTTTACACATTTGTCGATAATTGACAAATTTCACATTGGAAAAAATCATTATTTCGAAACAAAGAAGGAAATAAACGTCTCAAATACAAAAAACTTGGATGACCTAGCCTACAATGTAAGAGCATTATTTGATGTTTGCGAGAAAGAGAAGAAGGTTCAGCTGCTGTTTGCACAAAATTACTCACAAAAGAAACATCCAAACAAGGAAATAGAACCAGTACCCCTTGACACCCAGTTCTCCAGCTTGGATTCTGAGTCACTGGATGATATAGATATGCTGCAGAACAATTCTTCTCAGGACCTTGATGTACCAATTGCATTACCAAAGGGGACCAGGTCTTGCACACAACATCCAGTGGCCAAGTTCGTGACATATGGCCATCTATCAGCTTCTGTTAAGACACTAATCTCAAACCTATCAGGTACTCAAATCCCAACTACAATACAGGAAGCTTGGATTGATCCAAAATGGAGAAAGGCTGTCCTAGAAGAGATGCAGGCACTTGAAACAAATGGAACATGGGAAATTGTTCATAAACCCGAGGAAAAAGTATCTGTTGGATGTAAGTAGGTATTTACTATAAAATATAGAGCTGATGGTTCAATTGAACGATACAAAGCAAGATTAGTTGCAAAGGGATATACACAAACATATGGGGTGGATTATCTAGAAACTTTTGCACCAGTGGCCAAGATTAATACAGTAAGAGTGTTACTGTCCTTAGCAGCAAATCTAGATTGACCACTTTACCAGTTGGATGTGAAGAATGCATTTTTAAATGGAGATCTTGAGGAGGAGGTATATATGGAGTTGCCACCAGGTTTTGATGAGGAAGGCAAGAAGGGTAACGTATGCAGGTTGAAGAAGTCATTGTACAGATTGAAACAATCTCTACGAGCCTGGTTTGACAGATTTACTAAGGCTATCTTAAAACTTGAATATCACCAGGCCAATACTGATCATACATTGTTCTATAAACATAAGAATGGAAAAAAAAACTTTTCTTATTGTCTACGTGGATGATATTGTCCCTACAGGTGATGATCAAGAAGAAATGGAGAGACTGAAATGGAAGCTTGCCACCGAGTTTGAAATGAAGGACCTAGGAAGATTGAGGTACTTTCTTGGCATGGAAGTGGCAAGGAACAAATCTGGACTACGTAAGTATGTGCTGGATCTTTTAAAGGAAACAGGAATGCTAGGATGTAAACCGGTTGATACACCAATGGATCCTAATCTGAAATTGGGGGAAACAATGAGTAATAATCCGGTTGAGAAAGGAAGATATCAACGCCTAGTTGGTAAACTGATTTATATGTCTCATACTAGACCAGATATAGCCTTCCCCGTGAGTTGTGTAAGCCAGTTTATGCATGCTCCATTGGAAGAACACATGACAGCTGTTTATCGAATCCTAAGATATCTGAAGGGGACGCCAGGAAAGGGTCTATTTTTCAAAAAAACAGAAGCAAGAAACGTTGAAATCTTTACCAATGCTGACTGGGCAGGATCTGCAAATGATAGGAGGTCTACATCAGGATATTGTTCCTTTGTTTGGGGAAATCTGGTGACATGGAAGAGCAAAAAACAACCAATAGTAGCTCGAAGTAGTGCTGAAGCAGAGTTGAGGTCAGTAGCTCATGGTGTTTGTGAAGCCCTATGGTTGAAAATGGTGCTTGAAGAGCTGAAAATGAACATAGCGACACCACTGAAACAACGGTGTGATAATAAGGCTGCAATAGATATCACTCACAATCCAGTCCACCACGATCGAACTAAACATGTTGAAGTCGATCGACATTTTATTAAAGAAAAGATCGACAAAGGAATAATCAGCATAGCCTATGTCCCTGCATCTGAGCAAACAGCTGACATTCTGACAAAAGGCCTATGCAGACCTCTGTTTCAAAAATTTGTAGACAAGCTAGGATTGTACAATTTGTACACTCCAGCTTGAGGGGGAGTGTTGATAAGTCTGTTGTGATAATTATCTTTAGTTCAAGTTTATCTTTTTACGTTTAAAATAAAGATTAGGTTGTTATCCTATCTTTTAGATGCAGAAATCTTCTATTTATCTTGGAGACTTCAGATTGTAAAGTAAGGGAGATAAAATAAGTATTGAATAAAGAATGCTTGACAGTACACATCGTCTTCTTCCTGATTGTTAGCTTTTAACATTTATTTTCAATTATTTCCATTCAAATTATCTGGAAACTGAACCAACTTCATTCATATACGAAACACACGAGTAAATCTATCTTTTGGCATTAACTCAACTGGTATTGTTTAAGATTCACCTCATACAGCCACATTATTGTGTGAAATAAATCTGATATATTGACATGTTTATTTTCTGTCAGAGTTTAAAATTTATTGGGGACTTTTCAGATATCCAGCTTTGGAATGATTTTCGTGTGGTTTATTACCGAGATATATTGGTTAAATCGATGTGTATGCATGTATAATTGGGATTAAGTAAAAGTTAAAAAGATTCTGCTGAAATCTTGTCAGAAAGTAACAAGCAATGTAGCCTAAGTATGGTAGTGACATGGCTGCGTATGAATTTGAGTGGGGATGAAAATGTGATGCTTGAGATGGTATTGAAGTGGTTAAAGTAACTAGATTGTTAGTGATTTGTCATTCGGATGATTAGTGCACCTGACATGAGACTAGAATCGTTTGTCGGGCTGCATTTGTCCTGCTTCACATCCTCATGTGTATAATGATGAAATTACCATGTTGTGTTGCAATTAAAATCAAATCCCAAAAATAAAGGGATGGATATTCAGTCGGCCATCCAGTCATCTACTTCCATTTTTCTAGTTGATTAAGTTGGTCATTTTTTTTCAGTGTTAGGATGATCACCATCGTTAAATCTTGTATTTTATTTCATATGAAACATTGTCTTTAATTTGACATTTTAGCAAAGCCAGAATCTGAAAGAAAGAGCTATCTTTCAGCTGTCATTAGCCAAATGTCTTCATCGCTCTTTATTAAGCATCTCCACTTCACCTTACCATTGAAGATCCACAAGTAGCACTGATTTTTAAAATGAAAGAGTGGTCCCAAATGAGACAAGCAGCACCAATCGATTATGGACTACGGCCACGTAGCATGGATCATTTGTCAAATTTTTAAGCCTATGACAGCTCAAATTATCAGTTTACAATTACCTTTAGGGCTGATATTGAATTAGTACACGGAGCAACTGAAAGTTTGTGGAACCATGTGAAATTAGTGGTGCCCGAAGGGGACCTCTATGGAGTATGCTGCTTTAAAGAGTAATACAACCAAATCAATATACTCAAATGAATAAGGTGAAGTGGTGATCTAAAAGATTATAAGCAAGAGAAAAAGCATCACATTTATAAGGATTTTCCTAAACTGCAATTAAAATAGATGTTACCACTAAATCTAATAAATAAGGTTTATGAATTTGTCTAAATCACGGCCTTATTTATCCAATAATACTAACTTCTATAATGTGATTGACACACATTCAGACTAACGCATCATACAAATACGTGACTCAATATACATAATTTGGCACATCATTTTTTCATAAATCATTACGTGATAAAAAAAATGTTTCAACAGCACATCTGGTGCGGTGGTTTAAAAACATGTTTCAATAGCATAAAAAGCAGTTGGTCTGAATGTTAGATACCTGGAACCCTTGCTGGAATTTCTCTTCAAGGAAGAATCCAGAAGCTCCTTTAAGTTGAAAGCAAAATTAGAAGACATTGGAATATCAGAATCAACCACTTCCTCCTGTTCTTTATCTATACTACCACTCGTCAAGGAAGAATTCATATAAATAGGGGCACTCTTGTGAGGAGAATCACTGCGACCGAGACCCTTGCCCTTTGTGGAAAGAGTAAGATCAAAGTCAGCCCTCATTTCCTCTAAAATGCTTTTATGCTCAGCATGAAGAATTGAATCCAAGCATCTGCCATTACACAAGCAGATATGAACAACTTCTAACTTATTTGCTTCTCTGGAAGAAAGCATATAAAACTATTAAATGGATTGTTATATCACGCCACCAGATGGATTGAAGGATAAAGAAAGCATCATTTTCACAAATAGACTTCAGAACATTCAGAATCACAAGCAAGGGGAAAGGTCTTATGTTGATAATCAATAAAAAACCAAAGTTTGTTACCCAAGAACGGAACCCAACACTCATTCTTTTAAACTTCTGAGTCAAGGTTCAGATTCACATAGTGGCTACTCTCTGATGTGAGCTCTCCCGAGCTAGCTACCCTCTGAAGCAACATAATGGATGCAAGTGATTTTTAACCTGACCTGTGTCCTGGTCTACACATGAAGTATCGAGTACATGCGAAATAAAGAAAGGACCAGACAACATATGAGGGTGTTGTCGATTGAACTAGGCGGAAGCACAGGATGAATTATCACACACACACAAATCAAGAAAACTAGTAATGCAATGGTGAAAAAATAGGAATGAACAAGAACACCAAGGTTATTAGGTGGTTCGGTCAAAATCGACCTACGCCCACCGGAGTCACTATTATTGCCAATGTCCTGGGGTTACAATCAATCAAGATAAACAAGCAAGTTCAGATTTAATTCACTCTTGTTTTCTTTTGAACCAAATCGGAGAAAACACTCTTGAATTCTGAATTGATACACAATTTCTTTTTTTCAAGCTTAAATGGTTGCTTACACTCACATTATTGATTAGTTTTTACCATATATATGCGTCATTGAAGCGTGAATATGGTGAGTAAGGCCTCCTCAACTGCTCCAACCACTAACCCAGTGATATGATCAAGCTTCAAGACTAACTGTTGGTTATTTCTATCTGATTTAGACTGCACATTGGCTTGGACTCAGTTGATGACACTTTAGTTTACAGAGGGTATGGCATTGGTGCAAGGTACAAGGAGACGGTGGATAATGTCGGCAAGAAATCAATAGAGCTGCTGCAAAGAAAAATGGGCCAGTTGCAAAGTACTAGGACGCAATGATGTTTGGACCTGTTGAGAGTTGCAAGCATAACGGAAAATTGTAGGTAAAACATGTGTGATAGTATCAAGACGGTTGTTAGAACCAAATGTCATGAAAAAGTATCATATTCAAACTATAAATGTGAAAAAACTGGATAACCATCTAGCAATTTCAATGTTTTATGCTTTTTGGTCAAGGTTTTTTCTCAAACGTGTACTTTGTTCCGCTAACTACTATCCTCATAGCAACAAAAACTCTAGATCCCGCATAGAATTAACAAAGTAGTCAAAAATAATATCAATATATATTACCAAAGCATAAACAAACCCAAAGAGACACCCAAGAGTTCATATAATATTTTCACACGCCCGTTGTCCAAAACCAGCAAATCAAGTTATGAACAACAATTGAAACATGAAAATAATAATTGAAGGACACGGAAAAAAGAGATGTTACTATAAATTTACTGGGACAGATAAAGAAACTGGTGGGCTTGCTCCGACTCATGCGAGGGAAACATGGTGGAGACAATGGCATCCAACAGCTCCGACTTAGGAACTGATATATAACTCTGCCTCGGGACATGAATCCCAGGAGCACCACCGCCGCCAGCGTCACCATCAAAGCCGGAATCATCACCTGCTGCCGCAAGAATCGTAGACATTGCATCACCATCAGCATCGATTGAGGCCGACGGAACCCGACAAGATACACGGAAAGGGGCAGCACGAAAGTGGTGATTTGTGGAAGAGGAAGAGGGTAAGAGAGCGCTAAAGCAGCGCAGATTCTGAAAGGATAATAGCATCAGATTACGCCTGGAATTCTCGCCACTTCCTATTCGACTCCACCTCAAGATATATATGGTTGCTATTCTCCTCGCCACTCCTTTGAGTACAACTCATCTCCATTCTCCAATCTCCATGCTACGTTTAACTTTCTCATTTCTTCCGGTTGGTTTGTGACACATTAAAAGATGACACGTGTAGACTAATCGGGATTGTAACAAATAACAGGAAATTTGTGATAAATCCCAATAACAAATATACATACCTTTTCAGTCCTTGTTGCATAATAAGTTTGTTCTCAATCATGGATGAAAGTCTTTTATTTGTTTCAACTTCCACTTATGGCCAATTTACAAAAATATCCCTAAATTGATTTAAGGAAGAAAATAAAAAGAAAAAAAACAGGACGTTCCTTCCTTCTTCTTGATTTTCCTCTCCTGAATCTTTCTCTCTCAATCTTAAACGTTTAATTCATCAACAAAAATGTTACAGATCTATTTTTAGTTGGGCAATGTTGAAGATCTATATTGACGTGGGTTGAAGGGAATTGCCCTTCTTTGTGCTCAAACTGAAAGTTTCTAAGATTTGCAGGTTAGATTTTAGATTTGAAATTTTTTAAATTTTTGGCGAATAAATTATTGTCACAACTTGATGTATGTCTTACAAATTTAAAATGTTGAATTGATGGAATTGTTTGATATTTTTTATGATTCTAAGTGGTGTTGAGTTTTCGTGCATTGCCTTAGTTTTACAGATTAGCATATCAATATCAATTTTTTCGTCTGTTGCTGGAAATA
The DNA here is from genome assembly GCF_033568475.1 of Henckelia pumila. Taxonomy (NCBI): domain Eukaryota; kingdom Viridiplantae; phylum Streptophyta; class Magnoliopsida; order Lamiales; family Gesneriaceae; genus Henckelia; species Henckelia pumila. The sequence goes on along the minus strand of NC_133120.1, from coordinate 56,011,599 downwards.
AGTTCATTTGATGAGTATTTGTGATAGATTAGCTGATATTTTATATTGTTCTCGATTATAATGTTTTAATTATTAATTTGGGGGTTTTGGTGATGTATTATTATTGTGTTTGAAATTATTAGAATTAAAATCTAGTATTCTAAATTTGTTATTTTGTATTGTTTGTGTGCAATATATTATTATTATGCTTCGATTTACTGAATTGAAAAGCATTCTCCTTTTGTAGTTTGAGAATGGAATCTGGAAGTGGTCCTTGCAATCTTTCTTTTTTGGGTTGCTGTAAATTCAAGCAGCAGTTGTTTATCATCTCAATCTTCTGTGGTTGTAGCTTGATGGATGTTTTTGCGAGTCTGAGCAAAAAATGTGCAGAAATATCTCCGGAATCCATTATTCTTCAATATATAGCTCTATTGCATAAGATGCTTGTGTCTTTGAATGATGATGATGATGTCCTTAATATGATTCATCTTCATATGTGTGTAAAGCTTACGACGATTGAATTGAGGCAGGGAATAAAAATGAACACTTCAATAACTTGAATGATGGGAGGTAAAATACATTTACTATTATTTTCCGTATTTTCATTCTCCTATTTTGATTTGTTTAGTAACATGTTTAATAAAAAAGTTAAATGTAAAATATTGTAGATTGCTTTGTATAAATTATCAATTAGTTGTTTTAAACCAAGATTAATTTTTAAAAATTTAAAAATTGTTTTTGTAGTTATTATTATTTTTTTATCTTATTAATTGTATATTAAACTGGTAAGGGTTGATGAGGAAGACACGCAGTCGAAGAGTGACAATGAGGTTGAACAGCCCCCTTGCGCCAATACTATAAATGTCTGGATTAATTGTATTCGTGGTGTAGGACAAACATTCAAGGGTGCTGGTGAATTTAGGAATTATTTGAAAAAAAAAATTTGTTGCCACAAGACGTTCATTTATGCATGTAAAAAATGACAGCGAGAAGGTTATTGTGATTTGTAATGAAAATAGCTGCGATTGGAGAATTTAAGTTTCGAAACATAAAAGAGACAATCTTTTTGCTATCAGAAAATGTAAACTGCAACATAATTGTGGTGAGAATAATCTACGTAGTTGAGGGCATCCTAGAGCCGATGCCCATTGGATAGCGAATGTTGTGAAAGAAAAATTGAGAGGAGAGCCCTCTTATCGTCTGTGTACAATGCAGATGGACTTGCAAAGAGATTTTGGGGTAGAGTTAGAATACCGCAAAGTGTGGAAGGGTAAAGAGTTGGCAATGCATGATGTTCATGGCACAGATGAAGGATGTTATGATAGATTAAGATGGTATTGTGCTGCTGTTAAAAAGACTAATCCTGGTAGTGTTGTAGAGTGTGAGATTGAACCTTTGACTAAAAAATTCAAACGGTTGTTCATTTGTTTTCTTTCATGTGCCGTCAGTTTTGTTAGTGGTTGTAGGCCATTGATATTTTTGGATGGTACTCATATAAAGAATAAGTATAAAGGATGCATCTTAGTTGTTGTGTCGAAAGATGCGAACGATGATCTTTTCACAATTGCTTATGACATAGTAGATGCGGAGAATGATGCGAACTGGGACTGGTTTTGTTATCATTTGAGTCGTGTGCTCCTTTACTATCAATGCATTTCATTCGACGAGTTCACATTTTTCTCGGACAGATATCCCAGTATCATCAAGGCAGTGAATCAAGTATTTGTTGGGAGTCACCATGCTTATTGTTTGAGACATATAGTGGATAATTTCGTTAAGCAGGTAAATTCAAAATTACGTATCCTTGAGCAATTTTACTTTATTTTTTTCATATCATCTGATCATTTTAAGCTCAATCTAAATTTTTATTAAATTTTTTAGATGTTGAGAAGTTATCCCAGGCATAGCAAAAAGCATTGGTCTTCGATATTCAAGAAGCTGCGTATGCTCCGTCTTTTCAAGAGTACGAGCAACATATAAATAATATATTAGAGTCAATGCCACTTGCCAGAGGGTTTATTATAAATTTTGATCCACTGAGTTGGGCCAATGCATTGTTTGTTGGCAATAGATGGGGTGTTATAAATAACAATATAGCTGAGTGTTGGAATAGTTGGGTTAGGACAACTCGTCATATGCTTATTGTTGCTATGGTTGATCACATATGCATGCAGATAATGAAAATGATGCACCAACGACGTGAATCAACTTTACTCATGACCAAGGAAGTAAGTCCAAGAAAATATAAGTATGTTGTAAGCGCATATATGGAATCCCGAACATTAAGAATTCAGCGTTCGTGTGATTGGAAGTTTGAGGTTGTTGATGGTGAAAAGTCATTTGTCGTGGATTTAGTGGATATGAATTGTTCATGTAGAGTTTGGCAGATCAATAAGATTCCGTGCAAGAATGCTTGCTCTGCCATTGAGGCTAAATCTATGTCTGTGTATGATTTTTGTGACAAGTATTTCAAGATCGAAGCGTATCGCGCTGCGTACAAAGGACATCATAATCCTATCCCAACCTTTGACATCAGTGAGTCATGTGTTGCTGAATCCGATATAATCCAAGCTCCTTCTGTGCGTAGTCAGCCCGGTCTTAGAAGGACGAAGAGAATACCATCGCAAGTTAATACACGTGTCTCAACATGTGGTCGTTGTCATGCGAGAGGACACAATAGACGCAGTTGCAAGGAACCTATAGATTAGTTGTAATTGTTTAAAAATATGATGTTTCAATTATTTTTTATTTGCATAACTTTTTTAACAGAAATTATTCAGAAATTAATCTTGACTGTTCAAAAAATATGCAGAAAAAAGCGATTACTGGAAGGTGGTTCGAGCATGAAATTTCCCTTGAAAAGGCACACACGTTCGAGTGGAAGCTTTGCTGGATTTTGCTTGTGTAACACCCTGTTTTTATCTTAAATGATTTTATTTGAGTTAATCAGAGATTACAGAGTTCTCGAGCCGGTTTGTTTTTGATCAGGGTCCTTTTTGCAAATTTTGGAAATTTCAGGGACTAAAACGCAAATATGGGATTTTATATATTATCTACACTTGTATTGACTTGGTCATTCATTCTTCATCTTCCTCCCAACCGAGAGACTCCATTGAAGTGCCCCTTTTGAGATTTTGAGCTTTGTGATTTCATTCCGAGCTCGATCCGTCCGTTGGAATTTATTTCTGAAGGCAGATTAGTGATCACTGCAGTGAGAGCTCCGTTATACCGTAAGTATTTCTCCGATCGGATATGTTTTGTTTTTCGGAGGTTGTTAGAATCGATTTAGATTCTAGTATGTTGTTCTTAGCGGAGTTCTGATCGTTTATTATCTGTCGGTTTTGAATTAGAGCGACGTTCGGAATTGTTATGATTTTTGGAAGCTATTTTCGAAAATCATGATTTTGAGACTTGTTGGGTTTGTCTTGTTGTTGTTGTATTAGCATTGAATTGAGTTGATATCGGTATTGAACCGCTGTCTGCGTTGCCGGTTTGTTCAGTTATAGCCGTTATGCCGTCGGTTTGAGTTTTGGAGTTTCGAACCGTTTTGAGTTATGAACTTGGCTTGAAAGTTGATCGTGGCTATTGATCAATCATCTCTTGTATTCGTACAGATTCGTTGAAGTTGTCGAGCCCTGTGTTAGAAGCATTGGATCGTCGAGAGTTGGACGAAGAACGGTAAAGAGATTTCCATGAACCGTTGATTGTTGTTTAGGTTGTATAGTTATTGATACAATCTTTTGTTGTAGCTTTCGAGAAGTTGGAACTACTGCCTTGAAAGATAAAAGCAGTCATCGTAGCGGGATAGCATACTCGGGACTGTTGGTTCTCGAGTTTCCCTTTTTAAATCACATATTGCATCGATACTTGTTCTAGCATGAGGAACTTGTATTTTGTTGGTTGATTGAGTTTTGTTATGTGGCTTATGTTTATGTTTCTGTTATGCATTCATCTTGAGCCTACTTTAATTTCAGCGGGCAGAACCGCCCTTTTTGTTTAGACGTTTGGGAACTATGATTGAGTGGCCTAGGTTGTAGTATTTCGCCTAGTGCTAGCATACTCGTTATGGTTGCTCAAAGTCTAGAGGAGTGGGATACGTGGCACCACCTCGATTGGGAGAGTCGGTGGGTTGTTACGTGATCTCATCCTCGGGATCCCAAAAGCACAGCAGCAATCCCTTGTTATCAGAATCGATATCCTGGTTTTTAAAGACATGCATATCATTAACCTTGACTTGAATATGTTGTCTTGATAGCATGATGTTTATTCAATATTTGATATGTTGCTTTTACTGGGATTATCATTCTCACCGGTTATCCGGCTGTTGCTTTGTTTTGTATGTGTACTTGGCAACAGGTGGGGCAGGACCAAGTCAGAAGAGGCATGGTTAACATCAAGAGGGAGAGCTAGTAGTGAGACTCGGTTTAGAAGTCGTGTCAGCATGTCTACCTAGTGATATTGGAACATGTTTAGATATCGAACTTCATCGTTATGTTGTTGTTGCATATCCTCTACTTTGAACAGTTGTTGAACTCCAGAATTTTTTGTACTAGTTGGAAGAATTGATTTTGTATCAAGTAGTCGAGATTATGTTGAATTTGGATGGATGCATATTGTTATGAATATTGTTGGTTTGAGTTGGTTAGCTTGCCCTGTTCTGATTTGTTTCTGCTGCCCAGGGTGCACTCGATCCTAGGAAAAGCCAGGATCGAGCGTAGCCCCTGTTTTGTTTGAGGCAGAGGTTTCAGAAAAATGGTGCGCTCGATCCTGGCTTTTTGCCGGATCGAGCACGGCACTTTAATTTTTCTCGGCAGAGAGTTGAGAGAAGTGGTGCGTTCGATCCTGGATTTTTTCCGGATCGAGCGCGACACTGTTCTCTTTTAAAAAAAAAAAATTTCTTTTATTGCTTTAACCTTTGGTTATTGTATGTCTTAGTGTTGTCTAATCCCAAGATTAGTTGTTTAGAACCGAGGTCTCACATTAAGTGGTATCAGAGAGTTAAGATTCTTGGTCGAACTAGAGTGAGCGGGTAGATCGAGTCTGCATGTATTGGCTCCTCGCATGTGTTTGAATTATTTTATTGTGTACTTAGTTCCATGCGAGCATGCTTTATTGTTTGAGCATTATTTGAATTACATGGTTGTGTGATTTAAATTAATAAAGCATGATCTACTTGAGATATATCTGTTTCTGTTATCGACTGGTATCCGGTATTCCAAGCGGTTGTAAGGGCACTGATTGTAGCGATTGAGATATCTCGTGTCCTAACCTTTGATTATCAGATGGATCCTCGTCGAGTGATAAACAGAAACACACCGCCAGTTATCCCTGCAACTGAGCAAGCTAGCACTGAAGTTGATCAGTTGGATGCTTTAGCAATGCCTATGGAAACCTTGTTGAAGAGGTTTCAGTCTTTCAATCCGCCGTTGTTGTTAGGTTCAGAAAATCCAGTTGAATGTGAAAGTTGGTTGGATGATATTGATCAGCTGTTTGATTCCATTGATTACACAGATGACCGCAGAATCAGGTTAGTCATTCATCAGCTACGTGGGGTTGCTAAGAGCTGGTGGATCATGACAAAGAAAGCAATAGAGAATAGAGGTACGGAGGTTACTTGGACTCTTTTTAAATCTGAATTCTATAAGCGGTTTTTCCCTATCTCGTACCGTAAGGACAAGGGAGCAGAATTTGCCAATTTGAGACAAGGAAATCTGAACATCGAAGAGTACGTTGCCAAGTTTGATAGTCTGTTGCGTTTTGCACCACTAATTGCCAGAGATAAAGAAGCTAAGGCAGATCACTTCATAAATGGCTTGAATCCTGACATCTTCACTTTGGTGAACACTGCTAGGCCAGACAACTTTGCGAACGCCATGAATCATGCAAAGGGAGCAGAAGCAGGCTTGTGGAGGCAAAGAGGTAATCAGGTAGCACCTCAGCAGCAGAGGCAGTATCAGAACCAACCATCTCAGTATCAGAATCAGCCACCGCAGCATCAGAACCAGCAGCAAAGGTATGAAGGTGGAAACAGTGGGGGAAACAGAAAGGATCAGTACAAGGCAAGAGGTAAACAGTTCAAAAGACAGGGGAACAGTTCATCCAGTTCTAGTGGTTCGAAGAAATTCGGTTCAGGACCGAGTTCTGGGTCATCATCCTTGTACTGCAGCAAGTGTGGAGGAAGACACTCACCGGATCAGTGTGTGGGAGTCTTTGGCAATTGTAACACATGTCAGCAACCGGGACACTTCTCTAAGGTGTGCCCTCAACGTAACAGAGATAGAGCTCAGAGTGGGAGTTCGTCTAGACCTGCAGCTCAGCCTGAGAGGCAGTCTTCTGCAGTGCACTCTTTCCAGCCTCAGCAGCAGAACAGACAGGGAGGTAACTCTAGTGCAAATCAGCCTCCGAGACAGCAGGCACGAGTCTTTGCATTGACAGAGGATCAGGCTCAGGCAGCACCTGACGATGTCATAGCAGGTAACTATTCGATTTTCGGTTATTCTGCTCATGTCTTGATAGATACAGGTGCTTCCCATTCCTTTATCTTTGAGAAATTTGTGTTATTACATGCTTTGCCTACTGAATTGTTGCCTACAGTAGTAGCTGTTACTTCACCTTTGGGTGGAGGAATTTTTTCTGTCAGATTAGTCAGGAGCTGTGAACTGTGTTTTGAAGGAAATTTGTTAGAATTCGACTGTATTGTACTTGGACTGTCAGATTTTGATTGTATTGTCGGGATAGATGATTTAACCAAGTACAGGGCGACAGTCGATTGTTTCCAGAAAGTTGTCAGGTTCAGACCTGAAATGGCAGACGAGTGGAAGTTCTTTGGTAAGGGTTCTCGATCTAGAATTCCTTTGATTTCAGTGTTATCCATGACTCGTTTGCTACAGAAAGGTGCAGAAGGATTTTTGGTGTATGCAGTTGATGTACTGAAATCTAGCCCAGCTTTGGTAGATTTACCGGTGGTTAGAGAATTTGCGGATGTATTCCCGGAAGATGTTCCTGGTTTGCCACCTATTCGAGAAATAGAATTCAGCATTGACTTAGTGCCAGGTACTCAACCTATTTCAAAAGCTCCTTATCGTATGTCACTTGTTGAATTGAGAGAGTTGAAGGAGCAGCTTGAGGATTTGATTGCCAAGGGATACATCAGACCTAGTGTATCGCCTTGGGATGCTCCTGTTCTATTCGTTCAGAAGAAGGATGGTTCTATGCGACTCTGTATTGACTACCGCCAATTGAATCAGGCTACAGTCAAGAACAGGTTTCCTTTACCCAGAATACATGACCTTTTTGATCAACTGCAGGGTTCTTCTGTCTACTCTAAGATTGATCTGAGGTCAGGTTATCACCAGTTGAGAGTGCGAGAGGAAGACGTTCCTAAGACCGCATTCAGGACGAGGTATGGTCACTTTGAGTTTATAGTCATGCCGTTCGGTTTGACCAACGCCCCAGCGGTTTTTATGGGTTTGATGAACCGTATTTTTCAGCGCTATTTAGATGAGTTCGTCATTATCTTTATCGATGATATTCTTATCTACTCGAAGAACCGTACTGACCATGCAGAGCACTTGAGGACCGTACTGCAGATTTTGCGAGTTGAGCAGTTGTTTGCCAAGCTGTCTAAGTGTGAATTCTGGTTGGATCGGGTTGTCTTTCTCTATCACATTATTTCTGAAGATGGGATTTCTGTCGATCCCAGCAAGATTGAAGCGGTTATGAATTGGCCTAGACCTATATCAGTACCTGAGATCCGAAGCTTCATGGGTTTAGCTGGTTATTACCATCGTTTCATCGAGGGTTTCTCGTCTATTGCCAAGCCAATTACCCAGCTAACTCAGAAGAATGCGCCTTTTGTTTGGACTCCAGATTGTGAGGCTAGCTTTGTTGATCTGAAGAGGAGACTGACCAGTGCTCCAATTCTTTCTATTCCGAAGGGTACTGGAGATTTCACAGTCTATTGTGATGCTTCTAACCGAGGCTTGGGTTGTGTTCTTATGCAGCATAAGCATGTGATAGCGTATGCATCGAGATAACTGAAACCGCACGAGACCCGTTATCCGGTTCACGATCTTGAACTAGCTGCGATCGTCTTTGCTCTGAAGATCTGGCGTCACTATCTTTATGGTGAGTCTTTCGAGATCTTTTCTGACCATAAGAGCCTTAAGTTTTGTTTTCACAGGCGGAGCTGAATATGAGACAGAGAAGATGGTTAGATCTGTTGAAAGATTTTGACTGTGAAATCAAGTATTATCCCGGGAAGTCAAACGCAGTTGCAGATGCGTTGAGTCGAAAGCTGTGTTCTTTATCTCTTTCTACTATTGGTGTTTCTCAATTGATCGATGATTGTTGCACTTCTGGTTTAGAGTTTGAAACAGATAGGGAGACTATCAGAGTGTTTGCTATTCAGGCCGAACCGGAGTTGTTTGTTGCAATCAGAGAAGCACAGAAGTCTGAGCCGAGCATTCAGGTTTCAGTAAAGAAAGTAAGATCTGGGCATCAGTCTGAATTCCAGGTTAGAGATGACGTCTTGTTTGTGAATAACCGTCTCGTTGTGCCAGATATTGCGGAGTTGAGACAGCGTATTCTCCGAGAGGCTCATTGCAGTCGGTTTAGTATTCATCCTGGAGGTCGTAAGATGTACAACGATCTGAAGAGTCAGTTCTGGTGGAAGAGAATGAAGAGCAACGTAACAAGGTTTGTATCTCGGTGTTTGAATTTTCAGCAGGTGAAAGCAGAGCGGAAGCGACCAGGAGGTCTTTTGCACAGCCTATCTGTTCCTGAATGGAAATGGGATCACATTTCTATGGATTTCGTCACGAAGCTACCACGATCCGTTCGAGGATGCGATGCTATTTGGGTAGTGATCGACCGATTGACGAAGTCTGCTTGTTTTATTCCGTACAAGATGACGTATCGTCATGATCAGATGGATGAGTTGTATGTTAGCAATGTTGTGAGATTGCATGGTGTGCCGAGGTCGATCGTTTCAGACAGAGATCCTAGATTCACTTCGCACTTCTGGCATAGTCTTCAGGAGGCACTTGGTACTCGATTGCATCTGAGTACAGCTTATCATCCTCAGACAGATGGACAGTCAGAGCGGACTATCCAGACGTTAGAGGATATGCTGCGAGCGGTGGTGCTAGAATTTGGCACTAGTTGGCAGGATTCTTTGCATCTTGTCGAGTTTTCTTACAACAACAGCTTCCAAGCGAGTATCGGTATGGCGCCTTTTGAGGCTTTGTACGGCAAGAAGTGCCGATCTCCGCTGTTTTGGGATGATTTCTCCGAGTCACCAGATTTGGGGCCGAAAATGCTTCGAGATATGGCAGAGCAGGTTAAGATCATTCAGACCAGAATGAAGTCAGCTCAAGATAGACAGGCGAAGTATGCGAATATCAGACGTAGACCTCTGAGTTTTGAGCAGGGAGACCGTGTTTTTCTTAAGATTTCTCCATTCAGAGGCACTTTCAGATTCGGTAAGAGAGGGAAGTTATCTTTGAGATTCATTGGACCGTACGAGATTCTCGAGAAGATAGGTGATCTTGCTTACAGACTTACACTTCCTCCATCTTTATCTGGTATTCACGAAGTTTTTCATGTCTCTATGCTGCGAAAGTATCATCCAGATCCTTCTCATATCTTCAGCCCAACGAAGCCGAGTTAGACGAGACTCTGAGCTACTTTGAGCGACCGATTCAGATCCTTGATCGGAAGGAGAAGCAACTCAGAACCAAGTTGATTCCGTTGGTGTAAGTGCAGTGGAGCCGTCACGGAGTCGAGGAAGTGACTTGGGAGACAGAATCTGACATGAGACAGCATTTTCCAGAGTTATTCGGATGATGTGAGTTCTTCTTACTGTCTTTAGTTCTTTATTCTATCTTATGAGTTGTGGTTCTCGTTGATTTCGAGGACGAAATCTCTTCTTAGTGGGGGAGAATTGTAACGCCCTGCTTTTATATTAAATGAGTTTATTTGAGTTAATCAGAGATTACAGAGTTCTCGAGCCGGTTTGTTTTTGATCAGGGTCCTTTTTGCAAATTTTGGAAATTTCAGGGACTAAAATGCAAATATGGGATTTTATATATTATTTACACTTGTATTGACTTGGTCATTCATTCTTCATCTTCCTCCCAACCGAGAGACTCCATTGAAGCGCCCCTTTTGAGATTTTGAGCTTTGTGATTTCATTCCGAGCTCGATCCGTCCGTTGGAATTTATTTCTGAAGGCAGATTAGTGATCACTGCAGTGAGAGCTCCGTTATACCGTAAGTATTTCTCCGATCGGATGAATCGATTTAGATTCTAGTATGTTGTTCTTAGCGGAGTTCTGATCGTTTATTATCTGTCGGTTTTGAATTAGAGCGACGTTCGAAATTGTTATGATTTTTGAAAGCTATTTTCGAAAATCATGATTTTGAGACTTGTTGGGTTTGTCTTGTTGTTGTTGTATTAGCATTGAATTGAGTTGATATCGGTATTGAACCGCTGTCTGCGTTGTCGGTTTGTTCAGTTATAGCCATTATGCCGTCGGTTTGAGTTTTGGAGTTTCGAACCGTTTTGAGTTATGAACTTGGCTTGAAAGTTGATCGTGGCTATTGATCAATCATCTCTTGTATTCGTACAGATTCGTTGAAGTTGTCGAGCCCTGTGTTAGCAGCATTGGATCGTCGAGAGTTGGACGAAGAACGGTAAAGAGATTTCCATGAACCGTTGATTGTTGTTTAGGTTGTATAGTTATTGATACAATCTTTTGTTGTAGCTTTTCAGAAGTTGGAACTACTGCCTTGAAAGGTAAAAGCAGTCATCGTAGCGGGATAGCATACTCGGGACTGTTGGTTCTCGAGTTTCCCTTTTTAAATCACATTTTGCATCGATACTTGTTCTAGCATGAGGAACTTGTATTTTGTTGGTTGATTGAGTTTTGTTATGTGGCTTATGTTTATGTTTCTGTTATGTATTCATCTTGAGCCTACTTTGATTTCAGCGGAAAGAACCACCCTTTTTGTTTAGACGTTTGGGAACTATGATTGAGTGGCCTAGGTTGTAGTATTTCGCCTAGTGCTAGCATACTCGTTATGGTTGCTCAAAGTCTAGAGGAGTGGGATACGTGGCACCACCTCGATTGGGAGAGTCGGTGGGTTGTTACGTGATCTCATTCTCGGGATCCCAAAAGCACAGCAGCAATCCCTTGTTATCAGAATCGATATCCTGGTTTTTAAAGACATGCATATCATTAACCTTGACTTGAATATGTTGTCTTGATAGCATGATGTTTATTCAATATTTGATATGTTGCTTTTACTGGGATTATCATTCTCACCGGTTATCCGGCTGTTGCTTTGTTTTGTATGTGTACTTGGCAACAGGTGGGGCAGGACCAAGTCAGAAGAGGCATGGTTAACATCAAGAGGGAGAGCTAGTAGTGAGACTCGGTTTAGAAGTCGTGTCTGCATGTCTACCTAGTGATATTGGAACATGTTTAGATATCGAACTTCATCGTTATGTTGTTTTTGCATATCCTCTACTTTGAACAGTTGTTGAACTCCAGAATTTTTTGCACTAGTTGGAAGAATTGATTTTGTATCAAGTAGTCAAGATTATGTTGAATTTGGATGGATGCATGTTGTTATGAATATTGTTGGTTTGAGTTGGTTAGCTTGCCCTGTTCTGATTTGTTTCTGCTGCCCAGGGTGCGCTCGATCCTAGGAAAAGCCAGGATCGAGCGCAGCCCCTATTTTGTTTGAGGCAGAGGTTTCAGAAAAATGGTGCGCTCGATCCTGGCTTTTTGCCGGATCGAGCACGGCACTTTAATTTTTCTCGGCAGAGAGTTGAGAGAAGTGGTGCGCTCGATCCTGGCTTTTTGCCGGATCGAGCGCGACACTGTTCTCTTTTAAAAAAAAAAAATTCTTTTATTGCTTTAACCTTTGGTTATTGTATGTCTTAGTGTTGTCTAATCCCAAGATTAGTTGTTTAGAACCGAGGTCTCACAGCTTGGTTTGAGGCTTTTGTGGAACCATCTGCTGTCACATTTTAACTTGAGTTGGCGTCGTAGTGTAGTTACGTGTATTGTGTTGTCTTAAGTTCTTCTGAAACCAACTCTGTTTATGGTAAACAAATATGTAATGTTTGAATTTGAGAAATGATCTTTGTCATTACTGTTTTAGTGAACGATGTCTTCTCAGTTAACTAATCAAATAAGTCGTTGCTTTAAATTTTCAAATGGCAGGTGCTAACTGATATGTATTTCGTACAACTTGTATTTAATATGGAATAAAGCTGCATAAATTTGGAACTTAATGTCTGATTATTATAATAAACAGCGCTACAAGTAATATTAGCACAAGAACGAAACATGTGCAACCAAAACAACAACATATTTCTATAATATGGTCGTGCACTGGTGCACTAGTAGGCTGGTTGTGTAGCGCCTCACAGGAAGAATAGTCATTATGCTTGTAATTCAACTGTTTCGTTGAATCATGGATGGAGGAGGATGCAGATTGTTGAGTCATTGAATACACGTAGCTCTCTTTACCTTTCTTACTTGTGTTTGGTTTCAACTTTGACGATTTCTTAAGAGATTCACCGTGATAATCATCGTACCAAAAAAAGCAATTTGATGTTGCAGCTCACGAGGACAGAGGTAATACAACTCTCCAGGGCGGGTCGAACGTGGTCCGGCTCTTCGTAATATCATTTCTCCAAAACCACATAGACATTGTGGAGCAATCTTCATTTCCATTGTGCTCGATCTTGAAAACTGAAATTTTATTTTGAAAAGAAAAACCCTAACTAATCTGGAACCAAGAAGCAAATGGAAGAGATGAAGTGTACCTACAGAGCTTAATAATGAGGGGTAGGTGGTGGTCAAAGTCTGTAATTGGTCAATGTCCACTAAAGTAGTGTGCTTCTCGTGGCCCACAATGTGTGTTCTATAATAGGAACATATTGTTCTCGATTAAATGACATTTATCCCATCCACTCGTGCTAGTTGTGCTCGATCTCGCGGTCACATGTTCCTAAATTTGAGTGGAATTAAAGTAAATGATAGTCCTAAAATTGTTATCGTAGATGAGAAACAATCATATGAAGCATCTTGGTGCATCTTCACAATTTTTGTCCCACAATAGGAACACATTGTTCTCGATTGAATGACATTTATCTCATCGTTATTTACTATTTGTGTTCAATGTTTTGGTCACTTGTTCTTAAATTTGAGTGGAGTTAGAGTAAATGACAATCCTCAAATTGTTGAAGTATACGAGATAAAATCATATGAAACATCTTTTGGGTTTGGAATTTGAAAAATATACCACTATAGTATACATTGGTTGTTAGTGGACATCCACAAATAGTGCCCTCCTTGGGTCATGATCAATGTCTTTTTCCTACACCTTAGACAAAGTGGGGCACAAGACATTACAAGACAAACACTCGGGTGGTGGTTCCACCAATCTCTAGAGATTGAAATATCCTCTTCTCTTGTGTGATGCAGTGTTTTATATGATCTTGGTGCTTGCTAACATGGGCATGACTTCATGTTCCCCAAATCAAATAGATTATTCCGCATAATGCTAAGATTGTTCCTAATAAATGACATTTTGATCCAAAGCCACTTTCACTAGGAGAGTGTGACCCTCATGGCCCACAATGTGTGTCCTACAATCGGAACAGATTGTTCTCGATTCAATAATATTTATCTCATCCATGCGTACTAGTTGTGCTCGATATCGCACTCAAATGTTCTGAAATATGAGTGGAATTAGAGTAACTGATAGTCCTCATATATGAGAAAGCATCATATTAAACAAGTTTCGAGTTTGGATTTTGGAAAGTATACCCCTATTGTGTACATTGAGTGGCAATTGACATCCACAAATGGTGATCTCATTGGGTAATGATCAATGTCTTCCTCCAACACCTTAGACAAGAAGTGTGACAGAAGACATTACTAGACAAACACTCGGGTGATGGTTCCACCAATCTCTAGGGATTGAGAACTCCTCTCCACTTGTGTGATGCAGTGTTTTATAGGATCTTGGTGCTTGCTAACATGAGCATGACTTCATGTTCCCCAAATCAAATAGATTATTCCGCATAATGCTGAGATTGTTCCTAATACATGACATTTTGATCCAAAGCCACTTTCACTAGGAGAGTGTGACCCTCATGGCCCACAATGTGTGTCCTACAATCGGAACAGATTTTTCTCGGTTCAATAATATTTATCCTATCCCTGCGTACTAGTTGTGCTCGATCTCTCGGTCGCATGTTCCTAAATTTGAGTGGAATTAGAGTAAATGATAGTCCTCAAATTGTTCAAGTAGACGAGATAAAATCATATAAAGCATCTCACGAGTTTGAAATTTGGAAAATATGCCCCTATTGCATACATTTGGTGGCAACAGACATTGTGATCCAAAGACACTTCCACTAGGAGTGAGTGATTCTCATTGCCCACAATGTTTGTCTTATAATCGAAACACATTGTTCTCGATTGAGTAATATTTATCCCAAAAATGCGCACTAGTTGTGCTCGATCTCCCAGTCACATGTTATTAAATATGAGTGAAATTATACTAAGTGGTAGTCCTCAAATTGTTGTAGTAGATCAGAAAAAATAGTCATATTGTATTATATCACTGCATACGTCTTACAAATTCAGTTCAAGTCCATGAATCGCACCACACAAGAGAGAATATTCCATTTCTTCAGGAGATTATTCTTAATATGTGATAATTTATTCCTGAATTCAATTGAACAAAATATGAGGCTACTCGAACTTGTTTAATCCCAAATGGAGTTTTACAAAATAATATAAACAGACTTACGTACTATAGATTTCTCCATCAATCACAAAAGCTTACAAAGACAGTTGATCAAAATTGTTTTTTAGCAATCCCCTTTCATGAGATAAAATACTTGCAGCCAGTCGAGCATGATATGTGTCCATCTTCATTGTATTCTGATATTCCCACATCTCAGCCGAGTCACGGGCTAGACACTCTACCCACATGCATTCAAAAACGCCACAATCAAGCAATACACCTTGATGGCGTGTACGTTCTCTCAACACATTAGAGTCGGGTATGACAAAATTTGAATTATGGCGAACCCAACCAACCAAAAAACGTGCCTTCAAAGATAAAGATTATTAAAAAAACATTCGTACAAATCACATGACATGATACAATAAAGGCTCACCAAAGTTCTACACGCCCCTAAGCTGAAAGAATCGGGAAGCGAATTCCACATTTTGAATATCCACTCTTTCGCGTGAAATACTAGCAGAAACCAATGCACTCTGCTATTAATTGGGAAAATGAGGTATTTGCATCTTTTGAACTTATCTCCGTTAATTTTCTGCAAACAAGACTTAGAGGCACCAGAGAGTCCCGCAAAAAAGGATTCGTAGTCATTGTTCTGGACCTTCATTTTTTTCCCGACTCTTCCGAGGAGATTAAACACTTCTCTCTACGTTAGACAAAACAAAATAACATTAAAAACCAGAAACTAACTGAAATGTATACTAGCTCACCGATCACGCTTTTATATTTCTACTAACCTGCACCAAAGTATCCATGAAAAATATTTCATTTCCCTTATCCACACTGTAGTGACCCGCAATTAATCAAGGTAATTAAGGAAATTAATTACTAAATTTTGCCTAAAATTATCCGAAGTGGATCGGAAGCTCCGTGCCAGGATCGGAGGCTCCGATCGAGATCGGGAGCTTCGTCGGCAAGATCGGAAGCTCCGATCGGGATCGGACGTTCCGTTCTGGCTAGGGCTGGCATCATCACCGACGTCAGCAAAATGACATCACTGCTTACGCACGTGAGGTGACATCGGACGTTCCGATGTCACGATCGAACACTCCGTTCGCGATCGGACGTTCCGATGAGAGATCGGACGTTCCGATCGCCGTCTATAAATAAGGGGTCCAAGCCCTCATTCTGTGCACCTATTTCCCTCCTCTCCTCTGGTTTTCGAACCTTTTTACTTAGATCTATGGAGTTCTAGGCATCCTATTGGGAATTCGGAAGTTGCCTAGCGATCTCGGCGTCGTAGCGAAGGTGTGCCTAAGTTTTGAGGCGATTCTACACCAACGGGCTGACGACGGACGAAGGTATAATTTGGCTTCCTAAAAATATTTAGGAGTATGAAATAGCTTAGTTAAGGCTTTTAGAGCGTTTATAGTGATGCATGGACTTTTGCATGTGTAGATGTAGTAGAGCAGACTTGTAGGCTTTGGACCTAGATGGGTGTGCTAGGAGTTGACCTGCAGTGTTAGAGGTACGTAAGTACTGACCGAGATAGCCGGCATGATATTTATACATATGTGTGTGATGCATGATGTATGTGCTGTATTGGCTATGTTTTACTGTTTTATCACATGCATATGTTTTTACGGAGACTGCATCGGGATGATGTGAGTCATGACAGTTTCCATCAGTCGAGTCGATTCTTCCTGAGGATTTGTGTCTTGGGAATATACGAGTACCACGCGGAGTCGCTCTCTTGCCCGGTACTGTGTATTCCAGGCGCCATGAGTAAAGTGATTTAACCCTGATTTTTAAAGTCATGTGCATGCTCATATTTGTATTTATATCATTGCTTCCGTATTGAGCATTCTAGCTCACGCCCCTGTGTTTGGGTATTGTGTACCTTGTGGCGGGGCAGGTCTGAGGCTGGATGGTCCCGGTGGTTCCCAGCAGGGTTGAGGTTGCTACCGTGCAGAGGTAGTTTGTTAGGGATTCTGATACCTTAATTTCGATTTGGTTGTGTAAAGAATTATACACTATTTCTATCGTCGGTTGTATTCTGCCGATGAGATTTGTTGTACTTTAGAATTATCCGCTATTTAACGCTTTAATTATTGTTGCTTGCGCTAATCACTCTGATTAGGTAATGGATCCGGGTAGGGTTGCTACATTTATTGGTATCAGAGCGCATTGCAACTGGGAATTAGTAAAGCGGATTTTAAGAGTTGTCTGTTGTTATTGACAAATGGCAGATGATGATTACGAGAGTCAGGCTAGCGGTGGTCGTTGGGGTGATCCACCAAGGAGACATCACCATAGACATCATCATGAGGATCATAGGCGTTTTAGTATGAACCGTTTTCTTCAGATGGCTCCTAAGCCATTGGTAGGTGGCGAGGCTCCTGCAGTTGCTGAGGACTGGTTGGAGCATATGGTGAGTTTTTTTCGGGAGTATCAGTGTACTGAAGCCCAGAAGATGGAGACTTTAGCTTTTGTTCTAGAGGGAAATGCGAAGAGGTGGTGGAGAGCTACTTCTACTCCGTTTATTGCCGCCAGGGGTACCGCTACTTGGGCTAAGTTTAAGTCTTCCTTCGAGAAACATTACTTTCCTCCAGCTTTGCGTCAGACGAAGGCGAGCGAGTTGCTGAGTTTGCGACAGGGTACTATGACCATTGATGAGTACCAGCAGAAATTCTTTGAGCTTCTTTCTTTCTGTCCCCATATTGCGAGTAGCTCAGAGACGATGCACGATCTATTTCTTCAGGGCCTTAACCCTGATATTCATATGTTGGTTGCCGTGGGCAGAGAGAGGAACTTCGAGAATTTAGTGAACAATTGTCACCAGGCAGAGGACAGTCTGCAGAGGAATAGGAATTTCGGATCTTCTGCATCCAGACCATCTAATTCTTTGGGTCCAAGGGCCCAGTCTTTTAAGAGACAGGGTGGTACTTCTTCTTCTTCTTCTTCTGGATCTGGCGGTGTTCATCGTTTTGGTGATTCACGACGTTGTCGTCAGTGCAAACGGAGGCATCACCCAGGACCGTGTCCTCATATCAGATGGTTTTAGCGATGGATGACTTTGATGGTATCATCGGGATTGATCTTCTGACTTCATATCGAGCGGTAGTGGATTGCTACCAGAGATTTGTCCAGTTTCGCCCCTAGGCTGAGGATGCTTGGTATTTCTATGGTGAGGGAGCGCGACCCCCGATGCCAGTGGTTTCTGCTCTAAAAGCCCGACGTGCTTTAGAGTCTGGCGGGGAAGGCTACTTGATCTATGCGATTGATGCATCCTTAGAGGGTCCGGACATGGAGGAGATACCAGTAGTCAGTAAGTTCTCGGATGTGTTTCCCGACGAGATTCCAGGGTTACCACCTGTGCGAGAGATCGAGTTTGGCATTGACTTGTTGCCAGGGACAGCGCCGATTTCCCGAGCACCGTACCGATTAGCTCCATCTGAGATGCGAGAGTTGCAGCAGCAGTTGCAGGATCTTCTTGATAAGGGCTACATTCGACCCAGTGTTTCACCTTGGGGAGCCCCGGTTCTATTTGTCAAGAAGAAGTATGGTTCGATGCGTTTGTGCATTGACTATCGTCAGTTGAACAAAGTGACAGTAAAGAACAATTATCCTCTCCCGCGGATTGACGACCTGTTTGATCAATTGCAGGGTACTTCTGTCTATTCCAAGATCGACTTGCGTTCTGGGTATCATCAGTTGCGAGTTAGAGACGAGGATGTTTCGAAGACAGCATTTCGTACTCGATGAAAGAGTGGGTGCCCGGTGAGCCAACTTGTGGCTAAGGGCTTTGATGACTCTTTGTATAAACAATCTTTTGTTTAATATAATTTACACTTTTATTAATGGCAATGACTTTATCTTTCTTCATATTGTTATATTGTGATATACTATTGTTGTTTTGATAAATACCTTGAATATACTATAGTGTATGTAAGATGTGGTAGAACATGGGGATGTCTATCATGAAACACATTTTATAGTCACTGTATATTCTAAACTGTTCCTAGTCGATTGAGCCGTCCGATAATAAGGATAAGGATCACTCGAGTTTGAGACTAGCATTTGCGATGCAGAGTACCACGTTTCATTGGTAAGGAACATAGAGATATTCGAAGCATGCAAATGGATATTCATACGATGAATGATCGAACTACCCTATCCGGACTTTCCAAGTGGTTATCACTTATCGAGTGGATAAAGTCCGCGGTTTTGGTTGTACACCATTAGTCCTTACTACTTGAAACATCATTGAGACTCTATATGCTAGTACTGTGCTTTGACTCGTTTACCGACTCTATTGGGGTCATCAGGTGTCGGGATTGGGTACAGTTACAACACATATAGGAGTCGATGCTTTGTTGTCAAGGATTCACCACATACTTGCAAGTGTGGATATCCTATGCGATCTGAGGAGATATTAGTGTGACGAATCTCTGGCCAGAGTACATGATGTGTTTTAAAAAATGGTTTCTTAGTAGCACATGCGATGTCACTATTTGATCTTCAAGATGCATTGCATAGTTATCGAATCTCGAACGACTCTCGATTTACCAATGGTTGTTGATTCGATCGGGATATATGGATGAAGGGACCGTGCTGTACGCGAACCAAAATCTATTGGTTCTTGCAGGCACTATCAGTGATACCTAGGGAATCATGTGGCGATGTTGCTAGGCGCTCTTACCATGATTCGATGGGCAAGTCGGAAATTGTTGTTCCGAGTCACAAGGAGTTGTGAGCCCACAGCTAGCTGTATCCCTGAACCATTGAGGGTCACACAGAGTAATGGATTTTTAATCCCCGTTGAGATAGTTAAATTTAAAGAGTTAAATTTAATGAACAAAGAAGTTGGACTTCTTATTTAAGAGTAGAGGAGTAAGATTTCCTAAAATAACATAGGGATGGGCATTTTTGGAAATCACTGAATTCGGATTCAGAAAAATTTATCTTGACTTTAAAAGGTGCAGAAATGGTTTCTGTGCACATTGGTGAAATCGGTTTGTCAATCGGAGTCACGATGAATTTTATATTAATTTCTGAACATGCGGGCTTTGCTTGTTGGGCTTGAACTTATGACTAATGGGCCCTAAGCTGTTAGCGGCCTACATTATAAATAAGTTATTGCAGTACAGAAATTACACACAACAGGTCACAAACTTTCGAAAACCCTAGTAATTTTCTCTAATAGTGGCCGCCCCCTCCCCTCTGCTCAGGAAAATCCAGCCTGTGAATTTTGAATTACAGTCTGGTTTAACGGATCAAATTCGTTAATTCTCTTCGTAGAAACTTCTGATAGATTTTCTAGTGCAATCTATTAGAGGGATTAATTATCCGTTCGTGGACCTGATTGAAGAACAGTTCGTCCATCAGTTCCAGGGATATACAACAAGAGCAGAGCAATCTGTCGGTGTCCATAATCTCGATTCGAGATTGGAGGTAAAAATTTATAATTGTTATTTAATTTTTACACACACAAAATTTAATCGTAAAAGTTTTGATACCCATTATGGAATCGTTCCATATAAAATTTTTAAACTTCCGCTGCACCGGGTATCAATCCTGATTGATCTGATCGCCGCGTTCTCCAACAGTGGTATCAGAGCCAGGTTGCTCAGATCAA
The DNA here is from genome assembly GCF_033568475.1 of Henckelia pumila. NCBI lineage: Eukaryota > Viridiplantae > Streptophyta > Magnoliopsida > Lamiales > Gesneriaceae > Henckelia > Henckelia pumila. The sequence goes on along the minus strand of NC_133120.1, from coordinate 55,991,208 downwards.
GCGATTAAATTAATCGATTGTACAAAAAATTTTTAAGCCTCGGTTTTTGAAACAAAATAAATATTTTAAAAAATAAAAAAAATTTCGGGCAAAACCCGGGCAGCGATTGGATCGCTGCCCGGGGGGGCAGCGATGGTCGCTGCCCAGCACAGCGATCGTCGCTGCCCGGCCCGAGCCCCTTTGGGGCGCGGGCAGCCCGGGAGTGTCCCTGGGCGGCCCGCGAAAAATTATTTTTAATTTTTAAATTAAAATTTTAATATGTTAAAATTCTATTTTTGGTCCGATCGAAAATTGTTTTTGATTGGTCCACGAGGCGTCGGATCGAATTGTTCGAGTCCGAAAATTTTAAAATTGATTTTTGGATAAATTTGAATTTTTGGAAAATTTAAATATTTTATCCGTTAAATTGAATTTTGAAATTAATTATTTTTTGTACAATTGATGATAAGATATGATCTTATGGATATATTGAGTAAAATATGATTTTATGTATAAAATTGGATTTTATAGATAAAATATGATTTTATTTGATAAAAAGATAAAATATGATTTTGTATGTAAAATAAGATTTTATATATGGAATATGATTTTATCCTTTTAAATTTAAATTGCCATTGCATGTTATCCAATAAATTAATTTTGAATTAAATGTTATTGGATAAGGATGATCGATTGCCATGACCAATTTTATAGGTGTATGTTAGGAATTTACATTTGTTTTATTGTTGTTGGATTTATTAATGGGCCTGGTTTATGGCCCAATATGAATTGTCATATGTAATAAAAGTGGGTTTGGTTTATGGCCCGTTCCCACCCCTTAAAAATGTATCCCCTACTTGTCATTGTTATTTATTGTAAATACATTAGATTTAGTGGGAGATGAAGATTTGAAGATGGAGGTGGGCCCAGCAGACAATAAAGACAGAAGAAATGTAAATTGGAAGCACAATGTAATAGGATTGCATTGCATACTGCATATTACCTAGGATTGGACTAAGACTCGTGATTGGCAACCACGGGTCGATTAGAAATGGAATCGATCATCCTATATAATATATGATATTATTGTTGTATGCATGTTTTAGACAAAATTGTGTGAATCCGACAAGCATACAAAATTTTAAAAATGATGAGACAAATTTTCAAAAATAAAATCCCTCATTTTAAATATGATTTAAAATTGATATCAAGATAAATAAAGGAAATTTAAAATTGTTTAAATGTTTCTACCTTCCATCAACGATCAATGTATGAGATGCTACCCGCGGATACGGTCCGGCTCATATTATTGGGGGGGCCCGTTCGTCGGAAAGCTGTACATTGGATCGACAGATGTTGTAAGTTGGGTGGAACTCCCATGGGATCGGCTCATATTATTAGGGGATCCACATGACGACCGTCCATCACAACTTAATATTGATGGGTCATCTTGACATGTCACAATAAACGGCGTCATATTATTGGGCCCTTATTGGACATGAGGTAAAAACATGGAGGTTGCTTTGGAAGCAATTGGGCTCTACCTTTTGAAAATTATGGTTGGCTGATATTATTCGGGACCATAGTTTGTCAATTGGACTCCATGTTCTCACTAAGGAAAACAGTTTCCCGTTTTCACTAGAGGGTAGTGAAATCGTTAAAATAGTGGGAGTGAGATTCATAAAATAAATTTCGCCTATTTTATGTCTTAGTAAATTAATTAAACAATCACTGATATTTGTCTGTTTCTTTTCAGTATTTCATAAAGATGAATTCGCGTAATCCACTTTTCTCGATCCTCGAACAAAATAAACTGACTGGCGCAAACTATACGGAATGGTTCCGTAAGTTGAAGATTGTCTTGACTTCGGAGAAGATGCTCTACGTGTTAGAAAAATCTCCTCCGAAGGAAGCACCAGCTGACATAAGTCCGGAAGAGTTAGCCAAACTTGATACATGGTGGGACCATGATATCAAGGCCAAATGCTATATGCAAGCCTCGATGTCTGATGAACTCCAGAGGCGATTTGAGGACACCGTGAATGCTGCTGACATTCACATACAACTCAAGGAACTTTTTGGGGCTCAATCGAGAGCTGAAAGGTTCGCTACTGTAAAGGAGCTAATGACGTGTCGCATGCGTGAAGGGACTTCGGTCCGTGATCATGGGGTACGAGTGATTTGGCTCATACAGAAGTTGGTAACGCTTGATTTGGTGTTGGAGCATGAACTCAACGTGGACTTACTACTTCTATCTCTTCCTTCTTCGTTTGACGAATTTGTGGTAAATTTCAATATGAACAAGATAGAGGCCTCCCTTGAAGAGATGGTCAATATGCTTGTGACATATGAATCCACTTTAAAGAAGGATAAACCGGCTTTCTTGGTGGGCTCCTCTTCTTCTGCTAAGAAGGGGCCAAGTACAAAGGGTAAGAAACGTTCTGCCCCACCCAAGAAAATCGAACCCGAGAAGAAGTACAAGACAAAGGCTTCAAACATGGAAAAGTCCAAGGATGTTTGTCATTACTGCAAGAAGCCCGGTCATTGGAAACGTAACTGCAAGGAATATCTAGAGCAGTTGCGAACTGCGAAGGGTATGTTCTATATTGAAATAAATGTTTCACTTAATACTACTTCTTGGGTATTGGATACCGGATGTGGATCTCACATTTGCAATGATTTGCAGGTGATGACAAGAAGTCGCAGGCTTAGAATGGGTGAGACCCAGCTGAGGCTCAGAAATGGTTCCAGAGTTGAAGCCAAAGCTGTAGGAGACGTTTATTTAATTTTGCAGAACGATTTTAAGTTACTTTTGAGAGATGTTTTATTTGTTCCAGATTTGATTAAAAACATTATTTCTGTTTCTATGCTTGATAGAGATGGTTTTTCTTGCAATTTTGTGAATGGGATTTGCAATATTTACAAGAATGAATGTTTGATTGGAAATGGACAACTTGAAAACGATCTATATAACTTAAAATTAAAAGATGTTCCAATAAATTATGTTGATAAACCGGTAACAACAAACAAAAGGAAAATCGATAGTCAAAACCCGGCAAACCTTTGGCATTCTAGGCTAGGTCATATTTTCTCAAGGAAGATGAACAAGCTAGTGGGAGAGGGCATGTTTGATATGTCTGATATTAACTCTCTACCAACTTGTGAGTCCTGCCTGAAAGGAAAAATGACTAAATCTCCTTTTAAGGGGAAACCTGAGCGTAGTCAAAATCTGTTGGATTTGATCCATACAGACGTTTGTGGTCCATTTAGAATTGGTACTCAATATGGCCACACCTACTTCATTACCTTTACTGATGATTATTCTAGGTATGGGTATTTATATTTAATGAAATATAAGTCTGAAGCATTTGAAAAGTTCAAAGAATTCAAGGCTGAAGTAGAAAACAAGCTAGGTAAAAGTATTAAAGCACTTCGATCGGATCGAGGTGGAGAATACTTAAGTACCGAGTTTTTGGACTATCTGAAAGAGAATGGGATTCTCTCTCAGTGGACTCCTCCTATGACACCACAGCTGAATGGTGTATCGGAGCGTCGTAATCGAACTTTGTTGGACATGGTTCGATCCATGATGAGCTTCACTGAGCTTCCACCTTCGTTTTGGGGCTACGCGCTTGAAACGGCGGTGTTGTTGTTGAACAACGTCCACACCAAAGCAGTGGACAAAACACCATACGAGTTATGGAATGGCAAAGCTCCTAAGTATTCGTACTTGAGGATTTGGGGATGTCCTGCTTACGTGAAGCAGACAGTGGGAGATAAGTTGGATAGTCGATCCACCTTATGTTATTTTGTAGGGTATCCGAAGAATTCAATCGGATATTATTTCTATCATCCTGCTGAAACAAAGGTGTTTGTTTCAAGGAATGCCACCTTCTTGGAGAAGGAGTTCTTATTGGATAAGAAAGGCGAGATGATGGAACTCGAAGAAATTCGAGAAGAACCCGAAATACAAAATAATGATCCTACACCTCAGGAATCATTGATGGACACGCCTATACTTAGAAGATCCGAGAGGACTTCTAGACCTCCTATTCGATATGGTCTTCTTCTTGAAGGGGATCAAGATGAACCCGATGTTGGATGTGATCCAAGAAACTTCAAAGAAGCAATTTCTGATGCGGATTCAAATTTATGGCTTGAAGCTATGCAGTCGGAAATAGATTCGATGCATAAAAACCAAGTTTGGTATTTAGTAGATCCTCCCAATGGAATTGTTCCAATAGGGTGTAAATGGATCTACAAGAGAAAGCTTGGGCCTGATGGTAAGTTATTGACCTACAAGATGCGATTGGTGGCGAAAGGTTATACTCAAAGACAAGAAGTTGACTATGATGAAACCTTTTCACCAGTTGCAATGTTCAAGTCCATAAGAATCCTTATTGTCATAGCTGCTTGGTATGACTATGAGATATGGAAAATGGATGTGAAGACTGCATTTCTTAATGGAAATATTAAGGAAGAGATCTATATGACGCAGCCTGAGGGATACACATCCATGGGAAGCGAGCATAAGGTATGCAAGCTTCAGAGATCAATCTATGGTCTAAAACAAGCATCAAGAAGTTGGAACCAGAAATTTGATGAAACAATAAAGGATTTTGGTTTCATCAAGAACCCGGAGGAACCATGCGTGTACAAGAAAGTAGTTAAGGATGCTGTGACATTCTTAGTACTTTATGTTGATGACATCCTACTCATTGGGAATGACGTAGGGATGTTGCAGTCAACAAAGATTGTTGGAAAACTGGCGAGTTCCCAGACCAATTACGATTGATACCCGGTGCAGCGGAAGTTTAAAAATTTTTCATGGAACGTTTCCATGGTATGGGTATCAACCGTTCATCGATTGAATTACGTGTGTGTAAAATTTAAATAACAATTAAATAAATTTTACCTCAAATCTCGCAACGAGATTAATGGACACCAACAGAACAATTCTGCTCTTGTTGTCTCTCCCTGGAACCGATGAACGCCTTCAATCAGGTCCACGAACAGAGGTTTAATCCCTCTGATAGATTGCACTAGAAAATCTATCAGAATTTTTCTGCGAAGAGAATACACGAATTTGATTCGCTATTCCAGACTGCAATTCAAAATCACAGACCGGAATTTCTCAGACAGAGAGGGAGGGGGGGCGACGGCCAAGCTTGAGAGAGGGGCTAGGGTTTCGATTTTTTTTCTCTCAAAATTATGAGCTATCGTGTGTAATTTCTGTACTGAAATAACTTATTTATAATGCAGGCCACTAACACCTTAGGGCCCATTAGTCATAAGTTAGGGCCCGACAAGCAAAGCCCGCACGTTCAGAAATTAATATAAAATTCATCGTGACTCCGATTGATGAACCGATTTCACCAATGTGCATAGAAACCATTTCTGCACATTTTAAAGTCAAAATAAATTTTCCTGAATCCGAATTCAGTGGTTTCCAAAAATGTACATCCCTATGTCATTTTAGGAAATCCTACTCCCTTACTCTTAAGAAGTCCAACTTCTTTATTCATTAAATTTAACTCTTTAAATTTAACTATCTCAACGGGGATTAAAACTCCATTACACTGTGTGACCCTCAATGGTTCAGGGATACAGCTAGCCGTGGGCTCACAACTCCTTGTGACTCGGAACAACACTTTCCGACTTGCCCAACGAATCATGGTAAAGCGCCTAGCAACATCGCCCCATGATTCCCTAGGTATCACTGATAGTGCCTACAAGAACCAGTAGATTTTGGTTAGCGTACAGTACGGTCCCTTCATCCATATATCCCGATCGAATCAACAACCATTGGTATATCGAGAGTCGCTCAAGATTCGATAACTATGCAATGCATCTTGAAGATCAAATTAGTGACATCGCATGTGCTACTAAGAAACCATTTCTTAAATCACATCAAGTACTCTGGCCAGAGATTTGTCACACTAATATCTCCTCAGATCGCATAGGATATCCACACTCGCAAGTATGTGGTGAATCCTTGACAACAATGCATTGACTCCTATATGTGTCGTAACTGTACCCAATCTCGACACCTGATGACCCCCTCAGAGTCGGTAAACGAGTCAAAGCACAGTACTAGCATATAGAGTCTCCATGATGTTTCAAGTCGTAAGGACTAATGGTGTACAACCAAAACCGCGGACTTTATCCACTCGATAAGTGATAACCACTTGGAAAGTCCGGATAGGGTAGTTCGACTATTCATCCTATCAATATCCATTTGCATGCTTCGAACATCTCCATGTTCCCTACCAATGAAACGTGGTACTCCGCATCGCAAATGCTAGTCTCAAACTCGAGCGATCCTTATCCTTATTATCGGACGGCTCAATCGACTAGGAACGGTTTTAGAATATACAGTGACTATAAGATGTATTTCATGATAGACATCTCCATGTTCTACCACATCTTACATACACTATAGTATATTCAAGGTCTTTATCAAAACAACAATAGTATATCACAATATAACAATATGAAGTAATATAAAGTCATTGCCATAAAAGTGTAAATAATATTAAACAAAAGATTGTTTATACAAAGAGTCAACAAAGCCCATAGCCACACAGTTGGCTCACTGGGCACCCACTCTTACAATCTCCCACTTGCCCTATAGCCAACTAGTCATACTACGTAGACCCATTGCTTCGCGATGTTTGTCAAACAATGGTCCTGGCAAAGGCTTAGTAAGTGGATCAGCGATATTGTCTGCAGAGGCCACTCGTTCGACACTGATGTCTCCTCTTTCCACAATCTCCCGGATTATGTGGTATTTCCTCAGTACGTGTTTGGATCTTTGATGAGACCTTGGTTCCTTTGCTTGAGCAACGGCACCCGTGTTGTCGCAGTACACCGGGACTGGACCAACAAATTCAGGAATGACGCCCAACTCTTGGACGAAATTCCTCATCCAAACGGCCTCTTTAGCAGCAGATGATGCTGCAATGTATTCAGCCTCAGTGGTGGAATCCGCTGTGGTGTCCTGCTTGGAACTCTTCCAAGAGACAGCACCGCCATTGAGCATGAACACAAATCCAGAGGTTGACTTCGAGTCATCCACATCACTTTGGAAGCTAGAGTCGGTATAGCCTTCCAGTTTGAGTTCTCGTCCTCCATAAACCATGAACATATTCTTAGTCCTTCGCAAGTACTTAAGAATGTCCTTCACGGCTTTCCAATGCATCTGACCAGGATTAGACTGATATCTGCTCGTGACACTCAGAGCAAATGCTACATCCGGTCTGGTAGATATCATCCCATACATGATACTACCTATAGCTGACGCATATGGTACATGTGTCATATTCTCTATCTCTGTATCAGTCTTGGGACACATAGACTTGGATAGAGAAACTCCATGACACATGGGTAGATGTCCTCTCTTGGACCCATCCATTGAAAACCGTTTCAATATGGTATCGATGTAGGTTGATTGAGTGAGTCCTATCATTCTCTTAGATCTATCCCTATAGATCTGTATCCCAAGAATGTAGGATGCCTCACCCAAATCCTTCATCGAAAATCTACCTGATAACCATATCTTTGTTGACTGCAACATCCCTACATCATTCCCAATGAGTAGGATGTCATCAACATAAAGTACTAAGAATGTCACCGCATCCTTAACTACTTTCTTGTACACGCAAGGTTCCTCCGGGTTCTTGATGAAACCAAAATCTTTAATTGTTTCATCAAATTTATGGTTCCAACTTCTTGATGCTTGTTTTAGACCATAAATTGATCTCTGAAGCTTGCATACCTTATGCTCGCTTCCCATGGATGTGAACCCCTCAGGCTGCTTCATATAGATTTCTTCCTTAATGTCTCCATTAAGAAAAGCAGTCTTCACATCCATCTGCCATATCTCATAGTCATACCATGCAGCTATGGCAATTAGGATTCTTATGGACTTGAACATTGCGACTGGTGAAAAGGTTTCATCATAGTCAACTCCTTGCCTTTGAGTATAACCTTTCGCCACCAATCGCGCCTTGTAAGTCAATATCTTACCATCAGGCCCAAGCTTTCTTTTGTAGATCCATTTACACCCTATTGGAACAATTCCATCGGGAGGATCCACTAAAGACCAGACTTGGTTAGTATGCATCGAATCCAATTCTGATTGCATAGCTTCAAGCCATAAATTCGAATCCGCATCAGAAATTGCTTCCTTGAAGCTTCTTGGATCACATCCAATGTCGGGTTCATCTTGACCCTCTTCAAGAAGAAGACCATATCGAACTGGAGGTCTAGAAGTCCTTTCGGATCTTCTAGGTGCAGGCGTGTCCAGCAATGGTTCCTGAGGTGTGGGATCGTTATTTTGTATTTCGGGTTCTTCTCGAACTTCTTCGAGTTCCATCATCTCGCCTTTCTTATCCAATAAGAACTCCTTCTCCAAGAAGGTGGCATTCCGTGAAACAAACACCTTTGTTTCAGCAGGATAATAGAAATAATATCCGATTGAATTCTTCGGATACCCCACAAAATAACACAAGCTGGATCGACTATCCAACTTATCTCCCACTGTCCGCTTCACGTAAGCAGGACATCCCCAAATCCTCAAGTATGAATACTTAGGAGCTTTGCCATTCCATAACTCGTATGGTGTTTTGTCCACTGCTTTAGTGTGGACGTTATTCAACAACAATACCGCCGTTTCAAGCGCATAGCCCCAAAACGAAGGTGGAAGCTCAGTGAAGCTCATCATGGATCGAACCATGTCCAACAAAGTTCGATTACGACGCTCCGATACACCATTAAGCTGTGGTGTCATAGGAGGAGTCCACTGAGAGAGAATCCCATTCTCTTTTAGATAGTCCAAAAACTCGGTACTCAAGTATTCTCCACCTCGATCCGATCGAAGTGCTTTAATACTTTTACCTAGCTTGTTTTCTACTTCAGCCTTGAATTCTTTGAACTTTTCAAATGCTTCAGACTTATATTTCATTAAATATAAATACCCATACCTAGAATAATCATCAGTAAAGGTAATGAAGTAGGTGTGGCCATGTTGAGTCCCTACTCTAAATGGACCACAAACATCTGTATGGATCAAATCCAACAGATTTTGACTACGTTCAGGCTTCCCCTTAAAAGGAGATTTAGTCATTTTCCCTTTTAGGCAGGATTCACAAGTAGGTAGAGAGTTAATATCAGACATATCAAACATGCCCTCTCCCACTAGCTTGTTCATCCTCCTTGAGGAAATATGACCTAGTCTAGCGTGCCAAAGGTTTGCCGGGTTTTGACTATCGATTTTCCTTTTGTTTGTTGTCGCCGGTTTGTCAATACAATTTACTGGAACGTCTTTTAGTTTTAAATTGTACAGATCGTTTTCAAGTTGTCCATTTCCAATTAAACATTCATTCTTGTAAATATTGCAAATCCCATTCACAAAATTACAAGAATAACCATCTCTATCAAGCATAGAAATAGAAATAATGTTTTTAATTAAATCTGGCACAAATAAAACATCTCTCAACAATAATTTAAAACCATTCTGCAAAATCAAACAAACATCTCCAATGGCCGTAGCTTCAACTCTGGAACCATTCCCGAGCCTCAGCTGGGTCTCACCCATTCTAAGCCTGCGACTTCTTGTCATCACCTGCAAATCATTGCAAATGTGAGATCCACATCCGGTATCCAATACCCAAGAAGTTGTATTAAGTGACATGTTTATTTCGATATAGAACATACCCTTTGCAGTTCCCAACTGCTCAAGATACTCCTTGCAGTTGCGCTTCCAATGACCCGGCTTCTTGCAGTAATGGCAAACATCCTTGGATTTTCCATCGTTTGAAGCCTTTGTCTTTTGCTTCTTCTCGGGTTCCACTTTCTTGGGTGGGGCAGAACGTTTCTTGCCCTTCATACTTGGCCCCTTCTTAGCAGAAGATGAGGAGCCCACCAAGAAAGCTGGCTTATCCTTCTTAAGTGTTGATTCATATGTAACGAGCATATTGACCATCTCTTCAAGGGTGGCCTCTATCTTGTTCATATTAAAATTTATCACGAATCCATCAAATGAAGAAGGAAGAGATAGAAGCAGCAAGTCCACATTGAGTTCATGCTCCAACACCAAATCAAGGGTCGCTAACTTCTGTATGAGCCAAATCACTCGTACCCCATGATCACGGACCGAAGTCCCTTCACGCATGCGGCACGTCATCAACTCCTTAACAGTAGAGAACCTTTCAGCCCTCGACTGAGCCCCAAAAAGTTCCTTGAGTTGCGTGTGAATGTCAGCAGCATTCACCGTGTCCTCAAATCGCCTCTGGAGTTCATCAGACATCGAGGCTTGCATATAGCATTTGGTCTTGATGTCATGGTCACACCATGCATCAAGTTTGGCCAATTCCTCCGGACTTATGTCAGCTGGTGCTTCCTTCGGAGGTGCTTTCTCTAACACGTAGAGCATTTTCTCCGAAGTTAAGACAATCTTCAACTTCCGGAACCATTCCGTATAGTTGGCGCCAGTCAGCTTGTTTTGTTCGAGGATCGAGAATAAAGGATTTCGCGAATTCATTGTATGAAATACTGAAAAGGAAAAACAGACATATATCAATGATTGTTTAACAATTTACTAAGACATAAAATAGGCGAATTTAATTTTATGAATCTCACTCCCACTATTTTAACGATTTCACCACCCTCTAGTGAAAACGGGAAACTTTTTCCTTAGTGAGAACATGGAGTCCAATTGACAAACTTATGGTCCCGAATAATATCAGCCAACCATAATTCTCAAAAGGTAGAGCCCAATTGCTTCCAAAGCAACCCCCATGTTTTTACCTCATGTCCAATAAGGGCCCAATAATATGACGCCGTTTAAAGTGACATGTCAAGATGACCCATCAATATTAAGTTGTGATGGACGGTCGCCATGTGGATCCCCCAATAATATGAGCCGATCCCATGGGAGTTCCACCCAACTTACAACATTTGTCGATCCAATGTACAGCTTTCCGACGGACGGGCCCCCCCAATAATATGAGCCGGACCGTATCCGCGGGTAGCATCACATACATTGACCGTTGATGGAAGGTAGGAACATTTAAACAATATTTAAATTTCCTTTATTTATCTTGATATAAATTTTAAATCATATTTAAAATGAGGGATTTTATTTATAAAAATATTTGTCTCATCATATTTAATTTATTGCATGCATTGCCGGATTCACGCAATTTATGTCTAAACATGCATACAATCATAATATCACATATTATATAGGATGATCGATTCCATTTCTAATTGACCCGTGGTTGCCAATCACGGGTCTTAGTCCAATCCTAGGTAATATGCAGTATGCAAATGCAATCCTATTACATATGATTCCAATTTACATTTCTTCAGTCTTCATTGTCTGCTGGGCCCACCATCTTCAAATCTTGATCTCCCACTAAATCTAATGTATTTACAATTAAATAACAATGACAAGTAGGGGATACATTTTTAGGGGGTGGGAACGGGCTATAAACCAAGCCCACTTTTATTACATATGACATTCATATCGGGCCATAAACCAGGCCCATTAATAAAACCAACAACAATAAAGACAAAATGTAAATTCCTAACATACACCTACAAAATTGGTCATGGCAATCGATCATCCTTATCCAATAACATTTAATTCAAAATTAATTTATTGGATAACATGCTGTGGCAATTCAAATTTAAACAAGATAAAATCATATTTTATATATAAAATCACATTTCACATATAAAATCATATTTTATCTCCATATCAAATAAAATCATATTTTATCTATAAAATCCAATTTTACAAATAAAATCATATTTTATCTAATATATCATAAGATCATATCTTATCATCAATTGTACCAAAATAATTGATTTCAAAATTCAATTTACGGATAAAATATTAAAATTTTCCAAAAATTCAAATTTATCCAAAATCAATTTTAAAATTTACGGACTCGAACAATTCGATCCGAAATCTCGTGAACCAATCAAAAACAATTTTTGACCGGACCAAAAATAAAATTTTTAAATATTAAAATTAATAAAAATATAATTTTTCCCGCGGGCCGCCCGGGACACTCCCGGGCCGGCCCGCACCCGGGGCGCGGGCCGGGGGCAGCCCGGCTGCCCCCTTAGGGCAGCGCCTGGCGCCGCCCCTGGGCGGCGCCGAGCGCCGCCCTGCGCAGCGCCTGGCGCTGCGCTGGGCGGCGCCGAGCGCCGCCCCTGGGCAGCGCCGAGCGCTGCCCTGCGCAGCGCCCAGCGCTGCGCTGGGCAGCGCACAGCGCTGCCCTGGGCGGCGCCGTGCGCCGCCCTGATCGGCGACGGTCGCCGCCTTGGGCGGCGCCGTGCGCCGCCCTGGGCAGCAACAATTGCTGCCCCACCGGGCAGCGATCCAATCGCTGCCCGGGTTTTGCCCCGAAAAATTTTTTTTTTTATTTAAAATATTTATTTTGTTTCAAAAACCGAGACTCAAAAATTTTGTACAATTGATTATTCAATCGATTGATCTGAGCAACCTTGCTTTGATACCACTGTTGGAAAACTGGCGAGTTCCCAGACCAATTACGATTGATACCCGGTGCAGCGGAAGTTTAAAAATTTTTCATGGAACGTTTCCATGGTATGGGTATCAACCGTTCATCGATTGAATTACGTGTGTGTAAAATTTAAATAACAATTAAATAAATTTTACCTCAAATCTCGCAACGAGATTAATGGACACCAACAGAACAATTCTGCTCTTGTTGTCTCTCCCTGGAACCGATGAACGCCTTCAATCAGGTCCACGAACAGAGGTTTAATCCCTCTGATAGATTGCACTAGAAAATCTATCAGAAGTTTTCTGCGAAGAGAATACACGAATTTGATTCGCTATTCCAGACTGCAATTCAAAATCACAGACCGGAATTTCTCAGACAGAGAGGGAGGGGGGGCGACGGCCAAGCTTGAGAGAGGGGCTAGGGTTTCGATTTTTTTTCTCTCAAAATTATGAGCTATCGTGTGTAATTTCTGTACTGAAATAACTTATTTATAATGCAGGCCACTAACACCTTAGGGCCCATTAGTCATAAGTTAGGGCCCGACAAGCAAAGCCCGCACGTTCAGAAATTAATATAAAATTCATCGTGACTCCGATTGATGAACCGATTTCACCAATGTGCATAGAAACCATTTCTGCACATTTTAAAGTCAAAATAAAATTTTCCTGAATCCGAATTCAGTGGTTTCCAAAAATGTACATCCCTATGTCATTTTAGGAAATCCTACTCCCTTACTCTTAAGAAGTCCAACTTCTTTATTCATTAAATTTAACTCTTTAAATTTAACTATCTCAACGGGGATTAAAACTCCATTACACTGTGTGACCCTCAATGGTTCAGGGATACAGCTAGCCGTGGGCTCACAACTCCTTGTGACTCGGAACAACACTTTCCGACTTGCCCAACGAATCATGGTAAAGCGCCTAGCAACATCGCCCCATGATTCCCTAGGTATCACTGATAGTGCCTACAAGAACCAGTAGATTTTGGTTAGCGTACAGTACGGTCCCTTCATCCATATATCCCGATCGAATCAACAACCATTGGTATATCGAGAGTCGCTCAAGATTCGATAACTATGCAATGCATCTTGAAGATCAAATTAGTGACATCGCATGTGCTACTAAGAAACCATTTCTTAAATCACATCAAGTACTCTGGCCAGAGATTTGTCACACTAATATCTCCTCAGATCGCATAGGATATCCACACTCGCAAGTATGTGGTGAATCCTTGACAACAATGCATTGACTCCTATATGTGTCGTAACTGTACCCAATCTCGACACCTGATGACCCCCTCAGAGTCGGTAAACGAGTCAAAGCACAGTACTAGCATATAGAGTCTCCATGATGTTTCAAGTCGTAAGGACTAATGGTGTACAACCAAAACCGCGGACTTTATCCACTCGATAAGTGATAACCACTTGGAAAGTCCGGATAGGGTAGTTCGACTATTCATCCTATGAATATCCATTTGCATGCTTCGAACATCTCCATGTTCCCTACCAATGAAACGTGGTACTCCGCATCGCAAATGCTAGTCTCAAACTCGAGCGATCCTTATCCTTATTATCGGACGGCTCAATCGACTAGGAACGGTTTTAGAATATACAGTGACTATAAGATGTATTTCATGATAGACATCTCCATGTTCTACCACATCTTACATACACTATAGTATATTCAAGGTCTTTATCAAAACAACAATAGTATATCACAATATAACAATATGAAGTAATATAAAATCATTGCCATAAAAGTGTAAATAATATTAAACAAAAGATTGTTTATACAAAGAGTCAACAAAGCCCATAGCCACACAGTTGGCTCACTGGGCACCCACTCTTACAAAGATATGGTTATCAGGTAGATTCTCGATGAAGGATTTGGGTGAGGCATCCTATATTCTAGGGATACAGATCTATAGAGATAGATCTAAGAGAATGATAGGACTCACTCAATCAACCTACATCGACACCATATTGAAACGGTTTTCAATGGATGGGTCCAAGAGAGGACATCTACCCATGTGTCATGGAGTTTCTCTATCCAAGTCAATGTGTCCCAAGACTGATGAAGAGATAGAGAAAATGACACATGTACCATATGCGTCAGCCATAGGTAGTATCATGTATGGGATGATATCTACCAGACCGGATGTAGCATTTGCTCTGAGTGTCACGAGCAGATATCAAGCTAATCCCGGTCAAATGCATTGGAAAGCCGTGAAGGACATTCTTAAGTACTTACGAAGGACTAAGAATATGTTCATGGTATATGGACGAAGAGAACTAAAATTGGAAGGCTATACCGACTCTAGCTTCCAAAGTGACGTGGATGACTCGAAGTCAACCTCTGGATTTGTGTTCATGCTTAATGGCGGTGCTGTCTCTTGGAAGAGTTCCAAGCAGGACACCACAGCGGATTCCACCACTGAGGCAGAATACATTGCAGCATCAGCTGCTGCTAAAGAGGCCGTTTGGATGAGGAATTTCGTGCAAGAGTTGGGCGTCATTCCTGAAGTAGTTGGTCCAGTCCCGGTGTACTGTGACAACACGGGTGCCGTTGCTCAGGCAAAGGAACCAAGGTCTCATCAAAGATCCAAACACGTACTGAGGAAATACCACATCATCCGGGAGATTGTGGAAAGAGGAGACATCACTATCGAAAGAGTGGCCTCTGCAGACAATATCGCTGATCCACTTACTAAACCCTTGCCAGGACCATTATTTGACAAACATCGCGAAGCAATGGGTCTACGTAGTATGACTAGTTGGCTTTAGGGCAAGTAGGAAATTGAAAGAGTGGGTGCCCGGTGAGCCAACTTGTGGCTAAGGGCTTTGATGACTCTTTGTATAAACAATCTTTTGTTTAATATAATTTACACTTTTATTAATGGCAATGACTTTATCTTTCTTCATATTGTTATATTGTGATATACTATTGTTGTTTTGATAAAGACCTTGAATATACTATAGTGTATGTAAGATGTGGTAGAACATGGGGATGTCTATCATGAAACACATTTTATAGTCACTGTATATTCTAAACTGTTCCTAGTCGATTGAGCCGTCCGATAATAAGGATAAGGATCGCTCGAGTTTGAGACTAGCATTTGCGATGCAGAGTACCACGTTTCATTGGTAAGGAACATAGAGATGTTCGAAGCATGCAAATGGATATTCATACGATGAATGATCAAACTACCCTATCCGGACTTTCCAAGTGGTTATCACTTATCGAGTGGATAAAGTCCGCGGTTTTGGTTGTACACCATTAGTCCTTACTACTTGAAACATCATTGAGACTCTATATGCTAGTACTGTGCTTTGACTCGTTTACCGACTCTATTGGGGTCATCAGGTGTCAAGATTGGGTACAGTTACAACACATATAGGAGTCTATGCTTTGTTGTCAAGGATTCACCACATACTTGCGAGTGTGGATATCCTATGCGATCTGAGGAGATATTAGTGTGACGAATCTCTGGCCAGAGTACATGATGTGTTTTAAGAAATGGTTTCTTAGTAGCACATGCGATATCACTATTTGATCTTCAAGATGCATTGCATAGTTATCGAATATCGAACGACTCTCGATTTACCAATGGTTGTTGATTCGATCGGGATATATGGATGAAGGGACCGTACTGTACGCGAACCAAAATCTATTGGTTCTTGCAGGCACTATCAGTGATACCTAGGGAATCATGGGGCGATGTTGCTAGACGCTCTTACCATGATTCGATGGGCAAGTCGGAAATTGTTGTTCCGAGTCACAAGGAGTTGTGAGCCCACAGCTAGCTGTATCCCTGAACCATTGAGGGTCACACAGAGTAATGGATTTTTAATCCCCGTTGAGATAGTTAAATTAAAGAGTTAAATTTAATGAACAAAGAAGTTGGACTTCTTATTTAAGAGTAGAGGAGTAAGATTTCCTAAAATGACATAGGGATGGGCATTTTTGGAAATCACTGAATTCGGATTCAGAAAAATTTATCTTGACTTTAAAAGGTGCAGAAATGATTTCTGTGCACATTGGTGAAATCGGTTTATCAATCGGAGTCACGATGAATTTTATATTAATTTCTGAACATGCGGGCTTTGCTTGTCGGGCTTGAACTTATGACTAATGGGCCCTAAGCTGTTAGCGGCCTACATTATAAATAAGTTATTGCAGTACAGAAATTACACACAACAGGTCACAAATTTTCGAAAACCCTAGTAATTTTCTCTAACAGTGGCCGCCCCCCTCCCCTCTGCTCAGAAAAATCCAGCCTGTGAATTTTGAATTACAGTCTGGTTTAACGGATCAAATTCGTTAATTCTCTTCGTAGAAACTTCTGATAGATTTTCTAGTGCAATCTATCAGAGGGATTAATTATCCGTTCGTGGACCTGATTGAAGAACAGTTCATCCATCAGTTCCAGGGATATACAACAAGAGCAGAGCAATCTGTTGGTGTCCATAATCTCGATTCGAGATTGGAGGTAAAAATTTATAATTGTTATTTAATTTTTACACACACAAAATTTAATCGTAAAAGTTTTGATACCCATTATGGAATCGTTCCATATAAAATTTTTAAACTTCCGCTGCACCGGGTATCAATCCTGATTGATCTGATCGCCGCGTTCTCCAACACTCGATATGGGCACTATGAGTTCTTAGTGATGCCATTTTTTCAGATGAATGCTCCAGCTGTTTTCATGGATTTGATGAACAGGGTTTTCCGAGAGCTCTTGGATAAGTTTGTTGTAGTGTTCATCGATGACATCCTTGTGTATTCTCGTAGCATGGATGAGCATGCCTTTCATCTTCGTACTGTTTTACAGACCTTGCGAGAGCATCAGTTGTATGTTAAGCTCAGCAAGTGTGACTTCTGGATTGACCGAGTTGTGTTCCTTGGTCATGTCATTTCTAGAGATGGAGTATCAGTGGATCCTAGCAAGATAGAGGCTATTCTTAATTGGTCGTGCCCGACGACAGCATCTGAGATTCGTAGTTTCTTGGGTTTGGCCGGATACTACCATCGATTCGTGGAGAATTTCTCTCAGATAGCCAGGCCTTTAACACAGTTGACGCGAAAGGATGTTTCTTTTGAGTGGTCTTCCGCGTGCGAAGATAGTTTTCGTGAGTTGAGACGTCGATTGACGACTGCTCTAGTACTATCCTTGCCGACTGGATCTGATGGTTTCGTAGTCCACACCGATGCTTCTCTTCAGGGTTTGGGGTGTGTGTTGACTCAAAATGGGCATGTGATTGCCTATGCCTCCAGGAAACTAAAGACTCACGAGAGGAATTATCCCGTACATGATCTAGAGCTTGCAGCCATTGTCTTTGCTCTGAAGATATGGCATCATTATTTGTACGGTGAAGGATTCCAGATTTTTACTGATCATAAGAGTTTGAAGTACCTGTTCACTCAGGCAGAGTTGAACATGCGACAGCGCCGTTGGATGGACTTGCTGAAGGACTATGATTGCAAAATCAATTACCATCCAGGATCTTCTAATCCGGTTGCTGATGCGCTTAGTCGCAAGATTTATTTGAGTTCCCTTCGTACCAGTGCAGTGTCATGAATGGTCGAAGAGTGTTGTTCCTTGGGTTTCACTTTTCGTCATAAGAAGGAACAACAGGGAGTTCGTGTTGCGTCTGTGCTTACCGAGCCAACCTTGTATAGACGTATTCGTGAGGCACAGGGTGTTGATCCCAAGATGCAGAGATTAGCCCGATTCACTGAGGGTGAGAATTCAGCTGGTTTCCATTTTCAGGCGGATGGTTTGTTGTATCTTTCTGGCCGTGTGGTTGTGCCTGATGATTCCACACTTAGAGATGAGATCTTATCGCAAGCTCATCATAGTAGGTTCTCAGTACATCCTGGCATCATGAAGATGTACAAGTATCTACGTACTCGATTTTGGTGGAAAGGAATGAAGCGCAGCGTTTATCAGTTCGTGTTCCGATGCCTTGTGTGTCAGCAGGTAAAGGCAGAGTATCGTCGACCCGGAGGCCTACTTCACAATCCTGATATTCCTGAGTGGAAGTGGGAGCATGTGACGATGGACTTTGTCACCCACTTGCCTATGTCTTCCAGGAATTGCGACGCGATTTGGGTTGTTGTTGACCGATTGTCGAAATCCGCGCATTTCTTACCATATAATCGGGATTTCACCTTCGACAGGATGGCACGGCTGTATGTGCAAGAAATTGTCCGTTTGCATGGTATTCCACTGAGTATTGTGAGCGACAGAGATCCTCGTTTCACCTCAAGATTTTGGGGGAGTTTTCAGCGTGCTCTTGGTACCACTTTGAGTTTGAGCACAGCATATCATCCAGAAACTGATGGACAATCGGAGAGGACTATCCGTACTCTCGAGGACATGCTTCGAGCTACCATAATGGATTTTTTCCCAGCATGGCACGATCATTTGTCATTGGTGGAGTTCGCTTATAACAATAGTGTTGGAGAACGGCGATCAGATCAATCAGAATTGATACCCTGTGCAGCGGAAGTTTAAAATTTTATATGGAACGATTCCATAATGGGTATCAAAACTTTACGATTAAATTGTGTGTGTAAAAATTAAATAACAATTATAAATTTTTACCTCCAATCTCGAATCGAGATTATGGACACCAATAGATTACTCTGCTCTTGTTGTATATCCCAGGAACTGATGGACGAACTGTTCTTCAATCAGGTCCACGAACAGAGATTTAATCTCTCTGATAGATTGCACTATAAAATCTATCAGAAGTTTCTACGAAGAGAATTAACGAATTTGATCCGTTAAACCAGACTGCAAATTCAAAATTCACAGGCTGGATTTTCCCGAGCAGAGGGGAGGGGGGCGGCCACTTTTAGAGAGAAAAACTAGGGTTTTCGAAAATTATGAGCCTCTGTTGTGTAATTTCTGTACTGCAATAACTTATTTATAATGTGGGCTGCTAACAGCTTAGGGCCCATTAGTCATAAGTTCAAGCCTGACAAGCAAAGCCCGCATGTTCAGAAATTAATATAAAATTCATCGTGACTCAGATTGATAAACCAATTTCACCAATGTTCACAGAAACCATTTCTGCATCTTTTAGAGTCAAGATAAATTTTCTGAATCCGAATTCAGTGGTTTCCAAAAATGCCCATCCCTATGTCATTTTAGGAAATCTTACTCCTCTACTCTGATATAAGAAGTCCCACTTCTTCATTCATTAAATTTAACTCTTTAAATTTAACTATCTCAACGGGGATTAAAAATCCATTACTCTGTGTGACCCTCAATGGTTCAGGGATACAGCTAGCCGTGGGCTCACAACTCCTTGTGACTCGGAACAACAATTTCCGACTAGCCCATCGAATCATGGTAAGAGCGCCTAGCAACATTGCCCCATGATTCCCTAGGTATCACTGATAGTGCCTGCAAGAACCAATAGATTTTGGTTAGCGTACAGTACGGTCCCTTCATCCATATATCCCGATCGAATCAACAACCATTGGTAAATCGAGAGTCGTTCGAGATTCGATAACTATGCAATACATCTTGAAGATCAAATAGTGACATCGCATGTGCTACTAAGAAACCATTTCTTAAAACACATCATGTACTCTGGCCAGAGATTCGTCACACTAATATCTCCTCAGATTGCATAGGATATCCACACTAGCAAATATGTGGTGAATCCTTGACAACAAAGCATCGACTCCTATATGTGTCGTAACTGTACCCAATCCCGACACCTGATGACCCCAATAGAGTCGGTAAACGAGTCAAAGCACAATACTAGCATATAGAGTCTCAATGATGTTTCAAGTAATAAGGACTAATGGTGTACAACCAAAATCGCGGACTTTATCCACTCGATAAGTGATAACCACTTGGAAAGTCCGGATAGGGTAGTTCGATCATTCATCGTATGAATATCCATTTGCATGCTTTGAACATCTCTATGTTCCATACCAATGAAACGTGGTACTCGGCATCGCAAATGCTAGTCTCAATCTCGAGCGATCCTTATCCTTATTCACGGATGACTCAATCGACTAGGAACCATTTAGAATATACAGTGACTATAAGATGTGTTTCATGATAGACATCCCCATGTACTACCACATCTTACATACACTATATTATATTCAAGGTCTTTATCAAAACAACAATAGTATATCACAATATAACAATATGAAGAAAGATAAAGTCATTGCCATTAATAAAAGTGTAAATTATATTAAACAAAAGATTGTTTATACAAAGAGTCATCAAAGCCCTTAGCCACAAGTTGGCTCATTGGGCACCCACTCTTTCAAATAGTCACCATAGCAGCATTGGCATGGCACCATTTGAGGCTCTTTATGGACGTCGTTGTCGTACACCTTTGTTTTGGGACGAGGTTGGTGAGCGGCAGGTAGAGGGTCCTCAGATGATTCAGCAGATGACTGATGCAGTAGAATTGATCCGACGCAGGATTAAGGAATCCCAGGATCGACAGGCTAGCTACGCGAACACTCACCGCAGGCCACTTCATTTTGAAGAAGGAGAGTATGTATTCTTGCGTGTATCACCTTTCCGGAAGGTGATGAGGTTCGGTCTCAAGGGTAAGTTGTCACCAAGATTTATTGGTCCTTTCGAGATTCTCGAGAAAGTTGGAGACGTGGCTTATCGTCTAGCCTTGCTACCAAATCTTTTGGAGATCCACGATGTGTTCCACGTGTCCTTGTTGAGGCAGTATGTGGCGGACGAGTCATATATTTTGCATCCGACCGAGGTAAAGGTAGATCGGGATCTATCGTATGTGGAGAAACCCCTGCGAATTCTTGACAGGAAGGACAAGGTACTTCGTAACAAGCGAATACCATTGGTTATGGTACAGTGGCAACGCAGAGGTACAGAGGAAGCTACTTGGGAGTTGGAGAGTCGGATGTTAGCCGAGCACCCCGAGTTGTTTTAAGATTTTGTACTCTGTTGTATAGAATGTATATTGTTCAGTTGTAATAAGAGCATAGATTTTGCGTACTATGTTTTCCTTAAGATGTAATTTCGAGGACGAAATTTCTTAAGTGGAGGAGAATGTAGTGACCCGCAATTAATCAAGGTAATTAAGGAAATTAATTACTAAATTTTTCCTAAAATTATCCGAAGTGGATCGGAAGCTCCGTGCCAGGATCGGAGGCTCCGATCGAGATCGGAAGCTCCGTCGGCAAGATCGGAAGCTCCGATCGGGATCGGACGTTCCGTTCTGGCTAGGGCTGGCGTCATCACCGACGTCAGCAAAATGACGTCATTACTTACGCACGTGAGGTGACATCGGACGTTCCGATGTCACGATCGGATGCTTCGTTTGCGATCGGATGTTCCGATGAGGGATCGGACGTTCCGATCGCCGTCTATAAATAAGGGGTCTGAGCCCTCATTCTGTGCACCAATTTCCCTCCTCTCCTCTGGTTTGCGAACCTTCTTACTTAAATCTACGGAGTTCTAGGCATCCTATTGGGAATCCGGAAGTTGCCTAGTGATCCCGGCGTCGTAGCGGAGGTGTGCCTAAGTTTTGAGGCGATTCTACACCAGCGGGCTGATGACGGATGAAGGTATAATTTGGCTTCTTAAAAATATTTAGGAGTATGAAATAGCTTAGTTAAGGCTTTTAGAGCGTTTATAGTGATGCATGGACTTTTGCATGTGTAGACGCAGTAGAGCAGACTTGTAGGCTTTGGACCTAGACGGGTGTGCTAGGAGTTGACCTGCAGTGTTAGAGGTACGTAAGTACTGACCGAGATAGCCGACATGATATTTATACATATGTGTGTGATGCATGATGTATGTGCTGTATTGGCTATGTTTTATTATTTTTAGCACATGCATATGTTTTTACGGAGACTGCATCGGGATGATGTGAGTCATGACAGTTTCCATCAGTCGAGGCAATTCTTCTTGAGGATTCGTGTCTTGGGAATATACGAGTACCACGCGGAGTCGCTCTCTTGCCCGGTACTGTGTATTCCAGGCGCCATGAGTAAAGTGATTTAACCCTGATTTTTAAAGTCATGTGCATGCTCATATTTGTATTTATATCATTGCTTCCGTATTGAGCGTTCTAGCTCACGCCCCTGTGTTTGGGTATTGTGTACCTTGTGGTGGGGCAGGTCTGAGGCTGGACGGTCCCGGTGGTTCCCAGCAGGGTTGAGGTTGCTACCGTGCAGAGGTAGTTTGTTAGGGATTCTGATACCCTAATTTCGATTTGGTTTTATAAGGAATTATACACTGTTTCTATCGTCGGTTGTATTCTGCCGATTGGATTTGTTGTACTTTAGAATTATTCGCTATTTAACGCTTTAATTATTGTTTCTTGCGCTAATCACTCTGATTAGGTAGTGGATCCGGGTAGGGTCGCTACACACACTGTATTTTTCCATCATGCGCATTTGAACATTGATAATTTCATGGCTAACAAGCTGACCAAACAAGAAACCACAGAAGACGAACCCTGACATATGGACAATTTCATCTTGCCAAACATAGACACTACAAAAATAAATGAATTTCATTGTATTAAAAATTATTGTAAAAAAATTTATAAACAAATAGAGCGAGCTTTCAGTGAGAAAATTCATGCGTGATGACATCCCTAGAAAGATAATCCATCAACAACTTTTTCTCATCAGCAGTGGCTTCTTCATGTCCACAGAAATCTGTTCTATCTTGATATTGACTAGTCCACTGGTTACTCAAATCATTATTTTGTTCAAGTCAACATCAATTATTTTTCCTCCCTACGGCAGAATACACAAACATGGTCAACATCAGTAACACGAAGTAAAATATAGGACCTCAAAATCAAATAACCAAGGTTAAAGTTGGTTATGAGCAAAGTCAAACCTTTTTCCTGCCCTTCCTCTTGGGTGTGGTACTGGGTGGAGTCACAAACATTGATGACTTTCTTTTCTTCACTCGATCACCCCTCGTTCGAACATTATAGATGATGGAAGATTGGAAATTGATGTTTTTCGCAACCTTCTTCGAATTATCATCACTCTTATCGACCCCACCACTTTTTTCAGAGGTATAGTCACTAGTATCCCTTTCAAACACATTGGTTAATGCAGTTGTTGAAATATCAGCCTCAAAAACATTATTTTCCTTAACGACTTTTGATACAAGATTATCCTACAATTGATCAATCTCATTCAGGTCCTCAGTACAAGAATTCTGTCCATCGACTTCGGTACTTTTAGTTACCAAATGACCACTTTCTGCATTTGTTTCACCCTTAGGCTCAGCACCAACAACACTTTTTCCATTTCCATTCACCAACAACACGTTTTCCCTTCACCGAGTAATCAACACAATTCTTGACAGGCATATCAACAAAATTGTATAACTTACCACCTAGGTCATGACTCACACTCAACTCCTCGTCCTCATCAGTTTCATTGATTCCATCAGCACCGTCATCAACACTCAGATCATTATCAACTACAATATCCTTGCCTTTGCGATTTCGAGCAAATTCTTTCTCCAAAACCAGATTTTCTTTCAAATCAACCAGCTTCCTCTTAGCTCCTAACTCTCTCACGTTTCAACTCCGCACAAATTCTTTTCAACATTTTTGTAGTGACCCTGCATGGAATCACCTACTAACTGGCAACTAATAGCATGCATTAAACTTAATATAGCAAAATACTTAACAGAGTAAAACGTGCGGAAACATAATCCATAAATTACATATCAGCTTAGTAACATAATCCAGGCTTAAATCTGTAGTGATACAACCATATCAAAAACTTAAAAGTAAACATTACACAGCAATATCGAATCCTGCTGTATAATAAACTCCTCAAGGCTCTTGCTCTCTAGTCCTGCCTTGAACTACCAGCACCGTCCATCCTGCGACCTGCCCCATGGAATAGGGTGTCCAAGATAACAACTAGGACGTGAGCGTTAACGCCTAGTATATAGACATGAGTAAACATTTGTATATAATGCATGCAACATGATGACTGGTAAAGGGTCATCTGAAAAGTCATGCTTATTACCGGCACCACATGAGTGCTGCCACCGCATGGATCAACCTCTAGGTGCAAGCACACTCGTCTAGTACACCAGAGTAGACAGACATAAATGCCCCCGCCATCGCGTTACTCTCAGTGACAGACTATCGAGTATAGAGCTGAGCGGCTCTATAGTCAGGTATAACAAGGTATAGGCTCAACGTGTATATGCACATGACATATGAATATAGAAAGCGGTAAATCATATATGATGTCATATAATCATGCCAAATAAATGCAACATATAAACATGTATACTCGCTGGCAATCTCAGTCAATGTGTACGTACCTCTAGGCTAGTTCAAGTATAGTAGGATCCTAGGTTCCAAGCCTATATTCAAAAGTTCACCGTATCACTACATAAATTCTATAAGCCTTAACTAAGCTAATAAGTACTCCCAAAACTTAAATAGATTCTCGGACCATACCTTTGTCCGTAGATAGCCCTTTGGAGTCGCTAGTCCCGGATGACTATAACCACTCCTTGGTTATTCCAGAACCTCTATTATAACCGATAGGGCCCTCAAGTGTATATCTCACACTATATATTGAAGAAGGAACCTCGGGAATTCGTATTTTAAAATGAAATCGAATGAGCCCTAATTATAGGAAAAGTTTCGGACGAGTTCGGGCCCTCCGAACTTGAGTTCGGATCGTCCGATCCAACTCACTGTCTGCATGCGAGACACGTCGAGTTCGGATCGTCCGATCTCTACTTCGGGTCGTCCGAAGTGCTCTAAGTACGACACTTGTCAAAATTCATTGCTGAGTAATCCTGCCTTCTTGGCACAAACAAGTTCGGGCCGTCCGAACTTGAGTTCGGATCGTTCGAACCAGCCTTAACTACGAAGTCACCAAGCTCACCTTCGGAGCCCCCGGTGGTCAAGTTCGGGCCGTCCAAAGTCCTCTTTGGATCGTCCGAACTGGCTCAGACAATGAAATTTCATTTCTTGCTTCTGAAGTCCGATTAAATCCCAGAATTGGTTAATTACCAACCCTTAATCATGTTTAACATATTATTATCTTAAAATGAGTTCTGGGTTACTACATTCTCCCCAAATTTAGATATTTCGTCCGCGAAATAACATCTGAAGATAGATTAAGATAACAATATGAAATATCAAACCACGTTTTATTACAACAACTGTAATTACAACTACATGGTAATAAAAAATACAAAGCAAACAACTCAGAGTATTCTGCTTGCATACGAATCTCAGTTTCCTAAGTTGCTTCTTCAATGCCTCGGCGTTGCCACTGTACCATCACAAGTGGTATAGTCTTGTTCCGAAGAAATTTCTCCTTTCTGTCTAAGATACGGATTGGTCGTTCAACAAAAGACAGATCTGGCTCTAGGTGAATATCAGTAGACTAAATCACATGAGATTCATCAGCTATATACTGTCGAAGTAACGACACATGAAAAAAATTATGTTTACTGGAAAGATTTGGCGGTAAAGCCAAACGATATGCAACATCTCCGATCTTCTCCAGTATCTGGAAAGGTCCAATAAAACGAGGAGACAACTTGCCTTTCACGACGAATCTCATCACCTTCCTGAAAGGTGATACTCGTAGAAACACATATTCACCAGGCTCAAACTGAAGTGTCCTGCGATGAATATTAGCATAACTAGCTTATCTATATTGAGCAAATTTGATCATATGCTTGATCAAATATACCTTGTCTACAATCTGCTGTACCAATTCAGGACCCTCGACTTGTCGTTCCCCAACTTTATCCCAGAATAACGGAGTACGACACCATCGACCGTACATTGCCTCGAATGGTGCCATATCAATACTACGATGATAACTATTATTGTAGGCAAATTTGATCAAAGGTAATTGATCCTGCCAAGATAAGTCAAAGTCCATGACAGAAGAACGTAGCATATCCTCCAATGTACGAATCGTCCGCTCTGACTGTCCGTCAGTCTTCGGATGATATGTAGTGCTCAAACTCAGTGTGGTACCCAACGCCTCCTAAAAACTACCCCAAAAATGTGAGGTAAATTGCGGGTCTCTATCACTAACTATGCTCACTGGAATCCCATGCAATCACACTATCTCCTGGATGTATAAACGTGTCATGCGATCATAAGAATACTCCCGGTTATAAGGAATAAAGTGTGCTGATTTTGTCAAACGGTCAACAACGACCCAGATAGCATCACACTGACGTGAAGTCATAGGTAAGTGGGTAACAAAATCCATAGTTATGTGCTCCCACTTCCATTCAGGAATCTCAAGATTCTGCAATAATCCACCTGGTCGTCGATGTTTAGCCTTGACCTGTTGACAAACCAAACATCTCGAAACAAATTGATACACACTCCTCTTCATCCCTTTCCACCAGAATCTGGTTCGCAAGTCCTTATACATTTTCATGCTTCCAGGATGAACTGATAATCGACTCCTGTGAGCTTGAGATAGAATATCGTTCCTGAGCTCCGCAACATTAGGTACAACCACTCGATTAGATAAGCACAATAAACCATCTGCCTGAAAATGAAATCTAGATGTATTAACTCCATTGGCTAAACGTGCCAAACGCTGAGTCTTAACATCAGATATCTGAGCATCTCTGATCCGAGAATACAATGCTGGCTCAGACAAAATAGTATACAATCGAATCCCATTTCTCCCTTTCTTGTGCTTGAGCGTAAAACTCAATGAACAGCACTCTTGAATCATATGAGATACTTCACTAGTCTGAAGTGCAGAAAGTCTCACCTGCCGAATCAAGGCATCAACAGTAAGATTAACAGAACCTGGATGATATTTGATTTCACAATCATAATCCTTCATAAGATCCATCCAGCGTCTTTGTCGCATATTCAACTCCGCCTGAGTGAATAAATACTTCAAACTCTTGTGATCCATGAATATCTCAAATTTCTCGCCATAAAGATAATGTTTCCAGATCTTGAGTGCAAATACAATGGCGGCTAACTCGAGATCATGTACTGGATAATTACTCTCATGCATTTTCAACTGTCGAGAAGCATAGACAATAACATGTCCATGCTGTGTTAGAACACATCCTAACCCTTGACCAAAGGCATCAGTATAGACAACATAACCTCCTGATCCAGAAGGTAGAGCTAGCACAGGTGCATTAGTAAAACGTTCACGCTGCTCGTGAAATGACTCCTCACAATCCAAGGACCATATGAAGGAAACATCTTTTCATGTAAGCGGTGTCAAAGGTCTGGCCAACTGTGCAAAATTCTCGATGAACCGACGGTAATATCCAGCTAGACCCAAGAAACTACGAATCTCAGCAATCGTCGTCGGACGAGACCAGTTCAGCAATGCCTCTATCTTACTAGGATCAACAGATATCCCTTCATTAGAAATCACATGACCGAGAAACACTACCCGATCAAGCCAGAATTCACACTTGCCCAATTTCGCATACAGTTGCTTATCTCGTAACGTCTGTAAAACAATCCTCAAATGTTGTGTATGCTCATCCTTGTCATGAGAATAGACAAGAATATCATCAATGAAGACGATGACAAATCTAACCAGATATTCTCAAAATACTTGATTCATCAGATTCATAAAGACTACTGGTGCATTCGTCAAACCAAATGGCATAACCAGAAATTCATAATGCCCGTATCTGGTCCTAAAAGCAGTCGTAGAAATATCTAAGTCTCTTACCCGCATCTGGTGGTATCCAGATCTCATATCTATCTTGGAGTAAACAGAAGTATCCTGTATTTGATCGAATAGATCATCAATCCGCGGCAAAGGATACTTATTCTTGATGGTGACATGATTCAACTGCCTGTAATCAATACACAATCGCATCGATCCATATTTCTTCGTGACGAACAAAACAGGTGCTCCCCACGGAGAAACACTCGGACAAATATATCCCTTATCAAGCAGATCCTGTAACTGCTATTTCAATTCCCTCATCTCTGATGGTGCGAGACGATACGGCGCTCGGGATATAGGCGTAGTTCCTGGTACTAAATCAATACCAAATTCAACCTCTCGCACCGGAAGAAAACCAGGAATCTCATCAGGGAATATATCAGAAAACTCACTGACTACCGGTAACTGATCAATACCCGTACTACTCATAGACATATCAACTGCATAGATAAGGTAGCCCTCCCCACCTGACTCCAAGACATGACATGCCTTCAGAGCCGAAACAAGTGGCATCGGAGGCCACGCACCTTCACCATAAAAATACCAGCTATCACCCTTAGCAGGATGAAACTGTACCAGATGCTGATAACAATCCACAGTAGCGTGATACAAAGTCAGTATATCTATTTCCAAAATACAATCAAAATCTGCCATCGCTAATATCATCAGATTAGCTGACAATACATTACCCTCAAACTCTAGAAAGCAACCCATCACTAGACGCTTAGTTACTATCTCCTGCTCCAGCGGAGTAGATACAACTAAATCTATATCTAATGATACATAAGGTAATCTATGTCTCTTAACAAAGCGACTAGAAATAAAGGAATGCGATGCTCCAGTATCAATTAAAACAAGTGCAGGAATACCACATAACAGAAAGGTACCTGCCAACATGCGATCGCTTCCCTCAATAGCCTGTTCTTGAGACAGAGCAAATACCTTCCCTTGAGACTGTGGACAGTAACCAGAAGAACTCTGTGGTGCTGGCTGCTGTCGTGGAAAAGTAGAAGCCTGAGATCCAACCTGTGATCCCGATCCACTAGCAGAACCCATGCGCTGAGGACAATCTCTCCGCAGATGTCCCTGCTGACCGCAAATATAACAAGCACCAGTAGCTCTCCGACATGAAGCTGCAGGATGCTTCCCTCCACAGTGACTACAAAACTCCTCCTTCTTCTTCTTCTTCCCAAAACGGAACATACCTCGTGAACCACGAGATCCAGATAAAGTAGTAGGAGTAGAAGAAGACGTAGGTCCAGATTGCACAACAGATTGAGCTCTAGTCTCAAATGATCCACTAATCTGTGCTGGCATCAACAACTGTGCACGCCTGTTGCTGGTCTCCACAAGACGGAAACGGTTCACCAAAGTCTCATAAGATACTGGGTCATCAAAGACCACAACCTGTGAGTAGATATCTTGGTTCAGGCCTTGAAGAAAGAGATCATACTTCGATGCATCACTCTCATTAATATGAGGACTGAAAGGTAGCAGATCAAGAAATCGTTGCTGATATTGATCAATAGTCATTGATCCTTGCCTTAGAGTAAGAAACTCCATCGATCGTGCTTGGCGAACAGCTGGAGGAAAATACAGTTTCTGGAACTGCTGACAGAAATCTCCCCAAGTCACATGTCCTCTCTCAGTACGTGCCTGAGCAGCTTTGGCATCCCACCAAAAACGTGCTCGATCCTCTAGAACAAATTCTAGAACTTCCAATTTCTGATCCTCAGTACACTCGAAAGCACGAAAAGTACTCTCGAGTTTAGACATCCAACTTCTTGCTTGTTTAGGATTCTCGCCTCCTACCAAAGGTTTCGATCCTACTTGCATGAATTTATTGATAGAGTAGCGACGTCTAACCTCATGATGACGATGTTGATCATCATGATGGAGGTGATGACGATGATGATGACCACCTCCCTGGCCAACACTACCGTGACTCTCGTCAGCCATATCCTAAAAAGAATTGCACATTAAAATCCCAAATGCGCAAGAATTACTCAAAACTAATTCTAAATCCCAAGTACTAATCCCAAAATCTAAGCATGCTTTGATACCAAAAATGTAGTGACCCTGCATGGAATCACCTACTAACTGGCAACTAATAGCATGCATTAAACTTAATATAGAAAAATACTTAACAGAGTAAAACGTGCAAAAACATAATCCATAAATTACATATCAGCTTAGTAACATAATCCAGGCTTAAATCTGTAGTGATACAACCATATCGAAAACTTAAAAGGAAACATTATACAGCTATATCGAATCTTGCTGTATAATAAACTTCTCAAGGCTCTTGCTCTCTAGTCCTGCCTTGAACTACCAGCACCGTCCATCCTGCGACCTGCCCCATGGAATAGGGTGTCCAAGATAACAAATAGGACGTGAGCGCTAACGCCTAGTACATAGACATGAGTAAACATATGTATATAATGCATGCAACATGATGACTGGTAAAAGGTCATCTGAAAAGTCATGCTCAGTACCGGCGCCACATGAGTGCTGCCACCGCACGGATCAACCTCTGGGTGCAACCACACTCGTCTAGTACACCAGAGTAGACAGACATAAATTCCCCCGCCATCGCGGTACTCTCAGTGACAGACTATCAAGTATAGAGCTGAGCGGCTCTATAGTCAGGTATAACAAGGTATAGGCTCAACGTGTATATGCACATGACATATGAATATAGAAAGCGGTAAATCATATATCATGCCATATAATAATACCAAATAAATGCAACATATAAACATGTATACTCGCTGGCAATCTCAATCAATGTGTACGTACCTCTAGGCTAGTTCAAGTATAGTAGGATCCTAGGTTCCAAGCCTATATTCAAAAGTTCACCATATCACTACATAAATTCTATAAGCCTTAACTAAGCTAATAAGTACTCCCAAAACTTAAATAGATTCCCGGACCAAACCTTTGTCCGTAGATAGCCCTTTGGAGTCGCTAGTCCCGGATGACTATAACCACTCCTTGGTTATTCCAGAACCTCTATTATAACCGATAGGGCCCTCAAGTGTATATCTCACACTATATAACTGAAGAAGGAACCTCGGGAATTCGTATTTCAAAATGAAATCGAATGAGCCCTATTTATAGGAAAAGTTTCGGACGAGTTCGGGCACTCCGAACCTGAGTTCGGATTGTCCGATCCAACTCACTCTCTGCATGCGAGACACGTCGAGTTTGGATCATCCGATCTCTAATTCGGGTCGTCCGAAGTGCTCTAAGTCCGACACTTGTCAAAATTCATTGCTGAGTAATCCTGCCTTCTTGGCACAAACAAGTTCGGGCCGTCCGAACTTGAGTTCGGATCATCCGAACCAGCCTTAACTCCGAAGTCACCAAGCTCACCTTCGGAGCCCCCGGTGGTCAAGTTCGGGCCATTCGAAGTCCTCTTCGGATCGTCCGAACTGGCTCAGACAATGAAATTTCATTTCTTGCTTCTGAAGTCTGATTAAATCCCGGAATTGATTAATTACCAACCCTTAATCATGTTTAACATATTATTATCTTAAAATGAGTTCTGGTGGAAAGGATTGAAGCACTTAAAGAAAATCCTCAATCTACAACAATCAATAGACAACATTTTTAAGGGTAAACTATTGTAGTGACCCTGCATGGAATCACCTACCAACTGGCAACTAATAGCATGCATTAAACTTAATACAACAAAATACTTAAGAGAGTAAAACGTACGGAAACATAATCCATAAATTACATATCAGCTTAGTAAAACATATCCAGACTTAATACTGTAGTGATACAACCATATCGAAAAACTTAAAAGTAAACATTATACAGCTATATCGAATCCTGCTGTATAACAAACTCCTCAAGGCTCCTGCTCCCTAGTCCTGCCTTGGACTACCAGCTCCGTCCATCCTGCGACCTGCCCCATGGAATAGGGTGTCCAAGATAACAACTAGGACGTGAGCGCTAATGCCCAGTACATAAACATGAGTAAACATATGTATATAGTGCATGCAACATGATGACTTGCAAAGGATTATCTGAAAAGTCATGCTCAGTACCGGCGCCACATGAGTGCTGCCACCGCACGGATCAACCTTTGGGTGCAACCACACTCGTCAAGTACACCAGAGTAGTCAGACATAAATGTCCCCGCCGTCACGGTACTCTCAGTGACAGACTATCGAGTATAGAGCTCAGCGGCTCTATAATCAGGTATATCAAGGTATAGGCTCAACGTGTATATGCACATGACATATAAAAAGCGGTAAATCATATATCATGCCATATAATAATGCCAAATAAATGCAACATATAAACATGTATACTCGCTGGCAATCTCAGTCAATGTGTACGTACCTCTAGGCTAATTCAAGTATAGTAGGATCCTAGGTTCCAAGCCTATATTCAAAAGTTCACCGTATCACTACATAAATTCTATAAGCCTTAACTAAGCTAATAAGTACTCCCAAAACTTAAATAGATTCCCGGACCATACCTTCGTCCGTAGATAGTCCTTTGGAGTCGCTAGTCCCGGATGACTATAACCACTCGGTTATTCCAGAACCTCTATTATAACCGATAGGGTCCTCAAGTGTATATCTCACACTATATAACTGAAGAAGGAACCTCGGGAATTCGTATTTCAAAATGAAATCGAATGAGCCCTATTTATAGGAAAAGTTTTGGACAAGTTCGGGCCCTCCGAACCTGAGTTCGGATAGTCCGATCCAACTCACTGTCTGCATGCGAGACACGTCGAGTTCGGATCATCCGATCTCTACTTCGGGTCATCCGAAGTGATCTAAGTCCGACACTTGTCAAAATTCATTGCTGAGTAATCCTGCCTACTTGGCACAAACAAGTTCGGGCCGTCCGAACTTGAGTTCGGATCGTCCGAACCAGCCTTAACTCCGAAGTCAACAAGCTCACCTTCGGAGCCCCCGGTGGTCAAGTTCGGGCCGTCCGAAGTCCTCTTCGGATCGTCCGAACTGGCTCAGACAATGAAATTTCATTTCTTGCTTCTGAAGTCCGATTAAATCCCGGAATTGGTTAATTACCAACCTTTAATCATGTTTAACATATTATTATCTTAAAATAAGTTTTGGGTTACTACATTCTCCCCACCTTTAGATATTTCATCCGCGAAATAACATCTAAAGACAAATCAAGATAACAATATGAAATATCAAACCATGTTTTATTACAACAACTGTAATTACAACTACATGGTAATAAAAAAATACAAAGCAAACAACACAGGATATTCTGCTTGCATACGACTCTCAGTTTCCCAAGTTGCTTCTTCAATGCCTCGGAGCTGCCACTGTACCATCACAAGTTGTATAGTCTTGTTCTGAAGAACTTTCTCCTTTCTATCTAAGATACGGATTGGTCGTTCAACAAAAGACAGATCTGGCTCTAGCTGAATATCAGTAGACTGAATCACATGAGATTCATCAGATATATACTGTCGAAGTAACGACACATGAAAAATATTATGTATACTGGAAAGATTTGGCGGTAAAGCTAAACGATATGCAACATCTCCGATCTTCTCCAGTATCTGGAAAGGTCCAATAAAACGAGGAGACAACTTGCCTTTTACGCCGAATCTCATCACCTTCCTGAAAGGTGATACTCGTAGAAACACATATTCACCAGGCTCAAACTGAAGTGGCCTGCAATGAATATTAGCATAACTGTCTTGTCTATCTTGAGCAACTTTGATCCTATGCTTGATCAAATCTACCTTGTCTACAATCTGCTGCACCAATTCAGGAACCTCGACTTGTCGTTCCCCGACTTCATCCCAGAATAACGGAGTACGACACCGTCGACCGTACAATGCCTCGAAAGGTGCCATATCAATACTACGATGATAACTGTTATTGTAGGCAAATTCGATCAAATGTAACTGATCCTGCCAAGATAAGCCAAAGTCCATGACAGAAGAACGTAGCATATCCTCCAATGTACGAATCGTCCACTCTGACTGTCCGTCAGTCTCCGGATGATATGCAGTGATCAAACTCAGAGTATTACCCAACGCCTCCTGAAAACTACCCCAAAAACGTGAGGTAAATCGCGGGTCTCTATCATTGACTATGCTCACTGGAATCCCATGCAATCGCACTATCTCCTGGATGTATAAACGTGTCATGCGATCATAAGAATACTCCCGGTTATAAGGAATAAAATGTGCTGATTTTGTCAAACGGTCAACAACGACCCAGATAGCATCACACTGACGTGAAGTCATAGGTAAGTAGGTAACAAAATCCATAGTTACGTGCTCCCACTTCCATTCAGGAATCTCAAGATTCTGCAATAATCCACCTGGTCGTCGATGTTCAGCCTTGACCTGTTGACAAACCAAACATCTCGAAACAAATTGATACACACTCCTCTCATCCCTTTCCACCAGAATCTGGTTCGCAAGTCCTTATACATTTTCATGCTTCCAGGATGAACTGATAATCGACTCCTGTGAGCTTGAGATAGAATATCGTTCCTGAGCTCCGCAATATTAGGTACAACCACTCGATTAGATAAGCACAATAAACCATCTGCCTGAAAATGAAATCCAGATGTATTAACTCCATTGGCTAAACGTGCCAAACGCTGAGTCTTAACATCAGATATCTGAGCATCTCTGATCCGAGAATACAATGCTGGCTCAGACAAAATAGTATACAATCGAATCCCATTTCTCCCTTTCTTGTGCTTGAGCGTAAAACTCAATGAACAGCACTCTTGAATCATATGAGATACTTCACTAGTCTGAAGTGCAGAAAGTCTCACCTGCCGACTCAAGGCATCAGCAGTAAGATTAACAAAACCTGGATGATATTTGATTTCACAATCATAATCCTTCAGAAGATCCATCCAACGTCTCTGTTGCATATTCAACTCCGCCTGAGTGAATAAATACTTCAAACTCTTATGATCCGTGAATATCTCAAATTTCTCGCCATAAAGATAATGCCTCCAGATCTTGAGTGCAAATACAATGGCGGCGAACTAGAGATCATGTATTGGATAATTACTCTCATGCGTCTTCAACTGTCGAGAAGCATAGGCAATAACATGTCCATGTTGTGTCAGAACACATCCTAACCCCTGACCAGAGGCATCAGTATAGACAACATAACCTCCTGATCCAGAAGGTAGAGCTAGCACAGGTACAGTAGTAAGACGTCCACGCAGCTCGTGAAATGACTCCTCACAATCCGAGGACCATATGAAGGCAACATCTTTCCGTGTAAGCTGTGTCAAAGGTCTGGCCAACTGTTCAAAATTCTCGATGAACCGATATCCAGCTAGACCCAAGAAACTACGAATCTCAGCAACCGTCTTCAGACGAGACTAGTTCAGCACTGCCTCTATCTTACTAGGATCAACAGATATCCCTTCATTAGAAATCACATGACCGAGAAACACTACCTGATCAAGCCAGAATTCACACTTGCTCAATTTCTCATACAGCTGCTTATCTCGTAACGTCTGTAAAACAATCCTCAAATGTTGTGCATGCTCATCCTTGTCATGAGAATAGACAAGAATATCATCAATGAAGACGATGACAAATCTATCTAGATATTCTCGAAATACCTGATTCATCAGATTCATAAAGACTGCCGGTGCATTCGTCAAACCAAATGGCATAACCAGAAATTCATAATGCCCGTATCTGGTCCTAAAAGCAGTCGTAGAAATATCTGAGTCTCGTACCCACATCTGGTGGTATCCAGATCTCAGATCTATCTTGGAGTAAACAGAAGTACCCTGTAGTTGATCGAATAGATCATCAATCCGCGGCAAAGGATACTTATTCTTGATGGTGACACGATTCAACTGCCTGTAATCAATACACAATCTCATTGTTCCATCTTTCTTCTTGACGAACAAAACAGGTGCTCCCCACGGAGAAACACTCGGACGAATATATCCCTTATCAAGTAGAGCCTGTAATTGCTATTTCAATTCCCTCATCTCTGATGGTTCTAGATGATAAGGCGCTCGGGATATAGGCATAGTTCCTGGTACTAATTCAATACCAAATTCAACCTCTCGCACCGGAGGAAAACCAGGAATCTCATCAGGGAATACATCAGGAAACTCACTGACTACCGGTAACTGATCAATACCCGTACTACTCATGGACATATCAACTGCATAGATAAGGTAGCCCTCCCCACCTGACTCCAAGACATGACATGCCTTCAGAGCCGAAACAAGTGGCATCGGAGGTCGCGCACCCTCACCATAAAAATACCAGCTATCACCCTTTGCAGAATGAAACTGTACCAGACGCTGATAACAATCCACAGTAGCGTGATACAAAGTCAGTATATCTATTCCCAAAATACAATCAAAATCTGCCATCGCTAATATCATCAGATTAGCTGACAATACATTACCCTCAAAATCTAGAAGGCAACCCATCACTAGACGCTTAGTTACTATCTCCTGCTCCAGCGTAGTAGATACAACTAAATCCATATCTAATGATACATAAGGTAATCTATGTCTCTTAACTAAGCGACTAGAAATAAAGGAATGCGATGCTCCAGTATCAATTAAAACAAGTGCAGGAATACCACATAACAGAAAGGTACCTGCCAACATGCGATCACTTCCCTCAGTAGCCTGTTCTTGAGACAAAGCAAATACCTACCCTTAAGTCTGGGGACGGTAACCAAAAGAACTCTGTGGTGCTGGCTGCTGTCGTGGAAAACTAGAAGCCTGAGATCCAACATGTGATCCCGATCCACTAGCAGAACCCATGCACTGAGGACAATCTCTCTGCAGATGTCCTTGCTAACCGCAAATATAACAAGCACCAGTAGCTCTCCGACATGAAGCTACAGGATGATTCCCTCCATAGTGATTACAAAACTCCTCCTTCTTCTTCTTCTTCTTCCCAAAACGGAACATACCTCGTGAACCACGAGATCCAGATGAAGTAGTAGGAGTAGAAGAAGACGTAGGTCCAGATTGCACAACAGATTGAGCTCTAGGCTCAAATGATCCACTAATCTGTGCTGGCATCAACAACTGTGCACGCCTGTTGCTGGTCTCCACAAGACGACAACGGTTCACCAAAGTCTCATAAGATACTTGTAAGAGTGGGTGCCCAGTGAGCCAACTGTGTGGCTATGGGCTTTGTTGACTCTTTGTATAAACAATCTTTTGTTTAATATTATTTACACTTTTATGGCAATGACTTTATATTACTTCATATTGTTATATTGTGATATACTATTGTTGTTTTGATAAAGACCTTGAATATACTATAGTGTATGTAAGATGTGGTAGAACATGGAGATGTCTATCATGAAATACATCTTATAGTCACTGTATATTCTAAAACCGTTCCTAGTCGATTGAGCCGTCCGATAATAAGGATAAGGATCGCTCGAGTTTGAGACTAGCATTTGCGATGCGGAGTACCACGTTTCATTGGTAGGGAACATGGAGATGTTCGAAGCATGCAAATGGATATTCATAGGATGAATAGTCGAACTACCCTATCCGGACTTTCCAAGTGGTTATCACTTATCGAGTGGATAAAGTCCGCGGTTTTGGTTGTACACCATTAGTCCTTACGACTTGAAACATCATGGAGACTCTATATGCTAGTACTGTGCTTTGACTCGTTTACCGACTCTGAGGGGGTCATCAGGTGTCGAGATTGGGTACAGTTACGACACATATAGGAGTCAATGCATTGTTGTCA
The DNA here is from genome assembly GCF_033568475.1 of Henckelia pumila. Classification (NCBI taxonomy): domain Eukaryota; kingdom Viridiplantae; phylum Streptophyta; class Magnoliopsida; order Lamiales; family Gesneriaceae; genus Henckelia; species Henckelia pumila. Next base: position 55,953,235 of record NC_133120.1, on the reverse strand, counting down.
AGGATTCACCACATACTTGCGAGTGTGGATATCCTATGCGATCTGAGGAGATATTAGTGTGACAAATCTCTGGCCAGAGTACTTGATGTGATTTAAGAAATGGTTTCTTAGTAGCACATGCGATGTCACTAATTTGATCTTCAAGATGCATTGCATAGTTATCGAATCTTGAGCGACTCTCGATATACCAATGGTTGTTGATTCGATCGGGATATATGGATGAAGGGACCGTACTGTACGTTAACCAAAATCTACTGGTTCTTGTAGGCACTATCAGTGATACCTAGGGAATCATGGGGCGATGTTGCTAGGCGCTTTACCATGATTCGTTGGGCAAGTCGGAAAGTGTTGTTCCGAGTCACAAGGAGTTGTGAGCCCACGGCTAGCTGTATCCCTGAACCATTGAGGGTCACACAGTGTAATGGAGTTTTAATCCCCGTTGAGATAGTTAAATTTAAAGAGTTAAATTTAATGAACTAAGGAGTTGGACTTCTTAAATAAGAGTAAGGGAGTAGGGTTTCCTAAAATGACATAGGGATGGACATTTTGGAAACCACTGAATTCGGATTCAGGAAAATTTATTTTGACTTTAAAACGTGCAGAAATGGTTTCTGTGCACATTGGTGAAATCGTTTCATCAATCGGAGTCACGATGAATTTTATTAATTTCTGAACGAGCGGGCTTTGCTTGTAGGGCCCCAGCTTATGACTAATGGGCCCTAAGGTGTTAGTGGCCTGCATTATAAATAAGTTATTTCAGTACAGAAATTATACACAACAGGTCATAATTTTTGAGACAGGATTTTCGAAACCCTACCCCTCTCAAAAAACGTTTTCGGCCGACCCCTCCCCTCTGCCCGAGAAAATTCCGGTCTGTGATTTTGAATCGCAGTAAGGAATAACGAATCAAATTCGTGTATTCTCTTCGCAGAAAACTTCTGATAGATTTTCTAGTGCAATCTATCAGAGGGATTAAACCTCTGTTCGTGGACCTGATTGAAGGCGTTCATCGGTTCCAGGGAGAGACAACAAGAGCAGAATTGTTCTGTTGGTGTCCATTAATCTCGTTGCGAGATTTGAGGTAAAATTTATTTAATTGTTATTTAAATTTTACACACACGTAATTCAATCGATGAACGGTTGATACCCATACCATGGAAACGTTCCATGAAAAATTTTTAAACTTCCGCTGCACCGGGTATCAATCGTAATTGGTCTGGGAACTCGCCAGTTATCCAACAGTGGTATCAGAGCCAGGTTGCTCAGATCAATCGATTGAATTAATCAATTGTACAAAATTTTTGAGTCTCGGTTTTTGAAACAAAATAAATATTTTAAATAAAAAAATTTTTTTCGGGGCAAAACCCGGGCAGCGATTGGATCGCTGCCCGGTGGGGCAGCAATTGTTGCTGCCCCGGGCGGCGCACGGCGCCGCCCAAAGGGGGCGCACGGCGCCGCCCAAGGCGGCGACCGTCGCCGCCCAGGGCGGCGCACGGCGCCGCCCAGGGCAGCGCTGTGCGCTGCCCAGCGCAGCGCTGGGCGCTGCGCAGGGCAGCGCTCGGCGCTGCCCAGGGGCGGCGCTCGGCGCCGCCCAGCGCAGCGCCAGGCGCTGCGCAGGGCGGCGCTCGGCGCCGCCCAGGGCAGCGCACGGCGCCGCCCAGGGGCGGCGCCAGGCGCTGCCCTAAGGGGGCAGCCGGGCTGCCCCCGGCCCGCGCCCCGGGTGCGGGCCAACCCGGAGTGTCCCGGGTGGCCCGCGGGAAAAATTAATTTTTAATATTTTTATTAATTTTAATATTTAAAATTTTATTTTTGGTCCGGTCAAAAAATTGTTTTTGATTGGTTCACGAGATTTCGGATCGAATTGTTCGAGTCCGTAAATTTTAAAATTGATTTTGGATAAATTTGAATTTTTGGAAAATTTTAATATTCTATCCGTAAATTGAATTTTGAAATCAATTATTTTGGTACAATTGATGATAAGATATGATCTTATGATATATTGAGTAAAATATGATTTTATTTGTAAAATTGGATTTTATAGATAAAATATGATTTTATTTGATATGGAGATAAAATATGATTTTATATGTGAAATGTGATTTTATATATAAAATATGATTTTATCTTGTTTAAATTTGAATTGCCACAGCATGTTATCCAATAAATTAATTTTGAATTAAATGTTATTGGATAAGGATGATCGATTGCCATGACCAATTTTGTAGGTGAATGTTAGGAATTTACATTTTGTCTTTATTGTTGTTGGTTTTATTAATGGGCCTGGTTTATGGCCCGATATGAATGTCATATGTAATAAAAGTGGGCTTGGTTTATAGCCCGTTCCCACCCCCTAAAAATGTATCCCCTACTTGTCATTGTTATTTAATTGTAAATACATTAGATTTAGTGGGAGATCAAGATTTGAAGATGGTGGGCCCAGCAGACAATGAAGACTGAAGAAATGTAAATTGGAAGCATATGTAATAGGATTGCATTTGCATACTGCATATTACCTAGGATTGGACTAAGACCCGTGATTGGCAACCACGGGTCAATTAGAAATGGAATCGATCATCCTATATAATATGTGATATTATGATTGTATGCATGTTTAGACATAAATTGCGTGAATCCGGCAATGCATGCAATAAATTAAATATGATGAGACAAATATTTTTATAAATAAAATCCCTCATTTTAAATATGATTTAAAATTTATATCAAGATAAATAAAGGAAATTTAAATATTGTTTAAATGTTCCTACCTTCCATCAACGGTCAATGTATGTGATGCTACCCGCGGATACGGTCCGGCTCATATTATTGGGGGGGCCCGTCCGTCGGAAAGCTGTACATTGGATCGACAAATGTTGTAAGTTGGGTGGAACTCCCATGGGATCGGCTCATATTATTGGGGGATCCACATGGCGACCGTCTATCACAACTTAATATTGATGGGTCATCTTGACATGTCACTTTAAACGGCGTCATATTATTGGGCCCTTATTGGACATGAGGTAAACACATGGGGGTTGCTTTGGAAGCAATTGGGCTCTACCTTTTGAGAATTATGGTTGGCTGATATTATTCGGGACCATAAGTTTGTCAATTGGACTCCATGTTCTCACTAAGGAAAAAGTTTCCCGTTTTCACTAGAGGGTGGTGAAATCGTTAAAATAGTGGGAGTGAGATTCATAAAATTAAATTCGCCTATTTTATGTCTTAGTAAATTGTTAAACAATCATTGATATATGTCTGTTTTTCCTTTTCAGTATTTCATACAATGAATTCGCGAAATCCTTTATTCTCGATCCTCGAACAAAACAAGCTGACTGGCGCCAACTATACGGAATGGTTCCGGAAGTTGAAGATTGTCTTAACTTCGGAGAAAATGCTCTACGTGTTAGAGAAAGCACCTCCGAAGGAAGCACCAGCTGACATAAGTCCGGAGGAATTGGCCAAACTTGATGCATGGTGCGACCATGACATCAAGACCAAATGCTATATGCAAGCCTCGATGTCTGATGAACTCCAGAGGCGATTTGAGGACACGGTGAATGCTGCTGACATTCACACGCAACTCAAGGAACTTTTTGGGGCTCAGTCGAGGGCTGAAAGGTTCTCTACTGTTAAGGAGTTGATGACGTGCCGCATGCGTGAAGGGACTTCGGTCCGTGATCATGGGGTACGAGTGATTTGGCTCATACAGAAGTTAGCGACCCTTGATTTGGTGTTGGAGCATGAACTCAATGTGGACTTGCTGCTTCTATCTCTTCCTTCTTCATTTGATGGATTCGTGATAAATTTTAATATGAACAAGATAGAGGCCACCCTTGAAGAGATGGTCAATATGCTCGTTACATATGAATCAACACTTAAGAAGGATAAGCCAGCTTTCTTGGTGGGCTCCTCATCTTCTGCTAAGAAGGGGCCAAGTATGAAGGGCAAGAAACGTTCTGCCCCACCCAAGAAAGTGGAACCCGAGAAGAAGCAAAAGACAAAGGCTTCAAACGATGGAAAATCCAAGGATGTTTGCCATTACTGCAAGAAGCCGGGTCATTGGAAGCGCAACTGCAAGGAGTATCTTGAGCAGTTGGGAACTGCAAAGGGTATGTTCTATATCGAAATAAACATGTCACTTAATACAACTTCTTGGGTATTGGATACCGGATGTGGATCTCACATTTGCAATGATTTGCAGGTGATGACAAGAAGTCGCAGGCTTAGAATGGGTGAGACCCAGCTGAGGCTCGGGAATGGTTCCAGAGTTGAAGCTACGGCCATTGGAGATGTTTGTTTGATTTTGCATAATGGTTTTAAATTATTGTTGAGAGATGTTTTATTTGTGCCAGATTTAATTAAAAACATTATTTCTATTTCTATGCTTGATAGAGATGGTTATTCTTGTAATTTTGTGAATGGGATTTGCAGTATTTACAAGAATGAATGTTTAATTGGAAATGGACAACTTGAAAGCGATCTATATAATTTAAAACTAAAAGACGTTCCAGTGAATTGTATTGACAAACCGGCGACAACAAACAAAAGGAAAATCGATAGTCAAAACCTGGCAAACCTTTGGCACGCTAGACTAGGTCATATTTCCTCAAGGAGGATGAACAAGCTAGTGGGAGAGGGCATGTTTGATATGTCTGATATTAACTCTCTACCTACTTGTGAATCCTGCCTAAAAGGGAAAATGACTAAATCTCCTTTTAAGGGGAAGCCTGAGCGTAGTCAAAATCTGTTGGATTTGATCCATACAGATGTTTGTGGTCCATTTAGAGTAGGGACTCAACATGGCCACACCTACTTCATTACCTTTACTGATGATTATTCAAGGTATGGGTATTTATATTTAATGAAATATAAGTCTGAAGCATTTGAAAAGTTCAAAGAATTCAAGGCTGAAGTAGAAAACAAGCTAGGTAAAAGTATTAAAGCACTTCGATCGGATCGAGGTGGAGAATACTTGAGTACCGAGTTTTTGGACTATCTGAAAGAGAATGGGATTCTCTCTCAGTGGACTCCTCCTATGACACCACAGCTTAATGGTGTATCGGAGCGTCGTAATCGAACTTTGTTGGACATGGTTCGATCTATGATGAGCTTCACTGAGCTTCCACCTTCGTTTTGGGGCTATGCGCTTGAAACGGCGGTATTGTTGTTGAACAACGTCCACACTAAAGCAGTGGACAAAACACCATACGAGTTATGGAATGGCAAAGCTCCTAAGTATTCGTACTTGAGGATTTGGGGATGTCCTGCTTACGTGAAGCGGACAGTGGGAGATAAGTTGGATAGTCGATCCAGCTTGTGTTATTTTGTGGGGTATCCGAAGAATTCAATCGGATATTATTTCTATTATCCTTCTGAAACAAAGGTGTTTGTTTCACGGAATGCCACCTTCTTGGAGAAGGAGTTCTTATTGGATAAGAAAGGCGAGATGATGGAACTCGAAGAAGTTCGAGAAGAACCCGAAATACAAAATAACGATCCCACACCTCAGGAACCATTGCTGGACACGCCTGCACCTAGAAGATCCGAGAGGACTTCTAGACCTCCAGTTCGATATGGTCTTCTTCTTGAAGAGGGTCAAGATGAACCCGACATTGGATGTGATCCAAGAAGCTTCAAGGAAGCAATTTCTGATGCGGATTCGAATTTATGGCTTGAAGCTATGCAGTCAGAATTGGATTCGATGCATACTAACCAAGTCTGGTCTTTAGTGGATCCTCCCGATGGAATTGTTCCAATAGGGTGTAAATGGATCTACAAAAGAAAGCTTGGGCCTGATGGTAAGATATTGACTTACAAGGCGCGATTGGTGGCGAAAGGTTATACTCAAAGGCAAGGAGTTGACTATGATGAAACCTTTTCACCAGTCGCAATGTTCAAGTCCATAAGAATCCTAATTGCCATAGCTGCATGGTATGACTATGAGATATGGCAGATGGATGTGAAGACTGCTTTTCTTAATGGAGACATTAAGGAAGAAATCTATATGAAGCAGCCTGAGGGGTACACATCCATGGGAAGCGAGCATAAGGTATGCAAGCTTCAGAGATCAATTTATGGTCTAAAACAAGCATCAAGAAGTTGGAACCAGAAATTTGATGAAACAATTAAAGACTTTGGTTTCATCAAGAACCCGGAGGAACCTTGCGTGTACAAGAAAGTAGTTAAGGATGCGGTGACATTCTTAGTACTTTATGTTGATGACATCCTACTCATTGGGAATGATGTAGGGATGTTGCAGTCAACAAAGATATGGTTATCAGGTAGATTTTCGATGAAGGATTTGGGTGAGGCATCCTACATTCTTGGGATACAGATCTATAGGGATAGATCTAAGAGAATGATAGGACTCACTCAATCAACCTACATCGATACCATATTGAAACGGTTTTCAATGGATGGGTCCAAGAGAGGACATCTACCCATGTGTCATGGAGTTTCTCTATCCAAGTCTATGTGTCCCAAGACTGATGCAGAGATAGAGAATATGACACATGTACCATATGCGTCAGCTATAGGTAGTATCATGTATGGGATGATATCTACCAGACCGGATGTAGCATTTGCTCTGAGTGTCACGAGCAGATATCAGTCTAATCCTGGTCAGATGCATTGGAAAGCCGTGAAGGACATTCTTAAGTACTTGCGAAGGACTAAGAATATGTTCATGGTTTATGGAGGACGAGAACTCAAACTGGAAGGCTATACCGACTCTAGCTTCCAAAGTGATGTGGATGACTCGAAGTCAACCTCTGGATTTGTGTTCATGCTCAATGGCGGTGCTGTCTCTTGGAAGAGTTCCAAGCAGGACACCACAGCGGATTCCACCACTGAGGCTGAATACATTGCAGCATCAGCTGCTGCTAAAGAGGCCGTTTGGATGAGGAATTTCGTCCAAGAGTTGGGCGTCATTCCTGAATTTGTTGGTCCAGTCCCGGTGTACTGCGACAACACGGGTGCCGTTGCTCAAGCAAAGGAACCAAGGTCTCATCAAAGATCCAAACACGTACTGAGGAAATACCACATAATCCGGGAGATTGTGGAAAGAGGAGACATCAGTGTCGAACGAGTGGCCTCTGCAGACAATATCGCTGATCCACTTACTAAGCCTTTGCCAGGACCATTGTTTGACAAACATCGCGAAGCAATGGGTCTACGTAGTGTGACTAGTTGGCTATAGGGCAAGTGGGAGATTGTAAGAGTGGGTGCCCAGTGAGCCAACTATGTGGCTATGGGCTTTGTTGACTCTTTGTATAAACAATCTTTTGTTTAATATTATTTACACTTTTATGGCAATGACTTTATATTACTTCATATTGTTATATTGTGATATACTATTGTTGTTTTGATAAAGACCTTGAATATACTATAGTGTATGTAAGATGTGGTAGAACATGGAGATGTCTATCATGAAATACATCTTATAGTCACTGTATATTCTAAAACCGTTCCTAGTCGATTGAGCCGTCCGATAATAAGGATAAGGATCGCTCGAGTTTGAGACTAGCATTTGCGATGCGGAGTACCACGTTTCATTGGTAGGGAACATGGAGATGTTCGAAGCATGCAAATGGATATTCATAGGATGAATAGTCGAACTACCCTATCCGGACTTTCCAAGTGGTTATCACTTATCGAGTGGATAAAGTCCGCGGTTTTGGTTGTACACCATTAGTCCTTACGACTTGAAACATCATGGAGACTCTATATGCTAGTACTGTGCTTTGACTCGTTTACCGACTCTGAGGGGGTCATCAGGTGTCGAGATTGGGTACAGTTACGACACATATAGGAGTCAATGCATTGTTGTCAAGGATTCACCACATACTTGCGAGTGTGGATATCCTATGCGATCTGAGGAGATATTAGTGTGACAAATCTCTGGCCAGAGTACTTGATGTGATTTAAGAAATGGTTTCTTAGTAGCACATGCGATGTCACTAATTTGATCTTCAAGATGCATTGCATAGTTATCGAATCTTGAGCGACTCTCGATATACCAATGGTTGTTGATTCGATCGGGATATATGGATGAAGGGACCGTACTGTACGTTAACCAAAATCTACTGGTTCTTGTAGGCACTATCAGTGATACCTAGGGAATCATGGGGCGATGTTGCTAGGCGCTTTACCATGATTCGTTGGGCAAGTCGGAAAGTGTTGTTCCGAGTCACAAGGAGTTGTGAGCCCACGGCTAGCTGTATCCCTGAACCATTGAGGGTCACACAGTGTAATGGAGTTTTAATCCCCGTTGAGATAGTTAAATTTAAAGAGTTAAATTTAATGAACTAAGGAGTTGGACTTCTTAAATAAGAGTAAGGGAGTAGGGTTTCCTAAAATGACATAGGGATGGACATTTTTGGAAACCACTGAATTCGGATTCAGGAAAATTTATTTTGACTTTAAAACGTGCAGAAATGGTTTCTGTGCACATTGGTGAAATCGTTTCATCAATCGGAGTCACGATGAATTTTATATTAATTTCTGAACGAGCGGGCTTTGCTTGTAGGGCCCCAGCTTATGACTAATGGGCCCTAAGGTGTTAGTGGCCTGCATTATAAATAAGTTATTTCAGTACAGAAATTATACACAACAGGTCATAATTTTTGAGACAGGATTTTCGAAACCCTACCCCTCTCAAAAAACGTTTTCGGCCGACCCCTCCCCTCTGCCCGAGAAAATTCCGGTCTGTGATTTTGAATCGCAGTAAGGAATAACGAATCAAATTCGTGTATTCTCTTCGCAGAAAACTTCTGATAGATTTTCTAGTGCAATCTATCAGAGGGATTAAACCTCTGTTCGTGGACCTGATTGAAGGCGTTCATCGGTTCCAGGGAGAGACAACAAGAGCAGAATTGTTCTGTTGGTGTCCATTAATCTCGTTGCGAGATTTGAGGTAAAATTTATTTAATTGTTATTTAAATTTTACACACACGTAATTCAATCGATGAACGGTTGATACCCATACCATGGAAACGTTCCATGAAAAATTTTTAAACTTCCGCTGCACCGGGTATCAATCGTAATTGGTCTGGGAACTCGCCAGTTATCCAACAATACTAGGTCATCACAGACAACAACCTGTGAGTAGATATCTTGGTTCAGGCCTTGTAGAAAGAGATCATACTTTGATGCATCACTCTCATTAATATGAGGACTGAAAGGTAGCAGATCAAGAAATCGTTGCTGATATTGATCAATAGTCATTGATCCTTGCCTCAGAGTAAGCAACTCCATCGATCGTGCTTGGCGAACAGCTGGAGGAAAATACAGTTTCTGGAACTGCTGACAGAAATCTCCCCAAGTCACCTGTCCTCTCTCAGTACGTGCCTGAGCAGCTTTGGCATCCCACCAAAAACGTGCTCGATCCTCTAGAACAAATTCTAGAACTTTCAATTTTTGATCCTCAGTACAATCGAAAGCACGAAAAGTACTCTCGAGTTTAGACATCCAACTTCTTGCTTGTTCAAGATTCTCGCCTCCCACCAAAGGTTTCGGTCCTACTTGAATGAATTTATTGATAAAGTAGCGACGTCTACCCTCATGATGACGATGTTGATCATCATGATGGCGGTGATGACGATGATGATGACCACCTCCCTGGCCAACACTATCGTGACTCTCATCAGCCATATCCTGAAAAGAATTCCACATTAAAATCCCAAATGCGCAAGAATTACTCAAAACTAATTCTAAATCCCAAGTACTAATCCCAAAATCTAACAATGCTCTGATACCAAAAATGTAGTGACCCTGCATGGAATCACCTACTAACTGGCAACTAATAGCATGCATTAAAATTAATACAGCAAAATACTTAAGAGAATAAAACGTACGGAAACATAATCCATAAATTACATATCAGCTTAGTAAAATATATCCAGGCTTAATACTGTAGTGATAAAACCATATCGAAAAACTTAAAAGTAAACATTATACAGCTATATCGAATCCTGCTGTATAATAAACTCCTCAAGGCTCCTGCTCCCTAGTCCTGCCTTGAACTACCAGCTCCGTCAATCCTGCGACCTGCCCCATGGAATAGGGTGTCCAAGATAACAACTAGGACGTGAGCGCTAACGCCCAGTACATAAACCTGAGTAAACATATGTATATAGTGCATGCAACATGATGACTGGTAAAGGGTCATCTGAAAAGTTATGCTCAGTACCGGCGCCACATGAGTGCTGCCACCGCACGGATCAACCTCTGGGTGCAACCACACTCGTCAAGTACACCAGAGTAGTCAGACATAAATGTCCCCGCCGTCGCGGTACTCTCAGTGACAGACTATCGAGTATAGAGGTGAGCGGCTCTATAATCAGGTATATCAAGGTATAGGCTCAATGTGTATATGCACATGATATATAGAAAGCGGTAAATCATATATCATGCCATATAATAATGCCAAATAAATGCAACATATAAACATGTATACTCGCTGGCAATCTCAGTCAATGTGTACGTACCTCTAGGCTAATTCAAGTATAGTAGGATCTTAGGTTCCAAGCCTATATTCAAAAGTTCACCGTATCACTACATAAATTCTATAAGCCTTAACTAAGCTAATAAGTACTCCCAAAACTTAAATAGATTCCCGGACCATACCTTCGTCCGTAGATAGCCCTTTGGAGTCGCTAGTCCCGGATGACTATAACCACTCGGTTATTCCAGAACCTCTATTATAATCGATAGGGCCCTCAAGTGTATATCTCACACTATATAACTGAAGAAGGAACCTCGAGAATTCGTATTTCAAAATGAAATCGAATGAGCCCTATTTATAGGAAAAGTTTCGGACAAGTTCGGGCCCTCCGAACCTGAGTTCGGATCGTCCGATCCAACTCACTGTCTGCATGCGAGACCCGTCGAGTTTGGATCGTCTGATCTCTACTTCGGGTCGTCCGAAGTGCTCTAAGTTCGACACTTGTCAAAATTCATTGCTGAGTAATCCTGCCTACTTGGCACAAACAAGTTCGGGCCGTCCGAACTTGAGTTCGGATCGTCCGAACCAGCCTTAACTCCGAAGTCAACGCTCACCTTCGGAGCCCCCGGTGGTCAAGTTCGGGCCGTCCGAAGTCCTCTTCGGATCGTCCGAACTGGCTCAGACAATGAAATTTCATTTCTTGCTTCTGAAGTCCGATTAAATCCCGGAATTGGTTAATTACCAACCCTTAATTATGTTTAACATATTATTATCTTAAAATGAGTTCTGGGTTACTACAACTGTTGTCTTCCACCTTTCGACAATATTTTTATTAAAAAATGTTGTTGTTGAGCGTTTTTTAGTATCAAAGACAACAGTATTTTAAAAACTGTTGTCTTTTACCTTTTTTTAGCTACGACAACATGTTTTATACAAACTACAACAGTTTTTATATAATGTTGTTAATGAGAGTATTTTTTGGAATTAAAGACAACATTTTTTTAAAATTGTTGTAAAAATGATGTCTTTTAATTAAAATTTTTTTTAAATTAAAATAATTTTATATAAATAAATAATAATATTTTAGCTCACCACATGTTGATAGAAGCTTACCAACACAACGGGTCTACACTCAAAAAAAAAAAAGGTTAAGTACTCAAAAAAAATACACAACGTAGACCTAAGCCCCAAATTTCTCACCACGTTTCTTCCACCTTTTCTTCGATATTCTCTCCGGCAGCTTCGGCGGCGTCCTCGGTGACCGCGGCGGCGCCCTCCTTTGAGATCCTCTTCCTTGCTTTTGGTTTCTTCATTACTACATTTACTCCCTTTACTAGCTCTGCACTCGAAGGTACAATCTTTACCGATATATAGTTTAGGTGTTGGACTATTCATGGATTCGTATGTGTTATGTACAGAAGCAATTTTTTAGGGTTTTTATTTTGGTGTAAACAGATTTATGCGATTAATGTGCTAGAATTAATGTTTTCGCCCAAATAGGATTTTGTCAAGGTTTGGGTTTTTAATCGGACGAGTATTTTTGGAATTTTTGAGTTTTTAGTTGGATTTATTTATCTATGTTATCCCAGGTTAAAGGTGGTTGGGTGAGAATGCCGATCAATATTTCTGCTCTCTCGATTTTTGCTCAGCAGAATGTTGACTGTCACTAAGGTATGGTATATATCGTCATCAAAATTCCTTCTTCGTGCATTTCATTTCAGGGTTTTGATAGTGTGTGCCTGTGTGTTTCTTTTCTTTTTTTCCTAAGTTTAGTTTTGCTGATGGTTATTGGCTTAATTCATTTCTGGGTTTCTTCTTTTCTGTCTGAAGGCTTAATTCAGGAACTTTATCCTCAATAATATTATACCCTTAAACATGACATGAAAAATCTTTGTAGAAATTTGTGTGAAATCACTTCCATCATGATTTTCGAAGAACAAAAGGGTTAATTCTTGTGTCAGCTTTTACTTTTCTTGTATATATGTTTGGTTTATTCTTTGCGTGTACCTTTAATATAAATCTTTGAATATTTCGGAAGATTTTCACCTGAGATTGACCCATCATTCTTTCACTACTCAAACGAAATTTATATTTTTATCACGTACATTTCTACTAGCCGATCGTGTATGAGATTTTTAATTAGTATATATATTATATAATATCAAATGAAGCAGAAAGTATATTTGAGAATATATATTTGATTGGGGTTCACAGAAAAGTTAGAAAAACACAAGTATCATTAAAAGGAAAAATCATCAATATAAAGTAAAGCAACCACTTAATATAATTAAATAGATTTTCCTTGTTCCATGGGTGTAATATATATGTTCTTTAATGTTGTTTGTGTTAACATGTTTAATCATTAAACCCATGTTTTTATTCTCTATTCACGAGGAAACATTACGTAGAGGACCAAGAAAAAACTATTGTAATCCCTTAGGAGATTTCTTTTCTTTTTTTATATAAAAAAAATACTTTATATGTAGAGTTTTGACCAATTCTTTGTAGAAATTTGTGTTGGACTTTTTGAAAGAAAGGGACACAGGACACTTTGTTATTATCTTTTTGTCCCCCAGAAAATGCCTCCAAAAGAGGAAAAAGGAAAAATGAAACAATTCCCACTTGCATGAATTTTTCAAACGAAAGTAGTCTGCATATTTCTTTAGACACTTGTGATTACCACCACCATTCATGGGTCATATTAACAACTTTTGATTTCTTTTTAAAGAAAATGCAAAAGATTTCAAAATATGCTAAAAATAACATTACTAAATAGTATTAAAATAAAATTTTAAAAAAACCTATATATAGAATTTTTATATCGATCTAGATAATAATTATTTAAATTTTAATTTCATAATCTTCAAAAGTCCTGATTACAGATTCCTAATCAAGTGGCTATCAAAATTGCTTTCAAACTGAAAAAGCTTCTCATACACAGCAGCCTTCTTGACGTATATGTGCATTTTGTCAATTTATTTGATCTTCTTGCTTACAGTTATGAGGAATGCATATGTTTGTTGGTAACTATTGTTTATTTTATTTTGCAGCTATATTTATATGTTTATCACTTACTTGAGTTGGTTTAGTTGAGGGTATTTTTTGTAGAAACTAATTTGTAAACCCATATAGTGTTTCCCAAATCCAAATTAGCTTGTAACAATATATATAAACATATATATATATATATATATGATGATATCGTATTTCCAAGTTTGATAATATATATTATTTTTCTCATGGTTGAGGTTGGGATTATTTTTATTGATATACAGAGTTTCAACACAGGTCTTGTGAGATGCTTGTTCTTAATAAGTTGAGAGTGATAAACCTTGCTTAGCAGATATTTAATAATTAATGGTCTTGCAGACAGACTGGGATGGTGGTGCTATTACCCTCTCACGATGCACTTGGTGAAGATTATCCTAGTAAGCCATCGAAATGTAAATTTTCCCAAGGTTTTTTCCATCCAAATATATATATCCCTCTGGAACTGTCTGCCTTTCAATACTCAATGAAGATAGTGTAAGTATATTTTGATTTCTTTCTATTATCAATCATTGATTAATGCTCATTTAAAATATAAAACAACTTGTTTTCTCCCCCTCTGTCTCATATATATTTTTAGGGTTGGCGACCAACCATTACCGTGAAGCAAATCTTGGTTGGCATCCAAGATTTTTTTGGATCAACCAAATCCATCTGATCCAGCACAAACAGAGGGGTTACCATCTGCTTATTCAGGTAACATATATATATAAAAAAAATCAGTGTTTCATTCCCTGCACTTTAAAAATAATAAAAATAAAATCCATTGACCAATTATTTGGGTCTGATTATTCAAGAAATAGTATTGCAGAATGTTAGAACCTAACCGGGGGGGGATTTAGGTTCTATTGGCAACTTTAGCAATTTAAAGCGATTATGCAAATACGCAAGCGGAAGACTTAAAGAAATTAATAATAAGTGCAGTAAATAAATTCATAATGTAAATAAAACAGTAAAAGGGATAAGAGATGTTTATGGAAGTTCGACGATAAATCGTCTACGTCTCCCCTTCTTGGTTAAGATAGATTAACCAAGGATCCACTAGTACTTCGAACGACTTGGCTTTGATGGCTGCAAGGATAGTCTTACAACTTGACACGATCACCGCGCCGATACAACTCAATACTTGGCCTTAAGGGCTCCAAGGATAGCCTCAACACTCGTAAATACACTTGGCTTCACACACAAGTGTTTACAATAACCGAGAAACTAACTCACGAATGAACTTATACAAACAACCCTCGATTTTGAATATATATCTCACAAATATTTCTTTTAACTCTTGTAGGAGATGAACTTGCTTGCAAAGAGAATTGAGAGTGAATTGGTGAGTTGAGAAAGCTTCAAATGACATGTATTTAAAGGTGCCAATCCGAACGGGTTCGGGTCGTCCGAACGGGCCTTCGGGTCGTCCGAACCTTGTCTGATTGAAATTCAAATTCTTACGGCTGGTGAACTGTTCGGGTGGTCCGAAGTCATCTTCGGGTCGTCCGAACGGCGGCATTAAATTCATTTCGGCAAATTTTCTTCCGACAAAATCTTCATGGCCATAAAGGAGTTCGGGTCGTCCGAAGTGGTCATTTCGTGGCCTCCGAGAGTACCTCCGATCTTTATTTAATTTCTGGAACATCTTAGGGTCGTCCGAACTCACTTTGGATCGTCCGAAGTAGTCTTTTCGTGGCCTCCAAGAATTCCTCCGATTTTTATTTAATTCCTGGAAAATTTTTGGGTCGTCCGAACTCACTTCGGATCGTCCGAAGTTGTCTTCAAAGTCTCCGAACTTGTCCTCCGATCTTTATTAAATTCTGGAAATACTTCGGAGCATCCGAAGTTGTCTTCGGGTCGTCCGAACCTGGACAGATTCGAACTTTTGATTTTTTTATTCCCAATTTTTTTATTATCGGTTCTTGCTTCCAATATTGTCTGTACTCAAAAGTATTATTACCTGCAAATTTCTCAATTTAAACTGTTAGTAACAATTAACCAAGTTTTGTAATCATCAAAACAATTAATTATGAGAATTGTTAATGCATTAAAAACATTAATCTCAATTCACGAGATTTGTATGCGTTTAAGGCGTAACAATCTCCCCCTTTTTGATGATCACAAAACTTGGTTAAATAGGAGAAATAAAATAAGGCAATAATATAATTTAAACAAATTTACTCAAGTATTGTTTAAGCTATTAAAACTCCCCCTGATTTAATAAATAATTATTTAACCAAATTAATTCTCCCCCTTTTTGCGATAATCAAAAAGCAATTAAAAGACGAGAAAATTAAATTACACAATACTTTTATTGAACTAATTTAGAAATTTTTACATTAAAAGCATAAACAAGTACAACTTAAAATGCAAAAATAAAATCTAAGAGTCATCATCGTGTTGCGGCGGAGGATAGCGAGAGAAAAAGTCATCGAAGCGAGTCTCCAGCGAGGCAACTCTCATAGTCAATGCATCCATAGAGGCAGTAGAAGATGCAAAGTGGCTGGCTAGATTCCCTTCAATGCGCTGAAGAGTCTCGAAAAGACGATCAGTCTGAGGAGTGGGGGTCGCAGGAACTTCGGGTAACTCAAATGGAAGCTCGCCAAGATTTGGAAAAGTATGAAAACCAGAAGAAGAAGGTCCTCCTTCTTCGGCAGGCGGCCCATTGGGAAAACCCTTAACTTGAGAAATGGGTGAAAGACTCGAATAAGGAAGTGAAAAATGTTTATTCGGAAGATATTTTTTAAAGGCACGAGTTGGGTCATTAACCCAACAAGAAAGGACGGGATTCCAAGATAGTTCCATCTTGGTAATCGAAGAATGGTTGAAAGTGTGGAAATCAGAGATGGGAAGAGCATTTGTGTTATAAAAAGAGATGTCAAAATGAGTTAAAATGCGGTTGATGACACGAGCAAAAGGTAGAGATACTTTCCTCGTGGCTTTAGCCGCATTATGCATAGCCTGCATAATGAATCGAGGAAGGTTGAAAGGACGGGAAGAGACAATATGGTAGAGAACATAAAGATCAAGATATTTGCAGGTGGATGAGTCTCCACTGCGCGGAATGATGGAAGTAGTGATCAATTTCTGAATGATTTGGTAGTCGGGACGGAGTTGTTTCAAAGAAAGACGATCGTCGGCAACAGTGGCTGGATGACCAAGAATGGTGGAAAGAACCTCATCTCGATCAAAAGTAGGATCATCAGTGGGCCATCCCTGATCGAAATAGTTGCTGGGTCCCAGCAAAGGAATGTCAAACCACTCGGCAAAGTTGGAGACAGAAAAGAGAACATGCCGACCCTGGACAATCGTGGCGATATGAAGCTCTTCGCCAAGTTTGAGTTCCAGGTTTGCGTAGAACTCGTAAAGTAACTCTGGAAAAATGGCATCCGGAATGGAAGGCTGGAAAAAGGATTCCCAATGCTGGGCAGCAATGAGAGGCAATAAAAGCAGATGTGATGTCGCAAGATAGGTGACATCGAAAATACGACCAGGTAAAATCGGTCGAGTGGGATAATCCTCAGGGATAGGACGAGAAATAGCCGGTAAATTTGGATCATGGATAGGGATTGGGTGGCTAGAGCTGGCTTGATCACGACGGTGTTTGGTAGGCATTTTTAGGCTAGATTTCGGATGAAAGAGGAGAAAAGAAAGTTTTTAGGGGTGCAGAAATCGGATGGCCCGAGGGGGTATATATAGCAGAGGGTTCGGACGATCCGAACTGGGTTCGGATGGTCCGAACCTGATTACCGAGGGGATAAGATTGACAGTCTGTAATTCACGTTCGGAGGACCCGAAGTAAGTTCGGATGGTCCGAACAATTCATTTTTAAGTTCGGGTGGTCCGAAGTGTTTCGGACGGCCCGAGGCTGAGGCGGTCAAAATTCAAAGTTTTACCGCCCATCGTTCGGACGATCCGAAGCTTAGTTCGGAGGGCCCGAACTGGCTAATTAGGAGGGAATTTTGAACGTCTTGAATTAAATGGACGCTAGACAGTTCAGACGATCCGAACTATATTTTGGGTGGTCCGAACCTGCCGAAGTTTTAAAAAAAATCGAAAAATGACCCTTAAATTAAATTTTGCAATTTTAAGTATTAAATCAAATAATTCACATAAAATGTGAGCTTTTTAATTTTAAATAAATATAATTGATTTATATTATCCAAAATTAATTTTCTCGATTTTAATATTAAGCTCCCCCTTAATATGACATTAAATTTATTTATGTTCGTAAGTATTTACAACTCAATCATGCCAAGTTCACCACGCAAACGAATAAAAGTATTTTCATCTAGTGGTTTTGTAAAAATATCGGCAATTTGATTTGACGTGTCAACATATTGAAGTTCAACTTCATTTTGTTCGATGTGGTCACGAATAAAATGATGACGAATGTCAATATGTTTGGTGCGCGAATGTTGAATCGGATTCTTTGTAAGACAAATGGCGCTTGTGTTGTCACAGAAAATAGGGATTTTTGAAAAAGAGACGCCATAGTCGAGCAATTGATGCTTCATCCAAAGAATTTGTGCACAACAACTACCGGCAGCCATATATTCGGCTTCGGTTGTTGACAACGCAACACAGTTTTGCTTTTTGGAAAACCAAAAAACTAAACAGTTTCATAAAAAGAAACAGATTCCACTAGTGCTTTTTCGGTCCACCTTATATCCACCAAAGTCGGCATCACAGTAAGCTTTTAAATCAAAGAAAGAATTTTTCAAATACCACAAGCCGAGATTTGGAGTATTTGAAAGATATTTGAAAATGCGTTTTAAGGCGAACAAATGTGATTCCTTTGGACATGATTGAAATCGTGCACACAAGCAAACACTAAACATAATGTTCGGTCTACTAGTAGTAGCATATAATAAGGAGCCAATCATACTACGAAAGGAAGATTGATCTACAGTTTTACCATTTTCATCCTTGTCGAGTCTGATTGCTGTGCTCATCGGTGTGGATGATGATTTTGTGTTCTCCATTCCAAACTTTTTTAGAATCTCTTTGATGTATTTGCTTTGGTTTACAAAGAACCCATCCTTGCATTGTTTGATTTGTAATCCGAGGAAATAGTTAAGTTCCCCCATCATACTCATCTCGAAGTGTTCCTGCATCAACTTAGAGAATTCTTGACAAAGAGTTTCATTAGTAGAACCAAAAATTATATCATCAACATAAATTTGCACAATAAAAAGATCATTTTTGACATTCTTGGTGAATAAAGTAATGTCGATCTTTCCTTTTGAAAAACCATTTGAAAGCAAGAAAGTAGACGATTTATCATACCAAGCTCTAGGAGCTTGTTTCAATCCATACAAAGCTTTGTTTAATCTATACACATGATCAGGCAGTAAAGCATCAACAAAGCCATCAGGTTGTTCAATATAAACTTCTTCTTTCAATTCACCATTCAGGAAAGCACTCTTAACATCCATTTGAAATAACTTAAAATTTCTAGAGCAAGCAAAAGCAAGTAGCATGCGAATAGATTCTAGTCTAGCAACAGGAGCATAAGTTAATCTATGCCTTCTTCTTGACTATATCCTTTAGCTACAAGCCTAGCTTTATTTCTAGTGATAGTACCATGCTCATCAAGTTTATTCCTATAAACTCATTTAGTGCCAATAATAGATCTATCATGCGGCCTAGGAACAAGATACCAAACATCATTGCGTTTAAACTCATTCAATTCATCTTGCATAGCAATAATCCAAGAATCATCTAATAAAGCATCATCAATGCACTTAGGTTCAACATGTGAAACAAAAGCAAGATGATTGCAAATATTATTAAGAGAAGAACGAGTGGTTACACCCTTCGAAGGACTTCCAATAATAAGATCTATAGGATGATCTTTGTGAAGCATCCAATCCTTCGGAAGTGGTGTTTCCTCAACAGAAACATCTAAATCATTTAAGCTTGAGGAGGTCATCTCTTCTTCGAGTAATTCTATATCATCGTTAGTGTTACGAGGAACTATAGACATAGATTCATCAAATATTACATGCATTGATTCGACAACAAGTAAAGTGCGTTTATTAAAAACTTTAAAAGCCTTACTTGTGATAGAATAACCAAGAAAAATACCTTTGTCGGATTTGGCATCAAATTTGCCAAGGTTGTCCTTACCGTTATTATGTATGTAGCATTTGGAACCAAAAGCTCGAAAGTAAGAAATGTTAGGCTTTCTCCCTCTCTATAATTCATATGGAGTTTTTTTTGAGAATTGGCCTTATTGATACACGATTAATGATGTAACAAGCAGTGTTCATTGCTTCAGCCCAAAAATATTTTGGTAGAGAATGCTCACATATCATGGTCCTCGCAATCTCCACAAGTGTCCTATTTTTCCTCTTAACGACCCCGTTTTGTTGAGGAGTCCTAGGACAAGAAAAATTGTGACCGATGTCTTTCTCTTCACAAAAAATTGTAAAACTCTCATTTTAAAATTCAGTTCCGTGGTCACTATGGATCTGTTTTATAGAAAGATTTTTCTCATTCTCAACCCGTT
Source organism: Henckelia pumila (assembly GCF_033568475.1). NCBI lineage: Eukaryota > Viridiplantae > Streptophyta > Magnoliopsida > Lamiales > Gesneriaceae > Henckelia > Henckelia pumila. Next base: position 55,933,244 of record NC_133120.1, on the reverse strand, counting down.
TGACAAAAGTTTTAAAATAATCAAAGGCATCATTTTTGTGGGCTAAAAACAGTGTTCACGTGAAACGTGAAAAATCATCCACAATGACAAATGCATAAAGCTTCCCTCCTAGTCTAGCGTTCCTCGAGGGACCACATAGATCTAGGTGAAGAAGTTCAAGGGGCATAGAAGTTGATACAAAATTTTTGCTTTTAAAAGATTCTCTTGTATGTTTGCCAAGTTGACACGCATCACAAACAGAATCTAATTTTAAATTGACTTTTGGCATACCAACAACTAAATCAAGTTTAAAAAGTTTTTCTATGGTACTATTACCAACATGACCTAGTCGTCTATGCCAAAGAATGTTGTCATCAACATTCAAGGATACAAGGCTTTTAATATTTGATAAAGATAAATTTTTTAAAGAGACCTTGTATACATTTTCACTTCTATATCCTTTGAAATTTATGGATTTGTCAGATGTGAGTGATATAGTGCAGTGTTGGGGAGTGAATTTGACTTCATAACCTCTATCGCATAATTGACTTATGCTTAGTAGATTATGCTTAAGCCCTTTCACTAGGAGTACATCATCAATCAAGCAGGATTTAGAAATACCTATTGAGCCGATTCCTTCGATAACTCCTTTGCTGTTGTCTTCAAAGGTGACAGATCCCTTCTCCTTTGGTTTGATGGATTGAAGTAGCTCTTTGTTTTCCGTCATATGTCTAGAACATCCACTGTCTAGATACCATATGCTAGGGAGAGCAGATTTCCTATTTCCCTGAAAAAATTGGTTTTGGTACCCTTTAGTTCTTTTAGGTCCACAATGTTAGGAAAAAAAAGATATAAAATAGACTTTTAAGAGTTCAGTCTCTCATAGCGACATCATCGCCACTTTCTAAGAGTGCTTCCAGTAGTAGGTAGGGCTATGGCCTCTTTAAAAACCTATTTCCTTGGATAGAGCAGCGTTCATCAGGAAGACCAGTCGCAAGTTAAGGCAGTTTAAACTGGTCTATGATGAACTCCCTTAGATCATGATCTCATAATGCCAACTGATGAGTTGTTAAGTACTCTTAGGCCTCCATTTCATATAACTCTTTTGATCATATTGAAATCTCAAGGATCTACATTTATATCTAGCATGACCAATTTTACAACAATAAGAGCATGTAGGGGGTGATCTCATTTTTGCTTTAGCAATTAGAGTAGTAAAGTCTATTGATTTCTTACCGTACCCTATTCCACCCTTATCAAAACTACATTTCTGCATGCTAAGTAGATTATTCAATTTATTACTACTGACATTGAACTTATTAAAAGATTTTTCTAAGTGGGCTATGTCATCCTTTAATCTTACGTTTTCATGCCCCTTAATTTCTAATTCATTTTTAAGGTTTTTATTTTCCTTTCTAAGTGACTTAGCCATATCAAACATTTGTTTATATGCATGTAGTAGTTCGTCATAGGAAGGTACCTCGTCATCTGTAAGAGTGGGTGCCCAGTGAGCCAACTGTGTGGCTATGGGCTTTGTTGACTCTTTGTATAAACAATCTTTTGTTTAATATTATTTACACTTTTATGGCAATGACTTTATATTACTTCATATTGTTATATTGTGATATACTATTGTTGTTTTGATAAAGACCTTGAATATACTATAGTGTATGTAAGATGTGGTAGAACATGGAGATGTCTATCATGAAATACATCTTATAGTCACTGTATATTCTAAAACCGTTCCTAGTCGATTGAGCCGTCCGATAATAAGGATAAGGATCGCTCGAGTTTGAGACTAGCATTTGCGATGCGGAGTACCACGTTTCATTGGTAGGGAACATGGAGATGTTCGAAGCATGCAAATGGATATTCATAGGATGAATAGTCGAACTACCCTATCCGGACTTTCCAAGTGGTTATCACTTATCGAGTGGATAAAGTCCGCGGTTTTGGTTGTACACCATTAGTCCTTACGACTTGAAACATCATGGAGACTCTATATGCTAGTACTGTGCTTTGACTCGTTTACCGACTCTGAGGGGGTCATCAGGTGTCGAGATTGGGTACAGTTACGACACATATAGGAGTCAATGCATTGTTGTCAAGGATTCACCACATACTTGCGAGTGTGGATATCCTATGCGATCTGAGGAGATATTAGTGTGACAAATCTCTGGCCAGAGTACTTGATGTGATTTAAGAAATGGTTTCTTAGTAGCACATGCGATGTCACTAATTTGATCTTCAAGATGCATTGCATAGTTATCGAATCTTGAGCGACTCTCGATATACCAATAGTTGTTGATTCGATCGGGATATATGGATGAAGGGACCGTACTGTACGCTAACCAAAATCTACTGGTTCTTGTAGGCACTATCAGTGATACCTAGGGAATCATGGGGCGATGTTGCTAGGCGCTTTACCATGATTCGTTGGGCAAGTCGGAAAGTGTTGTTCCGAGTCACAAGGAGTTGTGAGCCCACGGCTAGCTGTATCCCTGAACCATTGAGGGTCACACAGTGTAATGGAGTTTTAATCCCCGTTGAGATAGTTAAATTTAAAGAGTTAAATTTAATGAACTAAGGAGTTGGACTTCTTAAATAAGAGTAAGGGAGTAGGATTTCCTAAAATGACATAGGGATGGACATTTTTGGAAACCACTGAATTCGGATTCAGGAAAATTTATTTTGACTTTAAAACGTGCAGAAATGGTTTCTGTGCACATTGGTGAAATCGTTTCATCAATCGGAGTCACGATGAATTTTATATTAATTTCTGAACGAGTGGGCTTTGCTTGTCGGGCCCCAGCTTATGACTAATGGGCCCTAAGGTGTTAGTGGCCTGCATTATAAATAAGTTATTTCAGTACAGAAATTACACACAACAGGTCATAATTTTTGAGACAGGATTTTCGAAACCCTAGCCCCTCTCAAAAACGTTTTCGGCCGCCTCTCCCTCCCTCTGCCCGAGAAAATTCCGGTCTGTGATTTTGAATCGCAGTAAGGAATAACGAATCAAATTCGTGTATTCTCTTCGCAGAAAACTTCTGATAGATTTTCTAGTGCAATCTATCAGAGGGATTAAACCTCTGTTCGTGGACCTGATTGAAGGCGTTCATCGGTTCCAGGGAGAGACAACAAGAGCAGAATTGTTCTGTTGGTGTCCATTAATCTCGTTGCGAGATTTGAGGTAAAATTTATTTAATTGTTATTTAAATTTTACACACACGTAATTCAATCGATGAACGGTTGATACCCATACCATGGAAACGTTCCATGAAAAATTTTTAAACTTCCGCTGCACCGGGTATCAATCGTAATTGGTCTGGGAACTCGCCAGTTTTCCAACAGTGGTATCAGAGCCAGGTTGCTCAGATCAATCGATTGAATTAATCAATTGTACAAAATTTTTGAGTCTCGGTTTTTGAAACAAAATAAATATTTTTAATAAAAAATTTTTTTTTTTTCCGGGGGCGAAACCCGGGCAGCGATTGGATCGCTGCCCGGAAGGGGCAGCGATGGTCGCTGCCCCCAGGGGCGGCGCACGGCGCCGCCCAAAGGGGGCGCACGGCGCCGCCCAGGGGCGGCGCTCGGCACCGCCCAGCGGCGGCGCCAGGCGCCGCCAGGGCAGCAAGCGTTGCTGCCCTAAGAGGGCAGCCGGGCTGCCCTGGCCCGCGCCCCGGGTGCGGGCCAACCCGGGAGTGTCCCGGGTGGCCCGCGGGAAAAATTAATATTTTATTAAAAATTAATTTTAATATGTTAAAATTTTATTTTTGGTCCGGTCAAAAATTGTTTTTGATTGGTTCACGAGATTTCGGATCGAATTGTTCGAGTCCGTAAATTTTAAAATTGATTTTGGATAAATTTGAATTTTTGGAAAATTTTAATATTTTATCCGTAAATTGAATTTTGAAATCAATTATTTTGGTACAATTGATGATAAGATATGATCTTATGATATATTGAGTAAAATATGATTTTATTTGTAAAATTGGATTTTATAGATAAAATATGATTTTATTTGATATGGAGATAAAATATGATTTTATATGTGAAATGTGATTTTATATATAAAATATGATTTTATCTTGTTTAAATTTGAATTGCCACAGCATGTTATCCAATAAATTAATTTTGAATTAAATGTTATTGGATAAGGATGATCGATTGCCATAACCAATTTTGTAGGTGTATGTTAGGAATTTACATTTTGTCTTTATTGTTGTTGGTTTTATTAATGGGCCTGGTTTATGGCCCGATATGAATGTCATATGTAATAAAAGTGGGCTTGGTTTATAGCCCGTTCCCACCCCCTAAAAATGTATCCCCTACTTGTCATTGTTATTTATTGTAAATACATTAGATTTAGTGGGAGATCAAGATTTGAAGATGGTGGGCCCAGCAGACAATGAAGACTGAAGAAATGTAAATTGGAAGCATATGTAATAGGATTGCATTTGCATACTGCATATTACCTAGGATTGGACTAAGACCCGTGATTGGCAACCACGGGTCAATTAGAAATGGAATCGATCATCCTATATAATATGTGATATTATGATTGTATGCATGTTTAGACATAAATTGCGTGAATCCGGCAATGCATGCAATAAATTAAATATGATGAGACAAATATTTTTATAAATAAAATCCCTCATTTTAAATATGATTTAAAATTTATATCAAGATAAATAAAGGAAATTTAAATATTGTTTAAATGTTCCTACCTTCCATCAACGGTCAATGTATGTGATGCTACCCGCGGATACGGTCCGGCTCATATTATTGGGGGGGCCCGTCCGTCGGAAAGCTGTACATTGGATCGACAAATGTTGTAAGTTGGGTGGAACTCCCATGGGATCGGCTCATATTATTGGGGGATCCACATGGCGACCGTCCATCACAACTTAATATTGATGGGTCATCTTGACATGTCACTTTAAACGGCGTCATATTATTGGGCCCTTATTGGACATGAGGTAAACACATGGGGGTTGCTTTGGAAGCAATTGGGCTCTACCTTTTGAGAATTATGGTTGGCTGATATTATTCGGGACCATAAGTTTGTCAATTGGACTCCATGTTCTCACTAAGGAAAAAGTTTCCCGTTTTCACTAGAGGGTGGTGAAATCGTTAAAATAGTGGGATGAGATTCATAAAATTAAATTCGCCTATTTTATGTCTTAGTAAATTGTTAAACAATCATTGATATATGTCTGTTTTCCTTTTCAGTATTTCATACAATGAATTCGCGAAATCCTTTATTCTCGATCCTCGAACAAAACAAGCTGACTGGCGCCAACTATACGGAATGGTTCCGGAAGTTGAAGATTGTCTTAACTTCGGAGAAAATGCTCTACGTATTAGAGAAAGCTCCTCCGAAGGAAGCACCAGCTGATGTTAGTCCGGAGGAATTGGCCAAGCTTGATGCATGGTGGGACCATGACATCAAGACCAAATGCTATATGCAAGCCTCGATGTCTGATGAACTCCAGAGGCGATTTGAGGACACGGTGAATGCTGCTGACATTCACGCGCAACTCAAGGAACTTTTTGGGGCTCAGTCGAGGGCTGAAAGGTTCTCTACTGTTAAGGAGTTGATGACGTGCCGCATGCGTGAAGGGACTTCGGTCCGTGATCATGGGGTACGAGTGATTTGGCTCATACAGAAATTAGCGACCCTTGATTTGGTGTTGGAGCATGAACTCAATGTGGACTTGTTGCTTCTATCTCTTCCTTCCTCATTTGATGGATTCGTGATAAATTTTAATATGAACAAGATAGAGGCCACCCTTGAAGAGATGGTCAATATGCTCGTTACATATGAATCCACACTTAAGAAGGATAAGCCAGCTTTCTTGGTGGGCTCCTCATCTTCTGCAAAGAAGGGGCCAAGTATGAAGGGCAAGAAACGTTCTGCCCCACCCAAGAAAGTGGAACCCGAGAAGAAGCAAAATACAAAGGCTTCAAACAATGGAAAATCCAAGGATGTTTGCCATTACTGCAAGAAGCCGGGTCATTGGAAGCGCAACTGCAAGGAGTATCTTGAGCAGTTGGGAACTGCAAAGGGTATGTTCTATATCGAAATAAACATGTCACTTAATACAACTTCTTGGGTATTGGATACCGGATGTGGATCTCACATTTGCAATGATTTGCAGGTGATGACAAGAAGTCGCAGGCTTAGAATGGGTGAGACCCAGCTGAGGCTCGGGAATGGTTCCAGAGTTGAAGCTACGGCCATTGGAGATGTTTGTTTGATATTGCAGAACGGTTTTAAATTATTGTTGAGAGATGTTTTATTTGTGCCAGATTTAATTAAAAACATTATTTCTATTTCTATGCTTGATAGAGATGGTTATTCTTGTAATTTTGTGAATGGGATTTGCAGTATTTACAAGAATGAATGTTTAATTGGAAATGGACAACTTGAAAACGATCTATATAATTTAAAACTAAAAGACGTTCCAGTGAATTGTACTGACAAACCGGCAACAACAAACAAAAGGAAAATCGATAGTCAAAACCCGGCAAACCTATGGCACGCTAGACTAGGTCATATTTCCTCAAGGAGGATGAACAAGCTAGTGGGAGAGGGCATGTTTGATATGTCTGATATTAACTCTCTACCTACTTGTGAATCCTGCCTAAAAGGGAAAATGACTAAATCTCCTTTTAAGGGGAAGCCTGAGCGTAGTCAAAATCTGTTGGATTTGATCCATACAGATGTTTGTGGTCCATTTAGAGTAGGGACTCAACATGGCCACACCTACTTCATTACCTTTACTGATGATTATTCTAGGTATGGGTATTTATATTTAATGAAATATAAGTCTGAAGCATTTGAAAAGTTCAAAGAATTCAAGGCTGAAGTAGAAAACAAGCTAGGTAAAAGTATTAAAGCACTTCGATCGGATCGAGGTGGAGAATACTTGAGTACCGAGTTTTTGGACTATCTAAAAGAGAATGGGATTCTCTCTCAGTGGACTCCTCCTATGACACCACAGCTTAATGGTGTATCGGAGCGTCGTAATCGAACTTTGTTGGACATGGTTCGATCCATGATGAGCTTCACTGAGCTTCCACCTTCGTTTTGGGGCTATGCGCTTGAAACGGCGGTATTGTTGTTGAATAACGTCCACACTAAAGCAGTGGACAAAACACCATACGAGTTATGGAATGGCAAAGCTCCTAAGTATTCATACTTGAGGATTTGGGGATGTCCTGCTTACGTGAAGCGGACAGTGGGAGATAAGTTGGATAGTTGATCCAGCTTGTGTTATTTTGTGGGGTATCCGAAGAATTCAATCGGATATTATTTCTATTATCCTGCTGAAACAAAGGTGTTTGTTTCACGGAATGCCACCTTCTTGGAGAAGGAGTTCTTATTGGATAAGAAAGGCGAGATGATGGAACTCGAAGAAGTTCGAGAAGAACCCGAAATACAAAATAACGATCCCACACCTCAGGAACCATTGCTGGACACGCCTGCACCTAGAAGATCCGAGAGGACTTCTAGACCTCCAGTTCGATATGGTCTTCTTCTTGAAGAGGGTCAAGATGAACCCGACATTGGATGTGATCCAAGAAGCTTCAAGGAAGCAATTTCTGATGCGGATTCGAATTTATGGCTTGAAGCTATGCAGTCTGAATTGGATTCGATGCATACTAACCAAGTCTGGTCTTTAGTGGATCCTCCCGATGGAATTGTTCCAATAGGGTGTAAATGGATCTACAAAAGAAAGCTTGGGCCTGATGGTAAGATATTGACTTACAAGGCGCGATTGGTGGCGAAAGGTTATACTCAAAGGCAAGGAGTTGACTATGATGAAACCTTTTCACCAGTCGCAATGTTCAAGTCCATAAGAATCCTAATTGCCATAGCTGCATGGTATGACTATGAGATATGGCAGATGGATGTGAAGACTGCTTTTCTTAATGGAGACATTAAGGAAGAAATCTATATGAAGCAGCCTGAGGGGTTCACATCCATGGGAAGCGAGCATAAGGTATGCAAGCTTCAGAGATCAATTTATGGTCTAAAACAAGCATCAAGAAGTTGGAACCATAAATTTGATGAAACAATAAAAGATTTTGGTTTCATCAAGAACCCGGAGGAACCTTGCGTGTACAAGAAAGTAGTTAAGGATGCGGTAACATTCTTAGTACTTTATGTTGATGACATCCTACTCATTGGGAATGATGTAGGGATGTTGCAGTCAACAAAGATATGGTTATCAGGTAGATTTTCGATGAAGGATTTGGGTGAGGCATCCTACATTCTTGGGATACAGATCTATAGGGATAGATCTAAGAGAATGATAGGACTCACTCAATCAACCTACATCGATACCATATTGAAACGGTTTTCAATGGATGGGTCCAAGAGAGGACATCTACCCATGTGTCATGGAGTTTCTCTATCCAAGTCTATGTGTCCCAAGACTGAAGCAGAGATAGAGAATATGACACATGTACCATATGCGTCAGCTATAGGTAGTATCATGTATGGGATGATATCTACCAGACCGGATGTAGCATTTGCTCTGAGTGTCACGAGCAGATATCAGTCTAATCCTGGTCAGATGCATTGGAAAGCCGTGAAGGACATTCTTAAGTACTTGCGAAGGACTAAGAATATGTTCATGGTTTATGGAGGACGAGAACTCAAACTGGAAGGCTATACCGACTCTAGCTTCCAAAGTGATGTGGATGACTCGAAGTCAACCTCTGGATTTGTGTTCATGCTCAATGGCGGTGCTGTCTCTTGGAAGAGTTCCAAGCAGGACACCACAGCGGATTCCACCACTGAGGCTGAATACATTGCAGCATCAGCTGCTGCTAAAGAGGCCGTTTGGATGAGGAATTTCGTCCAAGAGTTGGGCGTCATTCCTGAATTTGTTGGTCCAGTCCCGGTGTACTGCGACAACACGGGTGCCGTTGCTCAAGCAAAGGAACCAAAGTCTCATCAAAGATCCAAACACGTACTGAGGAAATACCACATAATCCGGGAGATTGTGGAAAGAGGAGACATCAGTGTCGAACGAGTGGCCTCTGCAGACAATATCGCTGATCCACTTACTAAGCCTTTGCCAGGACCATTGTTTGACAAACATCGCGAAGCAATGGGTCTACGTAGTATGACTAGTTGGCTATAGGGCAAGTGGGAGATTGTAAGAGTGGGTGCCCAGTGAGCCAACTGTGTGGCTATGGGCTTTGTTGACTCTTTGTATAAACAATCTTTTGTTTAATATTATTTACACTTTTATGGCAATGACTTTATATTACTTCATATTGTTATATTGTGATATACTATTGTTGTTTTGATAAAGACCTTGAATATACTATAGTGTATGTAAGATGTGGTAGAACATGGAGATGTCTATCATGAAATACATCTTATAGTCACTGTATATTCTAAAACCGTTCCTAGTCGATTGAGCCGTCCGATAATAAGGATAAGGATCGCTCGAGTTTGAGACTAGCATTTGCGATGCGGAGTACCACGTTTCATTGGTAGGGAACATGGAGATGTTCGAAGCATGCAAATGGATATTCATAGGATGAATAGTCGAACTACCCTATCCGGACTTTCCAAGTGGTTATCACTTATCGAGTGGATAAAGTCCGCGGTTTTGGTTGTACACCATTAGTCCTTACGACTTGAAACATCATGGAGACTCTATATGCTAGTACTGTGCTTTGACTCGTTTACCGACTCTGAGGGGGTCATCAGGTGTCGAGATTGGGTACAGTTACGACACATATAGGAGTCAATGCATTGTTGTCAAGGATTCACCACATACTTGCGAGTGTGGATATCCTATGCGATCTGAGGAGATATTAGTGTGACAAATCTCTGGCCAGAGTACTTGATGTGATTTAAGAAATGGTTTCTTAGTAGCACATGCGATGTCACTAATTTGATCTTCAAGATGCATTGCATAGTTATCGAATCTTGAGCGACTCTCGATATACCAATGGTTGTTGATTCGATCGGGATATATGGATGAAGGGACCGTACTGTACGCTAACCAAAATCTACTGGTTCTTGTAGGCACTATCAGTGATACTAGGAAATCATGGGGCGATGTTGCTAGGCGCTTTACCATGATTCGTTGGGCAAGTCGGAAAGTGTTGTTCCGAGTCACAAGGAGTTGTGAGCCCACGGCTAGCTGTATCCCTGAACCATTGAGGGTCACACAGTGTAATGGAGTTTTAATCCCCGTTGAGATAGTTAAATTTAAAGAGTTAAATTTAATGAACTAAGGAGTTGGACTTCTTAAATAAGAGTAAGGGAGTAGGATTTCCTAAAATGACATAGGGATGGACATTTTTGGAAACCACTGAATTCGGATTCAGGAAAATTTATTTTGACTTTAAAACGTGCAGAAATGGTTTCTGTGCACATTGGTGAAATCGTTTCATCAATCGGAGTCACGATGAATTTTATATTAATTTCTGAACGAGTGGGCTTTGCTTGTCGGGCCCCAGCTTATGACTAATGGGCCCTAAGGTGTTAGTGGCCTGCATTATAAATAAGTTATTTCAGTACAGAAATTACACACAACAGGTCATAATTTTTGAGACAGGATTTTCGAAACCCTAGCCCCTCTCAAAAACGTTTTCGGCCGCCTCTCCCTCCCTCTGCCCGAGAAAATTCCGGTCTGTGATTTTGAATCGCAGTAAGGAATAACGAATCAAATTCGTGTATTCTCTTCGCAGAAAACTTCTGATAGATTTTCTAGTGCAATCTATCAGAGGGATTAAACCTCTGTTCGTGGACCTGATTGAAGGCGTTCATCGGTTCCAGGGAGAGACAACAAGAGCAGAATTGTTCTGTTGGTGTCCATTAATCTCGTTGCGAGATTTGAGGTAAAATTTATTTAATTGTTATTTAAATTTTACACACACAATAATTTAATCGTTGAACGGTTGATACCCACACTATGGAATTGTTCCATAACAAAATTTTAAACTTCCGCTGCACCGGGTATCAATCGTGATTGATCTGACCGCCAGTTTTTTCCAACAGCATCGTTGTCGGAGATGATGTCATCACTTTTAGACATGAGGCAGATGTTTGCTTCCTCCTCGTCATCGTCGCTATCACTCCAAGTGGCTATGAGTGCTTTCTTCTTTCCCTTGTCAACTTTCTTCTTGAGAGGACACTCATTTGCATAGTGTCCTTGTTTTTGACAGTTGTAGCAGGTAAATTCTTTGTCCGTCTTCTTTTTGAAGTTGTTTCCTTGCATAAATCTTTTGAATTTTCTTGCAAAGAGTGTCATATCATCATCTTCATCTTCTTTGGATTGGCTAGATAGAGCAATCCCCTTTGCCTTGATATCTTCTTTTTTTATTTCCTTCCTTGTTGACAGTTCCAACTCATGGGTTTTTAGAATCCCATGAAGTTGATCAAGGTCATAGGAAGCGGTGTCGCCTTTGTTGGATTCTATGATAGCCGTCCTCTTGGCATCTCACTCCTTGGGTAAGGCGCGTAGAGCTCTCCTCCACACTTGTTTGGTTGGATATTGTTCCCCGAGTTGGGCTAGCTCATTGATAATTTGAGTAAGCCTTCGGAACATAGTATCTACATCTTCATTTGATTCCATCTCGAATGTTTCGTATTTGAGTTGGAGTAGATCGATCTTTGTTTCTTTGACTTGATTAGTCCCTTCATGGCATATCTTCAACTTTTTCCATATCTCTTTAGCGGATGAGCACATTGAGATCCGGTTGTACTCGTTCATATCTAAGGAACAATGAAGAATATTCATGGCTTTAGCATTTTGAGATATAAGTTTCATATCCTCCTTAGAAAAGTCGTCCATTCCCTTAGGAATTTTGACACCCTCAACCTCTTTAGTAGGTATGTAGGGACCTTTCACAGTAACCTTCCAAAGGTCATAGTCTACGGATTGGATATATAGGGACATTCGATTTTTCCAATATCCGTAGTTTATGTCATTGAAAAGAGGAGGACGATTTGTTGATTGCCCTTGAGCATAGTCGCTCGCTAGATTTGCCATAAGAACCTTTTTGAAAATATTTTGAAAAATGTGGCTCTGATACCACTTGTTAGAACCTAATGGGGGGGATTTAGGTTCTATTGGCAACTTTAGCAATTTAAAGCGATTATGCAAATACGCAATCGGAAGACTTAAAACAATTAATAATAAGTGCAGTAAATAAATGCGTAATGTAAATAAAGCAGTAAAAGGGATAAGAGATGTTTATGGAAGTTCGACGATAAATCGTCTACGTCTCCCCTTCTTGGTTAATATAGATTAACCAAGGATCCACTAGCACTTCGAACGACTTGGCTTTGATGGCTCCAAAGATAGCCTTACAACTTGACACGATCACTGCGCCGATACAACTCAACACTTGGCCTTAAGGGCTCCAAGGATAGCCTCAACACTCGTAAATACACTTGGCTTCACACACAAGTGTTTACAATAACCGAGCAACTAACTCACGAATGAACTTATACAAACAACCCTCGATTTTGAATATATATCTCACAAATATTTCTTTTAACTCTTGTAGGAGATGAACTTGCTTGCAAAGAGAATTGAGAGTGAATTGGTGAGTTGAGAAAGTTTCAAATGACATGTATTTATAGGTGCCAATCCGAACGGGTTTGGGTCGTTCGAACGGGCCTTCGGGTCGTCCGAACCTTGTCTGATTGAAATTCAAATTCTTACGGCTGGTGAACTGTTCGGGTGGTCCGAAGTCATCTTCAGGTCGTCCGAACGGCGGCATTAAATTCATTCCGGCAAATTTTCTTCCGACAAAATCTTCATGGCCGTAAAGGAGTTCGGGTCGTCCGAACATGTCTTCGGGTCGTCCGAAGTGGTCATTTCGTGGCCTCCGAGAGTACCTCCGATCTTTATTTAATTTTTGGAACATCTTCGGGTCATCCGAACTCACTTCGGATCATCCGAAGTAGTCTTTTCGTGGCCTCCGAGAATTCCTCCGATCTTTATTTAATTCCTGGAAAATCTTCGGGTCGTCCGAACTCACTTCGGATCATCCGAAGTTGTCTTCGAAGTCTCCGAACTTGTCCTCCGATCTTTATTAAATTCTGGAAATACTTCGGAGCATCCGAAGTTGTCTTCGGGTCGTCCGAACCTGGACAGATTCGAACTTTTGATTTTTTTATTCCCAATTTTTTTATTATCGGTTCTTTCTTCCAATATTGTCTGTACTCAAAAGTATTATTACCTGCAAATTTCTCAATTTAAACTGTTAGTAACAATTAACCAAGTTTTGTAATCATCAAAACAATTAATTATGAGAATTGTTAATGCATTAAAAACATTAATCTCAATTAACGAGATTTGTATGCGTTTAAGGCGTAACACAGAACATCTGTTATTGGTTGTGTTACTGTTATCACTTGCTGAATTGCAACTTGTTTGTTTCCATTTTGTGTACTGATCATAGACCTTTCACATTCTTACACATGTTTTGTGTACTGATAATTTTTCTAAAATTGGTCCTGTGTAGTTATGTTACTCGAGTTCATGTCCAGGCAGTGTGTTGTTGTGAAATCTGGGTAATATTGATTAAGAATCTGGAGACATGGTGTGCATAAAACTTTTACATCATTGAATTTACTTCGAAATGACACCAACATCTCGTAATTTGAGTTATTAACGAGGGAGTTATGCTAATATTGCTTGAATATGTATGGCTTGGAATTCTAGTATTGTGATTTCCCGAAATTTGAACTTTTGAGCTACTGTTTTGTTTTTGTTCAGCCCTTGCTTGATTTAGTAAGATTTTAGCTGTCAAAGGTGTGGATTTATTTTAGTAAAATTGAGCTATTTTTCCTCGATAGGAAAAAGCAGTCAAATGCTTCAAAATACCAGAAAAGGCACTCCATATGTGATCTGAAAAATGTGTTTTGTGATCTATATGCTTTCATATTTTAAAGTTACAATGTGAACAAAAGTTCTTGTTCTCTCTATTAGCTTTGATTTGGTACTAAGATCAAGTCATTTGATACAAATTTGATAGATATATGTCCATTTTTCTGAAACGGGTTTTTGTTAGAATCTTATTTTGTATTTGTGCAATGACTTACTGTTCTTTTGAAATCTGGTATTGGTTGTGACATAATTCGAAGTTGAAGTTCAAATAAAATTTTTATATGATTGCATTTTCTTTGAATTGCCACAAGTTACAAGCCATTTCCGTTAACTTTTATTTCTTTTTTGATTCAGAGTTTAACCTTGTAAAAATATGTGCAACCTGCAGGCACATCCACATGAGACTTTCAGAGCCTCGTAAAAATATGTGCAACCTCGTCTGCTTCTTTCAATAATAACGACTCCTGGAAGGAAAGCTATAGGAGATCCTATACTAACATACAAACATGCATTTAAACCAATCTATATGATAGCAGTTAATATAAAATATTAATATCGGAGTAGATTATCATCGAAACTCGTTACGCAAAAAAGTATATTCAAAACTAAACTAGTTTATTTTCTTTCATATGCTATCGTACCCCTGCATTTTTATATCATTATGATATACAATGTCAGATTTATGTATTTTTATTACCGGAATTACGGTTTCTATTTTTGCTTATAGGGTTTGACGTAAATGACCTTTCAGAAAATGCTAGTGATGATTTAGAGGGTTTGGATGCTTCTGTTGCATACGTTGCAAGCTTATTGGCTAATGAGCCCCCCCCCCCCCCTAACAGTGAATACTTTACCGTGATTTTCAACGTCATTCTAATTTCCGCACATGTTTCTATTTTTAGTTTATAAAATGTTGTAACCTTATAACCCTGCCAAAACAACAAGAAAGAAAGAAAAGAGAGAAGTTTTAAAGTGCAGAATATCAAAATATACAATTGCTTTCCTCAAATATTATGCCTTTGGTGGCCTAATAATTGTATTGTCGAATTGTCCCTTTTCTTATTCAAATTACCAATTTATGTATTTCTATCAGTAAACTTATGCCAAATCTGTTTTTTGTCATTTTGATTTGATTCACATTAGATTTAATTAAATCAGGATCTAAGTTCTAGGGAACAAGTTTCTTAGTCCAATTACATGGTGGAAAAATGGTTCTTAGTCCAATTACATGGTGGACAACTGGATTCATAGGAACAGATTAGGCCGAAACAGTTTGCTCAAATTTCACAAAGATAAAGATTCGATCTACTGCTATGTTTCTTCTTACCAGGTTTTGGGTAATAAATACCAGAATCAAGCTGCTCGAGATCATTGATGCGAGGTAAATATTCTTCGTAAATTCAAGTACTTGCATATCATAAAAGACCCATTTCTTGTTAAGGCGCTGCAGTTTGAATCTGTTTGTTTTTTGATCTTGTACAAATCAATGAGTTGACAGAGTTTTTGGGTGGAAGTTGCACTTGTGCTGATAAGGTAGGCTGCATGGTTTCTGACAAGGTCACCTGGAATGACACTGAAATTGTGAAGGCTATTATTGTTTGCAAAAAATCTCTGTGTAATCCCTCACATCAAGAATTCTCAAATTTTGTGATTAACGTGACTTCAACATGGTTCGCAATGAGCAAGACCAGTGTTTCCGCCAATGTCGATGAGAAAACTATTTCAGTAGATAATTGTGCTACCTCCAAGGTATCAAGTCTTGCATTATTTTCAAATATTTTCTTTAACTGTGATTCTTGAAATTGAAACCAAGTGCAAGTTATGAAATATGCAGAATGTGAAGAAAAACTACTCCTGTAACTCAATGGCAGATTCTTCAAGAGACTACTTTGCACATCCAAAATTGTCTCCTGTTCGTGAAGAAGTAAGTTCTCACAATGATTAAACATGGTTATATTGCATTCGCTTGCTGCATCAATCCTATGTATAATCATGTTTAGGTCTCATGCATTCGACCTTCCCTACTTAAACCCCAAAGGATCATCAATAATTGATAAGAACTCCTCGGGTGACCAATAACCGTGTCGGTGCATATGAATCTGATAAATATGCTCAAATGGTTGACAAGTCTGTTACTGCAACTTGGATAAAGGGAGGAGGATCAAAGCATATATTTATAAATAGTTTATTTAACTTGAATACGAGTTCTTTTTTTTTTTAAATGGAATATGAGTTCTTTTTTGTTAGTTAATTAGACATATCTTTTTTGGTGTTATTACATTAATTGTTTGATTATTACAAGCAATATACACATTATTTTTCGGGGTTGCTCCAGAATAAACAATGTTATAATTTATGTTTGGTTAACGAACTAACTTCACTTCAACAATTATGGCTAGTGTTTGTTTTCGCAGGCAATTGCAAGGATAGAGAAATTAGATCAACAATAGTTTCTAGTTAATCTAAGATTTTTGTGTTTATGGTTTTTGTTGTATTTAATTTATCATGTATACGTTAGAATTTTATGTTTATGCCATTTGATTGGTTGCATATAAAATTTTAAGAATGTCGTAAATATTATTTTGTAACGTTAGAAAATTTTATAATAATTTTATTTTCATTTATTATTTTTTGAATGATTTATAATATTATAATTTTTATTTAATTTTTTTTTTATTTAAAAAAAACAACATTTATTTTCAGTTGTCGTAGGGGATTCAAACCTGTTGTAAAAACACGTGTTGTTAAAAGTCACGTTCAAAGACAACAGTTAAACAGTTTCACACTCAAAGACAACAGTTAAAAACTGTTGTCTTTGAGAGAAAAGACAACAGTTTTTCAATGTTGTAAAACTGTTGTCTTTGAGCGTGAATTTTAACAACACGGGATTTTACAACAGTTTCGAGCCCCCTACGATAACTGAAAAAAATGTTGTCTTTAAGAGTTTTTCTTGTAGTGAAGGTTCTGGAATGGAAGTAGGAGCATGTGATTATGGATTTCATCACTCACTTGTCTATGTCCTCCAGGAATTGTTATGCTACTTGGGTTATTATAGACCGGTTGTCCAACTCAGTGCATTTTCTTCCATATAACCAGGATTTTAGCTCTGATCGTATGTCTCGAATGTACATCTAGGAGATTGTACGGATTCATGGGATACCACTGAGTATAGTCAGTTACAGAGATCTGAGGTTCATCTCACGGTTTTGGGTTATTTTCTAGCGAGCCTTGGGTACTAATTTGAGATTGAGTATAAGTTATCACCCAGAGATGGATGGGCAGTCAGAGAGGATGATTTAAACACTAGAGGATATGCCGAAAGCTTCAATGATGGACTTTGGTTTGTCTTGGTAGGACCATTTACCGATGATATACTTCGCATATAATAATAGCTATCATCGCAGTATTGGCATGGTACCATATGAGGCTCTTTATGGTTGTCGCTGTCGTACGCCCTTATTCTGGGATGAAGTGGAGGAGTGACAGGTTGAGGGGCCAGATTTGATCCAGCAGATTTCCAAAAAAGTTGATTTGATCAAGAAAAGAGTCAGGGATGCATAGGATAGACAAGATAGCTATGCCAATAACAAGCGCAGAACGTTGCATTTTTAGCCAGGGGAGCATGTGTTCTTGCGAGTTTCACCTTTACAAAAGGTGATGAGTTTTGGTCTGAAGGGAATGTTAGCGCCGATATTTATTGGGCCATTTTAGATTTTAGAAAAGATTGCAAATGTTTCTTATTGTCTGGCATTACCGACATATTTCCCCACCATTCATGATTTTTTCCACGTATCTATCATTCGGCAGTATGTGGCTGATGAGTTGTATGTTTTGCATCCGACCGAGTGCAGTTAGAGCTATAATTGTTTTATGTGGAGAGACCGCTAAAGATTATTGTAAAAATGATAAAGTACTCCGGAACAAGTGCATTCCTATGGTCATGATTCAGTGGCAGTGGCGAGACACTGAGGAAAAGACTTGGGAGTTGGAGAGCCGCATGCGTTCGGGGCATCTTGAGTTGTTTTGATTGTATTTTTCTTTGAGCATTTTAGTTGTACTTGTAAATTGATGGGATGTAATAAATAGTGTTTTCAGTGGTATTTTGATTTGTTTACCCTAGTCCAGATTTCAGGGATGAAATATCTGAAGTGAGAGAGAATTTAGTAACCCGATTACCACGTTAAAGGTTATCAATGATAAAAAAGATTTAAGTATTATTAATTATAACAAATCAATTGTATAATCGTGTTCAAAATATAATTCTAGGCTTCGGATGCATTGTAGAGTTCGAAAGATCTGAAGATGGTTCATAAAGCACCGAACTGATCAGAGTCAAGCCCAAAAGAAGTGGTAGAGTTCGAAAGATCCGAACTAGGATCGGAACATTCGATCAGAGTTAGGCCATGCAAATAGTGAGGTGTCAACTACACACAGACACGTGGGAGATCGGAAGGTACGAACTATAGATCGGAAGGTCCGAACTAGGTCATCTACTTAAGTGTCAAAAGGCTTTAGACAAGTCAGTGCATGCATGCATTTGAATATTCAAAGAAGGAGATCGGAGCTTCCGAAGTGGCCAGTTCGGAACGTAGCTTGCATTTAGAGATTTGAATGTCTAATCGATGTCTATAAATAGGCCATCCGAAAGCTCATTTCCTTGCTCATTTCTAAATCTCTTCTCTTATATTCAGTGTTTCCTTGGGCATTCTAGCCATCCGATCAAGGTCAGAGCACTAGTAAGGTGATTTTGGAATAGCAGTGGAGCTATGTCCTAGAGGCAGGGCCTTCGACTTCAAAGGGGCTAGCGAAGGATGCAGGTATAGTCTGTACTCTTAATATATTTTGAGAGTATTTGTTAGTCTAGTTAAGACTTTTAGTAAGCAATAAGTGATATGGTAATGAATTGTTTATAGGCATGGACTTTTGAGCCAGAGTTGTTAGGCTGCTTGATAGATGTACAAAAGTACTATCCGAACTATCCTGGTTGAGTATGCATATTATATGTGTTGCATGTTTAGCTGACATGTTTTATGTGCATATATTATGTCACAATTATTATGTTGCATAAATTTTCATGTTGAGCCTATATACTTGAGATAGCTAGTAGTGGGGTCGTTCAGCCATGTTTTCTTAGTGGATGATTGGACCCACTGGTATGGGATCAGATCACCTATATCCATAGTTTATTTCTGGTGTGTGGGCCAAGACTTGATTCGATGTCCCAGAGTGCTACATATCATGACGCTTTTCAGATTGATCAGAGTTTTACTAGGATAGTGTTTTCGATACCTTGTATATTTGCATTCACGCACCCATAGCATGTGTGTACTCATACTTCCGTATTGAGCCCTTTCATCTCTCAAGTCCTCGGTCGTTGAGGTAGAGATTTTAGCGTTTCCGAAAAGTTGTTGCGAATTACTTTCAGTTGTTGTTTTCCGTACTGTATTTCTATTGAGTTGTAATAATTTTAGTTTCCGTTGTTTTATTTTAAACCATTTTTATCTTAAGTTAATTGCATGTTATTAGTTTTGATAACTGGGTCAGGTCACTACATGGTCACATATCTTTTATGCACAGTAACATATCAACAACCGAGCAATTCAGAGATCTCACTTAAAGTGGTAGAGGAGTTTGCAATTTGGAGCAAGTTAAAAAATAAAGTGAGGTTTGGGGCCTGAAAGTGGTGGCGAGAGTTTGTTTTATCATTTTGGAGCAAGTTCAAAATCGATCAATTAATGGAACAAGTTTGTTTCAGCCGGAAGCTCCTGAAGCAAGTTCAAAAACAAAATCTTGAAGCAAATTTCTTTATGCGCAATAATTAATCGTTTCGGAGACCTTAATTATCGACTTCACTTATTTTGTTCTTCATTTTGGAGCATTTCGGAGGTGTCCACTTTTGAAATACATGAGATTGATGCACACTATGTGATTTAGGTTTTATTTATAGTTCTTATGTAAATTTGATAGTGGACTGGGTAAAATGGAGATATAAAATATTATTTTTTACATAAGAGTTAGTACTTATCCCTCATATTATCTTCTAATTAAAAATTCATCCTATGACACTAAGCGAATCTTAAAAGTCAATAAAACACAAAATCTAATTTAAAATCGAATCAAACCAAATCCATAATCTTTTTATTCATAAGAATCAAACAAAACAGAATATTTATATCTACAATTATTTATTACACTATAGTAGATGAGTGGTGTAGAGTATATATATCGTGGTACAATCGTAAAATTATTATGTTGTTGCTGATATAAAAATAAAGAAAAAATTGAACACTATAAATTATATAATAACACAACATTAGTTTACTTAATTAAGAAATTTTTTATTGGTACTTGTGTGAGATTTTGTCGGAGAAGGTTTCCGACGATAGGGACAACGACGAGTCGACGTATGGAGACCTCACTTATAGAGCATTTCGGAGCCACTGGAAAAAGAAAATTCCTTTATATATGGTAACTAATCAATCAAAAACCTTGTAATCTTTTATGCCCAGTAACACTATTCAATGACCGAGCATTCCGGAGACCTTACTTACACTAGTACATGAGGTTGCAAAATGGATCAAGTTAAAAAAATAATTGAGGTTTGGGGCATGAAAGTGGAGGCGAGGGTGACGAGAGTTTGTTTTTCACTTTGGAGTAAGTTCAAAAACAAACTCTCAAAGCAAATATTTATGCGCAATAATTAATCGTTTCGGAGACCTTATTTACCGACCTCACTTATTTTGTTTTTTTTTTTTTTTCATTTTGGAGCATTTGGAGTTGTCTACTTTTGAGATACATGAGACTGATGAACTGTGGGGATCTCATGTTCCTAATCTCATCTTAAGGCAATTAATGATCAATTAACAATTAATCAAACAATAAAAGAATAATAAAACCAAGAGCTAAATTTATTTTTAAACATAGCACCTCGCTCGATCGGTTGAATTCATCCGATCGAGGGAGCTAAAAATTTCAGCTCTCGGGTCTGAACATATTTTGGCCTCGCTCGATCGGTTAAACTCACCCGATCGAGCGAGCCCAAAGTTTCAATTCTCTGTTTTGCAAATCTCAAGGCCTTGCTCGATCGGTCAAGTTCACCCGATCGAGAGGGCCATCAGTCCAAAAAATCTGCAGAATATATTTTTGCTGTCAAAGCTTGAAACTTGGCATAATTCATCATTAAACATGAATTCTAAACATGTTATACAATTTGAAAACATGCATACATACATGTAGTAAGTTTCTAGCATCAAGCCATGCTATTATTACAACAAACTAGTCGTTTCAAAGATGTTAAACTCACAACATTCAACCAAACATCAAAAGTGTTTAATGTCTAAACTTTTCTTAACAAGTTTGATGTATTCTACAGTACAACTTCAGCTACAACCCGAGTCCTCACTTGCTACACTCTCTCCCAAGCTGTCAATGTTGTCTTTGACCAACTCCTGTCCCCTCTGTTTCCATGCACACATACAAAACAAAGCAACAACCGGATAAACTCCGGTGAGAACACAATCTCAGTATAATCGACATATAAAGCGTTAAATAAATCATATCAACTCTAAACGTATCGACTCGAGAATAGAGTAAAATAACGCATATATCGAATAAGAATTGATTCATCTAAAGTCGTTGCCATCCAGATTCGTAAACGATCCTGACATGGATATCCATCTATCGTAGCCATTCTTGACTCGAAAATAAGGTCGTCTCAGAACTTGGCAAATAAATCAATTCCATACATATCATATCAACAACATATCGAATTCAAAGATCCACTACCTGAAATGGATCGACAACATCAAATCAAATCAAAACGATAAACAAGTATGTGATTTTGGCGGGACAACTCAAGAAGCTTCATTCTCGAGTTTCAAATCCCTTACTTGCGATGTCGTCTTATACCTTCGTATTTTATTGGTTTTGAACGCTTCAACTCTGAAACATAACATCAAAACATTCATATCAAACTTCATTCAACTCTATCAAGTCAAAATCGATTCAAAAGCATCAATATATCTTCAATCAAAACAACTTCCAACCTTAACTTTGTTTTCTTTGGTTCGAATTCAAATTCTTGAGTCGTTAGCCTTCAAACTAATCTGAAAGTGAAGAATAAAAATACTACAACGTCAACAACATCTCAAAAAACGTCTCAGCTCAATCATCAGCTATCAAAACAGTCTCAAAACACTAATCGACGGCGTAGCGACTGAAAATCGATAACCGACGAAATATCGAAATCAAATCTAACTATCAAATACTTGATTCATCAACAAAACATCATCATAATCTTCACACCAGCAGCTATAGGAACCGAATATAAGCTGGAAATCATGATTAAGTACAATAAGATAAACCCTTCGATCCGGTTTCGAATATATCACGCATATAACCTCAAGAACGCATACATAAAGCATAAAATTTGATATCTGCAACATTTCAATCTTCAAACCATGCCAAAATAAGTAAAAACTTACACGAGATCGAAGCCCTCATCACAAGGATTCTAGAACACTTTTCGGAATCGAAATCAGACGATCGAATCAAAAGTTACGACGATTTGAAAATTGAAAAACAAAAGAAATATGAAGATCTCGGCTTCTCTGCTCAACCTTTCTGAATTGTATAATACATAGCCACGTAACATGCTGATAATCTAAGAATAATCTGATAACTTCAATTATAATTGCAATTTAGCCCCTCAATTCTTCACTATTTGCAATTTGGTTCTCGGCCATTATTTTAACTCAATTTCAATCCTAAATAATTTAAGAATATTAGAATTTAAATTGAAACTCTAAATATTTCCAAATTAAATATACTCGGATTAAAATTAAATAATTCCAGGTCTTACATTTTTCCCCCACTAAGACATGAGTTCGTCCTCGAATTCATAAACAGTATAGATATGCAGTCGGTATACTCATAAGAATAAATAATAACAGAAAACTGAATAAGAACTCACATCAGTGGAATAAATAAGGAAATATCTGCTTCATATCTTCTTCAACTTCTCACGTCGCCTCTTCAACTCCATGTCGATTCCATTGAATCTTCACCAATGGAATGCTATTCGTTCGGAGTTGCTTTTCTTTCCTATCAAGTACCTGAATTGGTTGTTCAAAGTGGCTAAGGGTTTCATCCAATTCAGCTTCATCAGATCGAATAATATGCGACGCATCAGATATATATTTCCTCAGCATAGATACATGAAAGACATCATGTATTCCAGATAAAGATGGAGGTAATGCGAGTCGATAAGCAAGATTGTCTATCTTCTCGAGTATCTCATACGGCCCAATAAATCGCGGAGACAACTTTCCTCATTTGTCAAATCGTACAGTACCCCTAAAAGGTGAAATCTTCAAGAATACTCTATCTCCTTGTTCAAAAGATAACGGTCGTCGTCTGATATTCGCATATCTGGCATGTCTACACTGCGCTGTTCTCATTCTCTGCTGTATTAACTTCACCTTCTCAGTAATCTGTCTGATCATATCCGGTCCCAATTCAGGCACCTCTGACACGTCATCCCAATACAATGGCGATCGAAATTTCTTTCCAAATAACGCTTCTAATGGAGCCATCTCTATACTCGTCTGATAATTGTTGTTATAAGAGAACTCCACAAGTAGTATAGAATCTTGTCATGTAATACCAAAATCAAGTATCACAGCTCTAAGAATATCCTCGAGAGTCTGAATAGTTCGTTCAGATTGTCCGTCGATTTGAGGATGATAAGCGGTACTCAAATGTAAACGCGTACCTAGAGCTTCCTGTAGGCTATGCCAAAAATGCGAAGTAAATCTAGGATCTCGATCAGATACAATCGACTTTGGCACACCATGTAATCTTACCACTTCTTGAATATAGAGATCTGTCATTTGATCATGACAATAAGTCATTCGGTAGGGAATAAAACACGCAGATTTCGTCAATCTGTCAATGATCACCCAAATAGCATCGCAACCTCGGGATGATCGCGGTAACTTCGTCACAAAGTCCATGGAAATTTGATCTCATTTCCATTCAGGAATAGACAAACTCTATAATAAGCCACCTGGTTTCTTTCTTTCAGCCTTCACCTGTTGGAAATTCAGACATTTTGATACAAATTCAGTCACATCAGACTTCATTTGCTTCCACCAGTACTGATTTTTCAAATCGTTGTACATTTTTCTGCCTCCAGGGTGAATACTAAATCGACTACAATGAGCTTCCTTCAAAATATTCTGTCTTAAATCTGAAAGATCGGGAACAACAATTCGGTTATTCACATACAGAATATCATCATCACTAACCTTGTATTCAAACTGATGTCCTGATCTGATCATTTCAATCGATTTCTGTACATTCAAATCAGATTTAAGTGCTTCTTTGATTCGAATTAATAATTCAGGCTCAACACTGATAGCACAAATTCTCATTGGTCTTCTATCTGTCTCAAATATATATCCAGAAATATAGCAAACTTCAATCAAATTAGATACACCTATAGTAGACAAGAATAAAGCACATACCTTCCTACTTAGGGCATCAGCTGCTGCATTCGATTTTCCTGGATAGTATTTGATTTCACAATCGAAATCTTTCAATAAATCGAGCCATCTTCGTTGTCTCATGTTCAGCTCAGATTGTGAAAACAGATACTTCAAACTCTTGTGATCAGAAAAGATTTCAAATTTCTCACCATACAAATAATGTCGCCAGATCTTTAATGCAAAGACGATAGCTGCCAATTCAAGATCATGAATTGGATATCTGACTTCATGTGGTTTCAGTTGTCAAAAATCATAAGCGACAACATGTCCTTTCTGCATTAAAACACATCCCAAACCTTGGTGATAAGCATCGCAATAAACAAAAAAATCACCAGTACCTGAAGGGATTGTCAAGACCGGTGCTGTAGTCAATATTTTCTTCAACTCCAGAAAACTAGTATCACACGCTTCAGACCACACAAACGATGCATTCTTCTGTGTAAGCTGTGTAATAGGCTTTGCAATAGACGAGAAATCTCGGATAAATCGACGGTAATATCATGTCAAGCCCATAAAACTTCAAATTTCGGGCACAGATGTCGGTCTCTGCCAACTGATCACAGCTTCAACTTTACTCGGATCAACATAAATACCATCTCCTGAAATAATATGACCCAGAAATACCACCTGTTTCAACCAAAACTCACATTTGGATAGCTTCGCATATAGTTTCTCCTCTCTCAACGTCTTCAAAACTGTTCTTAAGTGATCAGCATGATCATACAAATTCTTAGAGTAAATCAAAATATCATCGATAAATATAATCACGAAGTCATCTAGATACTTTTGAAACACTCTATTCATCAATCCCATAAATACCTCTAGTGCATTCTTTAGAACAAAAGGCATTACTATAAATTCGTAATGGCCATACCTGGTTCTAAATGCAGTCTTACGGATATCGTCACCTCTTACTCTCAATTGATGATAGCCAGATCGTAAATCAATCTTCGAATATACTGAGGAACCCTACAATTGATCAAATAAATCATCGATATGAGGTAAAGGATAGCGATTCTTTACCGTTGCTTTATTCAATTGTCGGTAGTCAATACATAGCCTCATCGATCCGTCTTTCTTTCTAACAAACAAAACCGGAGCACCCCAAGGAGAAACACTCGGTCTGATATATCCTTTGGCTAACAGATCTTCAAGCTGCTCTTTCAGTTCTTTCAATTCAATTGGTGTCATACGGTAAGGTGCTTTCGATATCGGTTGCGTACCTGGCATCAATTCTATACTGAAGTCTACCTCTCGAAACGGAAGCAATCCCGGAATCTCGTCAGGAAAAACATCAGAGAATTCACTAACCACTGGCAAGTCAGCCAATTTCGAGCTAGTCTTTAGTACATCAACTGCATAGACAAGAAATCCTTCTGCCCCTTTCTGTAATAAGTCAGTCATAGAAAGAACAGATATCAAAGGAATTCTGGCTCGTGATCCCTTACCATAGAATTTCCATTCATCAGCCATATTAGGTCTGAATCTTACAATCTTCTGGAAATAGTCAACTGTAGCTCTGTACTTAGTTAGCATATCGATACCGATTATACAATCAAAATCAGACAAACCGAGTACAACACAATCAACCTCAAACTCATGTACCTCAAACTGTAATGTAAAATTTCGTACAGACTTTACTGATATGATACCTCTTCCAAAGGAGATGAAATAGACACTAAAGTAGCTAAGGGTTCAACAGACAATTCATGTAATGCAACAAAGTGCTCAGAAATAAAGGATGCACCAGTATCAAATAAGACATAGGCAGGATAACCATAAATGGAACAGTTGCCTGCAATCACATCATCAGGTACAGCTTGTGCTTGCTCCTTAGTCAGTGCAAACACTCGAGCTTGTTGCCTCTGTTGCTGGCTCCCAGCTTGACTTCCTCCAGCATGGCTCTGTGACGATGGCTGAGGTTGGAATGAATGCACTGAGGATGCTTGCTTTTCTGGCTGTGTCACTGATCGAGATGATCCATCACCCTGTGCACTTCCAGAACCTCGCTGTGGACATACTCTCGCAAAATGACCCGGTTGTTGGCAAATGTGACAACTGCCAAACACTCCTCTACACTGCTCATTGGTGTGACGTCCTCCACATTTTGAACAGTAGACATCAAAAGTACCAGATTTTTGTCCACCTCCAAACTGTCTAGATCCACTTGAACTAGAAGAACCACTACCTGATAGCTTAAACTGTTTACTTTTGCCTTTAAAGAAATTTTCTTGCCACTACTGCTACCTCCAGCATCAAATCGAGGTGGTGGTGGAATCTGCGGTTGCTCTTGCGGTCGTTTCATTGGCTATGGCACAAAATGTGCTCCTCGTTGCCTCAGTATTCCTGCTTCAGCTCCCTTTGCACGATTCAGAGCATCGTCAAAGGTATTCGATATTCCCGAATTAACAAGAGTGAACACATCAGGATTCAATCCATTGATAAATTGATCGGCTTGAGCTTCATCACTTACATCAATATGTGGAGAAAACTTCAATAGGCTGGTGAACTTTGCAACATAGTCTTCAATATTCATTTGTCCTTGTTGCAAACTTGCAAACTCCGCTCCTTTGTCCTTACGATAAGAAACAGGAAAGAATCGCTGATAGAAAACAGTTTTAAATACAGACCATGTGATAACTGTACCTCGATTTTCAAACGCTTTCTTCGTCGCTACCCACAAATTTTTTGCAAGTCCATGTAATTGATGGATCACCAGTCTCACATGAAGTTCATCTGTATAGTCGAGGGATTAAAATAACTGCTCGATATCCTCCAGCCAATTCTCACAATCAACAGAGTTCTCAGTGTGTAACGCCCTGTTTTTATCTTAAATGAGTTTATTTGAGTTAATCAGAGATTACGGAGTTCGAGAGCCGGCTTGTTTTTGATCAGGGTCTATTTTGCAAATTTGGAAATTTCAGGGACTAAAATGCAAATATCGGTTTTATTAGATATTTATAAGGCAAGTTGACTCATTCTCTTCTTCTTCACCTTCCTTGCACGCCTCCCTCCATTGTTGGCCACCCCTTTTAACTTCCAATCTTCCAGATTTCAGTCCGAGCTCGATCCGGCCGTTGGAATTTATTTTTAAAGGCAGTTTAGCGATCACTGCAGCGAGAGCTTCGTTATATCGTAAGTTTTTCTACGATCAGATACATTCTATTTTTCGAATGTTGTTAGAATCGTTCGAGATTCGAGTATGTTGTTCTTGACAGAGTTCTGATCGTTTATTATCTGTCGGTTTTGAAATAGAGCGAAGTTCGAAATTGTTATGATTTTTGGAAGCCATTTTTGAAAATGAGATTTTGTGATTTGTTGGAATTGCCTTGTTATTGTTGTATTAGCATTGATACGATTTGATATCGATATTGAACCGATGTCTGCGTTGTCGGTTTGTTTAGTTATAACCGTTATGCCGTCGGTTTGAGTTTTTGGAGATTTGAACCATTTTGAGTTGTTGATCTTTGGCTTGTGAATTGATCGTCATTGTTGATCATCTTTTTGTATCTAAAAAGTTTCGTTTGGAGTTGTCAAGCTTGGAGTTAACAACTTTCGATCATCAAGAGTTGGACGAAGATCGGTAAAGAGATTACCTTGAGCCGTTGTTGTTGTTGTTGTTTAGATTGTATGGTTTTGATACAATCTTTTGTTGTAGCTTATCCAGAGTTGGAGCTACTTGACTTGAAAAGTAAAAGCAGTCATCGTTAGCGGGATAGCATAATCGGGACAGTTGGTTCTCGAGTTTCCCTTAAAATCACATACTTGCATCAATACTTGTTCTAGCATGTGGAACTTGTATTTTGTTGATTGATTGAGCTTTTGTTATGTGGTTTATGTTTTATGTTTTGTTATGCATTCATATTGAGCCAACTTTGATTTCAGCGGGCAGAACAACCCTTTTTGGTTAGACGTTTGGGGGCTATGTTTTGAGTGGCCTAGGTTGTAGAAGTTCACCTAGTGTCAGTATACTCCTCGTAGTCGCACCAAAGTCTAGGAGATTGGGATACGTGACACCATCTTGATTGGGAGAGTCGGTGAGTCATTGCGTGATCTCATCCTCGGGATCCCAAAAGCATAGCAGCACTCCCTTGTTTATCAGAATTGATATCCTGGTTTTTAAAGACATGCATACCATTAGCTTTGACTTGAATATGTTGTCTTGATAGCATGTTGTTGATATATTACGTGTTATGTTGCTTTTACTGGGAATGTCATTCTCACCGGTTTATCCGGATTTTGCTTTGTTTTGTTTGTGTACTTGGAAACAGGTGGGGCAGGATCAAGTCAGCGAAGGACCGGTTAGCAGCAAGTGGGAGTGTTAGTCGTGAGACTCGGTTTAGAAGTCGTGTCAGCATGTATACCTAGTTATGTTGGAACATGTTTAGATATCGAACTTCGTTGTTATGTTGTATTGATTATGCGAGCCTTCTAGTTGAATGTCTTTGTGGCTCGTCCTATACTTTGAATAGATTGTTAAACTCTAGAACTGCCTATACTAGTTGAAGTAATTGAGTTTGCAATGCATGTTTATGTTTTGAAGTATTGAATGACTTTGAATGGAATTAGTTAGCCTTGTTCTGTATTCTGTTTTTTTTTCTGGGCAGAGGGCGCGCTCGATCGCACGATTTCGTAGGATCGAGTGCAGCCCTTCATTTTGTTGAGGCAGAGAATTCCATATTTTTTTGTGCGCTCGATCCTACGAGTTCATAGGATCGAGCGCAAGGCTTGTGTTCTCCGGCAGAACTTGAGGCATTTTTAGTGCGCTCGATCGCATGAGTTCATGCGATCGAGCGCAACCCTTTAAAAAAAATTCTTGCCTTGCTTTTAGTCTTGTATCTTGTATGTTTATTACTTGTTTAACTCAAGATTATATGTTTAGAACCGAGGTCTCACATTAAGTGGTATCAGAGCGTTAAGATTCTTGGTTGAACTAGAGTGAGCGGGGTAGTTCGAGTCCGCATGTATTGGCTCCTCGCATGCGTTTGAATTATTTAACTGTTTATTTTAATTCCATGCGAGCATGCTTTATTATTTGAGAATTAATTGAATTACATAATTTTGTTATTTAATTTATAAAGCATGAACTACTTGAGATATAACTACTTATGTTATTGACTGGTACCCGGTTTTCCAAGCGGTTGTAAGGGCACCGAATTGTAGCGATTGAGATATCTTGTGTCCTAACTTTTGATTATCAGATGGGTCCTCGTCGAGTGATTAATAGAAACCCACCGCCAGTTACTCCTACGACTGAGCAAGCTAGCACTGAAGTTGATCAGTTGGATGCTACAGCGATGCCAATAGAAACCTTGCTGAAGTGGTTTCAGTCGTTTAATCCACCGTTGTTGATGGGTACAGAAAATCCAGTTGACTGTGAGAGCTGGTTGGACGACATTGATCAATTTTTCGATTCCATTGATTACACAGATGACCGCAGAACCAGGTTAGTCATTCATCAGCTTCGTGGTGTTGCCAAGAACTGGTGGATCACGACAAAGAGATCCATGGAGAACAGAGGTACAATGGTTAATTGGTCTCTTTTCAAAACTGAGTTTTATAAGCGGTTTTTCCCTATTTCGTACCGAAAGGACAAGGGAGCCGAGTTTGCCAATCTGAGGCAAGGGAATCTGAACATTGAGGAGTACGTAGCCAAGTTTGACAGCTTGTTGCATTTTGAACCGCACAGTGCCGACAGTGAAGAAGCCAAAGCCGATCAGTTCATAAACGGCTTGAATCCCGACATCTTCACGTTGGTAAACACTGCTAGACCTGATAACTTTGTGGATGCCATGAATCATGCAAAGGGGGCTGAAGCGGGTTTGTGGAGACAGAGGGGAAATCAGGTGGTACCTCAGCAGCAGAGACAGTCTTAGAACCAACCGTGTCAGTATCAGAATCAGCCACCTCAGTATCAGAACCAGTAGCAGAGGTATGAAGGTGGAAGAAGTGGGGGAAACAGAAAGAATCAGTACAAAGCAAGAGGAAAATAGTTCAAGAGGCAGGGAACAGTTATTCTAGTTCCAGTGGTTCCAAGCAGTTTGGTTCAGGACAGAGTTCTGGATCATCATCTTTGTATTGCAGCAAGTGTGGAGGTAGACACTCAACAGATCACTGTGTGGGAGTCTTTGGGAACTGCAACACCTGTCAGCAACCGAGACATTTTTCTAAGGTGTGCCCTCAGCGTAGTATAGATCAAGCTCAGAGTGGGAGTTCATCTAGACCTACAGCTCAGCCTGAGAGGCAGTCTTCTGCAGTTCACTCTTTCCAGCCTCAGCAGCAGAATAGACAGGTAGGTAACCCTAGTGCGAACCAGCCTCCGAGACAGCAGGCGTGAGTCTTTGCGTTGACAGAGGATCAGGCTCAGGCAGCACCAAACGATGTTATAACAAGTAACTGTTTGATTTTCGGTTGTTCTGCTCATGTTTTGATAGATACAAGTGCTTTCCATTCTTTTATCTCTGAGAAATTTGTGTTATTGCATGATTTGCCTACTGAGTTGTTGCCTACTGTAGTAGCTGTTACTTCACCTTTGGGTGGAGGAATTTTTTTTTGTCAGACTAGTTGGAAACTGTGAACTTTGTTTTGAGAGAAATTTTCTAGAGTTCGACTGTATTGTACTTGGACTGCCAGATTTTGATTGCATTGTCGGTATAGATGCTTTAACCAAGTACAGGGCAACATTCGATTGTTTTCTGAAGGTGGTCAGATTCAGACCTGAAATGGCATACGAGTGAAAATTCTTTGGTAAGAGTTCTCGATTTAGAATTCCTTTGATTTCAGTGTTATCTATGACTCCTTTGTTACAGAGAGGTGCCGAGGGATTTTTGGTCTATGCAGTTGATGTACTGAAATCTAGACCTGAATTGGTTGATATACCAGTGGTTAGAGATTTTGCTGATGTGTTTCCGAAAGATGTTCCTGGATTTCCACCTATTCGAGAGATCAAATTCAGCATTGATTTGGTGTCAGGTACTCAACCTATTTCCAAATCTCCATATCGTATGGCACCAGTTGAATTGAGTGAGTTGAAGGAGCAGATTGAGGATTTGATTGCCAAGGGATACATCAGACCTAGTGTATCGCCTTGGGGTGCTCCTGTTCTATTTGTTCGGAAGAAGGATGGTTCTATGCGGCTCTGCATTGACTACCGTCAACTGAATCAGGCTATAGTCAAGAACATGCATCCTTTACCCCGAATAGATGACCTTTTTGATCAGCTGCAGGGTTATTCTGTCTATTCAAAGATCGATCTGAGGTCAGGTTATCATCAGCTGAGAGTGCAAGAGGAAGATGTTCCTAAGACCGCATTCAGAACGAGGTATGGTCATTTCGAGTTTATAGTCATGTCATTCGGTTTGACTAATGCTCCAGCGGTTTTTATGGGTTTGATGAACCGTATCTTTCAACGTTATTTAGATGAGTTCGTCATTATATTCATCGATTATATTCTTATCTACTTGAAGAACCGTACTGACCATGCAGAGAACTTGAGGATCGTCTTGCAGATTTTGCGAGTTGAACAGTTGTTTGCCAAGCTATCTAAATGTTAATTCTGGTTGAATCGAGTTGTCTTTCTCGGTCACATTATTTCTGGAGATGGGATTTCTGTCGATCCCAGCAAGATTGAAGCGGTTATGAATTGGCCTAGACCGACATCAGTACCTGAGATCCGAAGCTTTATGGGTTTAGCTGGTTATTATCGCTGATTCATCGAGGGTTTCTCGTCTATTTTCAATCCTATTACCCAGCTGACACAGAAAAATGCGCCTTTCGTCTGGACTACAGATTGTGAGGCTAGCTTTGTTGATCTGAAGAGGAGACTGACCAGTGCTCCGATTCTTTCTATTCTTAAAGGTACTGGAGGTTTCACCGTCTATTGTGATGCTTCAAGCCGAGGTTTGGGTTGTGTTCTTATGCAGCATAAGCATGTGGTAACGTATGCATCGAGGCAACTGAAACCGCACGAGACTCGTTACCCGGTTCATGATCTTGAACTAGCTGCGATTGTGAAGACCGAAATTTTAAGGTTATTATTTATTTAATTAGTGGCTTAATTATGATTTGTGATAATTCGTGTATATTTTGTTTTGAGATAATATATAGATTTATTTAGTTTTCTTGATAAAATATTGTTAAGATAGGTGATCAAGATCTAGATGTAGTCAAATCTTGGGAGATAGATTTTTATTCAAATTTTAAAAGTCACAATTTTAGTCAATCTCAAATTTCTTGGTGCCTATAAATAGAGGAGCAGTGCTTGTGGAACAATCACACCTAAATCGTCTCTATTTCTCTCCTTATTTTGAGCAGATTAGCAACCTTAGGATTTGTCAGTCTCTGACATATTTTTGTGTGTAGAGGCTGCAACTTTGATCCCAAATTTTTGTTCCAAAATTTAGTCCCTTTTCCTTGCTTTTCTCGAAGCCATCATAGTTCAAAAGGGTTAGTGTTCCAATTTGTGTTAGAGGATTCCCGAAAGCAATTTAAAGATTGGGCCACTCTCTCACATCTTCACGTGACTTACAAGGAAATTGTTGGGAATTTGGAAGTAGAATTCGTCCAGTCAAATCAGCCTAGTTCGAGAGTTTGCTTCGGAATTATTTTCGGTTCAAGCCTTGTCCAATTCAAGTATTTGATTTCGTACAAGTATATTCTGTAAGTGAGCTTTTGTTTTAAAACCTTATGTATGATTTAAAATTTCGATCGTTCATGATATTTTTTTGAATTTTGCTATGTAATTGATATTCTTGATGAAATTGTTATAAGTATGTTTTGACACTGTTGTGACTCAAATTAAGAGTGGAAAGGGAATTTTCGAACCATGTTTTGATATGGCCCTGATGCGGTGGGTAATAATAACCGTTCCATGACCTCACCCCTTAGAGGGATTATATATAGGGGACTGATCAGTTAGCCACGATTAATGAGAGAAATTTCAGTGTCTGGCCAAAATATGTAATCATGTCTATTTTGTTATGGTGATGATGTTATGCTTTATTATACTTTGTTGGGACATAAAAGGAATGTTTTTGTTATGAAATATATTACACGTTTTGAGATAAATATATATATATGTATATATTTGATATAATCGATCGGCCCCCACTTGCTGAGTGTTTCCCAAATCACTCACCCCCTTAATTTTTCCCTCCCAGATGGTGAAGATGATGATGTTGAGGAACGAGAACAAGATATGTTTTGGGGATGGTGATAGAAGAATATTTTAAGAATTTATTTTGTTATTTTTATTTTTGGGATTGATACATTAATATTTTATTATTTAAGTTTATAGTCGCTTCCGCAGTTATTTATTAGTTTTTGGATTATCGAGTTGTAAAGACAATATTTTTGGAGCTTTTATTTATGATAAAAGACTGGTTTGCATATATTGTACTACGAGGCTTGTTGTTTTATAATTTGTGTGAATTTGAAACAACGCCGGTGACACGACTCGATCTCGGGGCGTGACAGCGATCGTATTTGCTTTGAAGATCTGGCGTCACTATCTTTATGGTGAGTCTTTCGAGATCTTTTCTGATCATAAGAGTCTTAAGTACTTGTTTCCACAGGCATAGCTGAATAAGAGACAGAGAAGATGGTTAGACCTGTTGAAGGATTTCAACTGTGAAATCAAGTATTATCCGGAAAAGTCGAATGTAGTTGCAGATGCCTTGAGCCGAAAGCTTTGCTCTTTATCTCTTTTTACTATTGGTGTTTCTCAGTTGATTGATGACTGTTGCACTTCTGGTTTAGAGTTTGAAACAGATAGGGAGACTATCAGAGTGTTTGCTATTCAAGCCGAACCGGAGTTGTTTATTGCGATCAAAGAAGCACAGAAGTCTGATCCGAGCATTCAGGTTTCAGTAGAGAAAGTCAGATCTGGGCATCAGTCTGAATTCCAGGTTATAGATGACTTCTTGTTTGTGAATAACCGTATTGTTTTGCCTGATAATTCGAAGTTGAGACAGCGTATTCTCCGAGAGGCTCATTGCAGCCAGTTCATTGTTCATCCTGGAGGTCATAAGATGTATGAGAAGTGCAATTTATGCACTTAATTTATATATGATTTTACTTGGCTTTTGTCATGTATAAGTGGATTTTATGCATATTTGTTGTTGTTTTTGTGAGATTCAAGGATTAGAAGAAAAGTAGCGAAAAGAAGGGGAATGATGAATTATGAAGCAGCAACTTCAGAAACTTATTGGGATTTTTTTTTAGTCATCCAAATCCGATCTCCACCATTCATAATAAAGTTTAGGATGTTTTGAAGCTTTTGTCAAAATTTCAGCTCCATCTGACGGCTAGAACTCAGGATATGATATTTTCAAGAATGTTGTGCGCTGGACACAAGTTGCAGCACCCCAGCGCCACAGCGCTCGACCTTTTTTCCGAGAATTTTTTATGCCGATTAGCGCCCCTGCGCCCGATATTAGAGCTCCAGCGCCGTCTGTACAAAAAACCAACAGAATTTTGAAATCTTAAAAGTTTCGATTTCACGTGCTTTATTCGATGGGCTTCAAGGACATATAAAAGAGAATAATCGGACCTAGAAGAGGGGGAGACACACACATCACACAAGAGAGCCGCACAACACAGACACAACAAGCGGAAAACAACAAAACCACACAACTACGCATTCAAGTATGCTTGGGACACAAATTTGAGACGTGGGAGCGAACGACAAGGGATAATCGAATCACACGACGGAGGAAATTCATATGGGGACGGACTGTGATTTTTATTATCTGCCTTGATTTATTATGAGATTTTTGAATATGTCTATGTGTTTAATTATTTCATTATAAACTTATTAGTTGTTTCTAGAGATTGACGGATCTTGATTGGAGTTTCATGCTTTGACTATTATTTTGCCTAATATTATTTGTTCTTAACAAATTATTTGTGTATTCCTTCTTTGATTGTCTTTCAGTTATTTGATCAATAATTGAATTGTTATATTTATTTGAAATCTGGCACTCGAGAGAGGCGATTTTGAATAGCATCATAGGAAAACACAACCTAGGTTTTTTGTAGAGTTCGAGAGGCTTACAAGTTCTTTTGAGGTCATTGAAAGATAACCATAGAACTTGATTAAATTATTTTGTTGTTTGATTTCTGGTAGAGATATCGAAATTAGCATTAGAATAATAACATTTACTCGGCACTTGAGAGAGGCAGTATGTGACAACCCAGTTCTTAATCTCTCAAATCATAATAATAATTCAATGTTCATGAATTAAAGGCAAACATCAAAGCCAAAAAAATTTTTTTTTTTTTTTTTAAACAAAGGTGGCTCGCTCGAGCGAGAGCCGCTCGGGTCCAGGACCCCTTGGCTCGCTCAAGCGAGCCTCGGGCTCCGCTCGAGTGAGCTGCACTCGACCCGCTGCTAAAAATCTGAATTTCTACTATCAAATGAAGGTTTGTGATGTCTAACTTCTTCTAACAAAACCAAATATGTACAAGAGAAGATGATATCATCAAAAACTCAAACTCAACATGATCATGTGTTATACATCTCAAAGTAGTAGAATATCTAGACCAAAAGTTCAAGTCTAACAACTACAAGATCAATGCTCTTGAACCAACAAAGATTGACAGCAACTAACATCTACACCGGATCATCACTCTAATCTCTCAAGTCTCGATTCGACATGCACGTCCTTGCCCTGTTTCTGAATCACCTGTTGCCATGCACACATACAAACACGACAACAGCCGAAAAACTCCGGTGAGAAATATATTTCCCAGTAAAAGCAACTAACATGCAAATCAAGTTATATATCAAATTCATGATATAAATAAAAGACAATGCATGATTAAAAAAATAGGCTTCTCTCAAAAAATCTCTCATTTCGTCGGTTGGGATCCCGAGAAGAAGATATCGTAACTAAACTACCGACTCTCCCGATCGAGGTGGGGCTACTTATCTTGCTTCTCTAGACTTTGAAGTCACCATACATGTAAATCAGATGCTAGGCTATCTCAACCACCCAGGCCATACACATATAGTTCCTCAAATCGTCTATTCGAACGTTTCCGTTCATTTTAAAATCAAAGAACAAGTCTCACAAGATGAATGCAACATATAACATCGATATAGCATTCATTCACATCATAGCCTCATTCAAGAATTCATATAAGAGCAAGTAATCAAATAAGTATGTGATTTAGGGAACTCGATACAAACCATCTCGAGTTTTAATCTCATTCAAGTAGTAGTCCACTTTTACCTTCATATTTCTTCTGTTCTGAATTCTTCAAATCTGAAATACAACCTCAAAACATTCACATCAAGCTTCGTTCAATTCATTCATTTCAGAATCGAGTCAAATTCATCAATATATCTTCATTCAATCCATTTCAACTTCAACTTCTTCTTCTTCGGTTCTCATTCGGAGTTATGCGCCGTTAATCTTCAAAACAAGTCTGAAACTGAGAAATAAAAATGCTATATCATCGATAACATTTCAAAGAACATCTCATCTTGATAATCAGCTATCAAACTTGTCTCAAAACATGAATCGACGGCGTAGCGATTCAAAATCGATAACCGACTTAATATCGACTTCGAAGCTAACTTCTTTAACTTCATAAGAAAATCATATGTGCATCTAAATCATTAATACATCATTCTAATCCTCATAACAGCAGCTAAGTATATCAAATACAAGCTGGACATCATAACAAGTTCATTTCTTAATCCATATTCGATCCGGTTTAAAAAATAAACGATACAACATATCAAGAACATGATCATGTACCAAAGTACTGATCTCTACCAAATTTCGTTCTTCAAAACATGCCGAGATGATTAAATACTTACATCAAGTTGAAGTCCTCATCGCAAGGATTCCAGAACATCTTTTGGAATCAAAATCGGACGATCGGATCAAAAGTTATGGCAATTTGAAAATCGGAAATCAAATCAAAGAAAAATATCGCGGCTCTCTGTTCAGAATTCTCAAACTTTTCTGAATGAAATATGAGTGATACACGTATTCATGCTGATAATTATAATTAAAATCGGATATGTATTACTTAATTGCAATTTAGTCCCTCAAATCTTCTTTAATTGCAATTCAGTCCTCGGCCTTCGTTTTAATTCACTTTCAATCCAAAATAATTTAAGAATATTAGAATTTAAATCGAAACTCTAAATATTCCCAAATTAAATATATTCGGATTAATCAAATAATCCCGGCCTTTTGCATTTTAGCCCTTCAACTTTGATATTTGCAAATCAGTCCCTTATCGAGTTGTATCTTCAAAATCAATCTTCTTTAATTCCCGAAACATGGAATATAATCTTTAATTTCATAAATATTCAAATCGAATATTTATTCTTTTAATTTAAGAATTATCGGAATTTAATTCTCAAAATCCGTAAATTCTCAAATTAAATATTTTCGGCTCAGAAATTAAATCTATCATGTCCATAACTTCTCAAATCAATATTAGCCCATAATATGGAATTTAATTCTCAAATCCCATAATTAATAATTTAATATTTTCGGGCCTTACAATTCCTCCCCTCTAAGAAATGATTTCGTCCTCGAAATCATAGTCAAATCAAATATCAATTCTGATAGACTGAATGATTATCTGAAGTTATTCTAACCTCAATCATATAACTCTGAACTTCGTATCTCATCACTTCATTTCTTATTAGATCCTTTCTTCGGATATGCTTTTATTCTCTTTGGTATCTATTCAGTTGTACTTTCAGTCATTGAAAAAAATTCGTTCTGAGCTGCTTCTTTCTTCAATTAAAGATTTGTCGACTAATCGACTTAACTCAGAATCTTTTCGATATCTATTTCATCTAATTAAAGTACATAGGAAGAATCTAATGATACTTCCTTCACTTATATACATGGAACAATTCAAATTCATTGAACAATTCGGATTCATTGTATCAAGCTAAAAAGAATAAATCTTTCCCATCGTCAATTCCATCTGACATCTCATTCAATGAAGTTCAGTATTTGTGTCGATTTGTTTCTTTTTGAATATCATTCGATGTTCTAGATAGAACATATATCAAGTCTAAGCTGTCATTCAATTCAGTGCTTCAAGATCAATAGTCAACTTCATATTCTGAATCTGCAAATTAAACTCTGCTTTTTCTTTATTCTGAATTGAATGATGTTTTAATAATAACTTTTCCGCTTAACGAATCAGTTTTAGCTTCAAAAGTTTTATCTATCATTCAATTACGAATTCTGGTTTTTCTTCTCTGTTTTCATTTCGTACAGATTCATCTTCAAAATCTTTGTGTGTATCAAATCAAATATGATCTAATATCAACAATTCATGTCTGATCTGATATTATATACTTCAATAGTAACATTTCAACACAAAGAAATCGGATTTTCTTTCATCATATCCTCATAGCATTATCTCAAACTCGGCTCAATAGCTGTTACAGGAATTATAATCATCAAGTGGCAACACATCAAGTCAAGTAATACCGGATCAGGTATTAAAGTTCTGAGAATAGTCTCAATATCTGGAAAATCAACTCAGATAATCCATCAATCGACGAATGGTATAATGCAATCACATATAACCAACTCTCAGAACATCAGTCAATCCATCGATGCCATATTCTGTCGAATAAATCTAAAGTCTTAATCCTGACAATAAATTTTCATCATTCCTGTAATTTCATCATATCTTTATCTTCTTCACAGATCTGAATAAATAACTGTTATTCACATCTCATACAGTGTATTCTAAAATTTTGATTAGTCTATTCGGACTATCTATTAATCAGAGTATAATATGTTGTAGTCACAGATTTCAAAGTATTCAGAGTTGTTGATAATTGGTATCACATCAAGTGAAGTTCATTCTCGACATTCGATTCATCTTCTCTGACTATTCTTCCAATTCAAGGATAATATATTGTACCTTTACTTCAAAAAGTACTCAAAGTCTTCGGATCATCTGTATTACAATTTAATAGTAAACCCAATGTTTCAATCTGAAACAATATTTCTTGGCTTACTGTTCATCTTATAACGAATCTAATCACAATTCAGTGATTTGATCATACAGACAGATCATCGTATACAGTAATGTCAATCAATTTGTTCATAACTACCACCTGTTTACCTTATCTATACTGTTTCATCATGGTAGTTTCACAAAATATTCTTTCAAATTATAATCTCGTTTCAATTTTTGGAGTTTCCAAACTATCACTGAATTCATCTGGTGAACGATCTTCAAATTCATCGGAAACTCTCGGTACATTTAACTTCAAAAATGTACTAATTCTGTTACTTCTATTTGCTTTATCTTCTGATAAAACAATTATCGAATGAATATTGTATTCATTGTTGTGAAATTCTTTAAATTCTGATATTTCTTTTCGGAAATATCAGGCACAATCAAATAATCAATCATAATAAAATTCATTCATTCGGATATGAGGCTTCAATTCATATCTCAATCTAGCATTCTTTACTGAATTCTCATCACTTCAGTTTACTTTCTGTGTTTCTTTCATCTTCTGAACAGTTTTGGCTTACTTCTAATCAAAATCATTCTAATTGGTGATATATTCGTCTGAATATACTCAAACCAAAATACACATAAATCTAAAATCAATCGATCAATGCCTATTTCATTTCTCACTTCTTTTCCAAATATCGAAAATTCATATCATATAACCAAAAAATCATGGATCATATTCAAATTCTTCTATCAGTTACGAGCTAAAAATCTTAAAATACGCTGAAATGTCATCAAAGGATCAATAATTCTCAAAATCAAAAGAAATAAATCAAGATTGATAAAATCCCTCAATCAAGGTCATCCAAAATCAAATCTTCTAGATAACAAACTCTGCAAAGTGAAAACAACTCACTTGCATCACATAACTCAGAATAAGTAAATCACTCAGGCTCTATGAACAAAACAAGGAGAGCCACTCGAAATCAAACATTTCAAGAATTATATGTCCAATTGATGAAGTCGATTCAGCATAATCAAAGAAAAGACTCATCTATAACTGATTTTCATATCATCATCTATCTTCCATACACCTCAAGATCAATATTCAGTTCATAATCTCATCAAGTCGGTAATTCATAAATTCATCAATTCATCAATTCGCTATTGAATTCCAGTTCACAACTTAAACTAAAGTCAAAAATCTTACTGGAACATATCTGTAATCTCTATGCATTGGCATACCTATCAATGTTGATTTAGATCTTAAACATATTTAGTGCATCGAATATACTGATTTCGGAATATTTCTGTAATCAAACATCATACATCAATCCGAAATCACAGAATCTTAATTCGAGATTCCATATCATATCATCATATTCATATGCACATCATGTTCTTGTTGATCTAATTCAATCGTTTCTTCTATTCATCAATTCTATTTCAGTTCTCCTTTGATCAGACTATTCATACTTCTCCTCAATACTCGAGTTCTGATCAAGAACCAATTCTACTTCATTTTCACGGAATACATGCTTCCAATCAACTCAGATATTCAGGTACACATGTACTTCGTAAAGCATAAAACATACTGATTGGTTAAATCACAAAATCAAGTGATTCAATAATCTGAAACTATCACTAATCAGTACTTGGTTATAATCTCATAATCTATCATGCATCGTAACCAAATATTTCACATATGAACAACATCATGTTCAATTTCATTTCATCGAAGCAATAGTTCTATTCGTCAGTTCAATTCACAAAGTTTTTTTTTCTGAGACAGAGGCAATCATATACTAAGCTTTCAGCTATCATATACCTATTGCACCATTAATAAACATGTCAAAACAAAACACATATGTTACCTGAAATTTCATTCTCAGGTGCACTTTCATTCTGATCCTCTGTATACTTCTGACATTTGTTTTTCATTCGAATTTTCTTAGAATCCATGTTTCTTCGAACAGGTTTTAGCACATCTGCCTAAATTTTCTTTACACTGCTTGGTCGTATATCTTCCTCCACAATGAGTGTCCTAATCTCTAACATACTCCGCATTCAGAACTAGACTAATCTGTCTCGGTTCGCTAGAGTTAGAGATTTATTTTCATATCATTCACTTCATATGTGTTCTAAAATAAAAATTGTAGATAAATTTGTGAGTATCTCACATACTCTTGCATGTCTACAATTTCATTCTCTTAAATCATTATTCAGCTTCAATTCTCTTAGACAGGACTATGTCTTTCAGAAAATGTTTCAATCATCAACATTTATTCAGACATATTCTTAGAATTCAAGCCATTATATAATTCACTCAATCTTGAGCTTTCTTATTATCATCTACAATTCGGAGAATCATAGTAGGCTTGAAAATTCTAATAAGGCATTCCTCAAATTCAAAATATTCAGCTTCTACAGGGTATATTTTTCTTTCTCATCATTTCTATATGTTGTGGAAAAGAATAATAAACAAAAGTATGTTCTAAGCACTTACCAACAATCAATATACCTTTGTTCTATCAGAATTTCCTCATCAAAATCTATCAGCTGGTTGCTAGGTTTCGAAGTTGGTATTCAATCGATCTAATACTATATTCATCTGTATCTTCAAAAAAATGTGAACAACTGATCAAGTTCTTCAAACCAACTTCTACCTACAATAATATCTATTCCTTCGCTGATGTACTGTTCTGTTTCATTGGAAATACTTCGTTCAGCTGAGCCATACAATTCTGTTTAGTCTGACCATACCATTCTGTTCAGTCTGACCATACTAGTCCGTCAGTCTTGGGTGCTTACATCACCCAAAGAATACTATTCTCTTGGATTCTGGGTGCTTACATCACCCGGGAAAAATCTTATAACAAATAAGTAAGAAATTCAAAAATTTACAAATCAGTAAATCAGGCAGTTGAATTTCAAAGATAGATCATGCTCACATGCCATTTATCAAATCATCGAATCATCAAATCGAGTAATGCATAATCATGCAATACTATAAATGCATGTGACTCAATCTACCCCGCTCAGCTTCTATCTCAGTCCAAGAAACTTACGCTCTGATACCACCTGTTGTGACGACCCGGTTCTTAATCTCTCAAATCATAATAATAATTCAATGTTCATGAATTAAATGCAAACATCAAAGCCAAATTTTTTTTTTTTTTTTAAACAAAGGTGGCTCGCTCGAGCGAGCCTCACCTCTCGCTCAAGCGAGAGCCGCTCGGGTCCAAGACCCCTTGGCTCGCTCGAGCGAGCTGCACTCGACCCGCTGCTAAAAATTTGAATTTTTGCTGTCAAATGAAGGTTTGTGATGTCTAACTTCTTCTAACAAAACCAAATATATACAAGAGAAGATGATAACATCAAAAACTCAAACTCAACATGATCATGTGTTATACATCTCAAAGTAGTAGAATATCTAGACCAAAAGTTCAAGTCTAACAACTACAAGATCAATGCTCTTGAACCAACAAAGATTGATAGCAACTAACATCTACACCGGATCATCACTCTAATCTCTCAAGTCTCGATTCGACATGCCCGTCCTTGCCCTGTTTCTGAATCACCTGTTGTCATGCACACATACAAACACGACAACAGCCGAAAAACTCCGGTGAGAAATATATTTCCCAGTAAAAGCAACTAACATGCAAATCAAGTAATATATCAAATTCATGATATAAATAAAAGACAATGCATGATTAAAAAAATAGGCTTCTCTCAAGAAATCTCTCATTTCGTCGGTTGGGATCCCGAGAAGAAGATATCGTAACTAAACCACCGACTCTTTCGATCGAGGTGGGGCTACTTATCTTGCTTCTCTAGACTTTGAAGCCACCATACATGTAAATCAGATGCTAGGCTATCTCAACCACCCAGGCCATACACATATAGTTCCTCAAATCGTCTATTCGAACGTTTTTGTTCATTTCAAAATCAAAGAACAAGTCTCACAAGATGAATGCAACATATAACATCGATATAGCATTAATTCACATCATAGCCTCATTCAAGAATTCATATAAGAGCAAGTAATCAAATAAGTATGTGATTTAGAGAACTCGATACAAACCATCTCGAGTTTTAATCTCATTCAAGTAGTAGTCCACTTTTACCTTCATATTTCTTCTGTTCTGAATTCTTTAAATCTGAAATACAACCTCAAAACATTCACATCAAGCTTCGTTCAATTCATTCATTTCAGAATCGAGTCAAATTCTTCAATATATCTTCATTCAATCCATTTCAAACTTCAACTTCTTCTTCTTCGGTTCTCATTCGGAGTTATGCGTCGTTAATCTTCAAAACAAGTCTGAAACTGAGAAATAAAAATGCTATATCATCGATAACATTTCAAAGAACATCTCATCTTGTTAATCAGCTATCAAACTAGTCTCAAAACATGAATCGACGGCGTAGCGATTCAAAATCGGTAACCGACTTAATAATATCGACTTCGAAGCTAACTTCTTTAACTTCATAAGAAAATA
The DNA here is from genome assembly GCF_033568475.1 of Henckelia pumila. Lineage (NCBI taxonomy): Eukaryota > Viridiplantae > Streptophyta > Magnoliopsida > Lamiales > Gesneriaceae > Henckelia > Henckelia pumila. The sequence goes on along the minus strand of NC_133120.1, from coordinate 55,889,372 downwards.
ATACGTGCATCTAAATCATTAATACATCATTCTAATCCTCATAACAGCAGCTAAGTATATCAAATACAAGCTGGACATCATAACAAGTTCATTACTTAATCCAGATTCGATCCGGTTTCAAAAATAAACGATACAACATATCAAGAACATGATCATGTACCAAAGTACTGATCTCTACCAAATTTCGTTCTTTAAAACATGCAGAGATGATTAAATACTTACATCAAGTCGAAGTCCTCATCGCAAGGATTCCAGAACATCTTTCGGAATCGAAATCGGACGATCGGATCAAAAGTTACGGCAATTTGAAAATCGGAAATCAAATCAAAGAAAAATATCGCGGCTCTCTGTTCAGAATTCTCAAACTTTTCTGAATGAAATATGAGTGATACACGTATTCATGCTGATAATTATAATTAAAATCGGATATGTATTGCTTAATTGCAATTTAGTCCTTCAAATATTCCTTAATTGCAATTCAGTCCTCGGCCTTCGTTTTAATTCAATTTCAATCCAAAATAATTTAAGAATATTATAATTTAAATCGAAACTCTAAATATTCCCAAATTAAATATATTCGGATTAATCAAATAATCCCGGCCTTTTGCATTTTGGCCCTTCAACTTTGATATTTGCAAATCAGTCCCTTATCGAGTTGTATCTTCAAAATCAATCTTATTTAATTTCTGAAACATGGAATTTAATCTTGAATTTCATAAATATTCAAATCGAATATTTATTATTTTAATTTAAGAATTCTCGGAATTTAATTTTCAAAATCCGTAAATTCTCAAATTAAATATTTTCGGCTCGGAAATTAAATCTATCATGTCCATAACTTCTCAAATCAATATTAGCCCATAATATGGAATTTAATTCTCAAATTCCATAATTAATAATTTAATATTTTCGGGCCTTACACAGTAAATAACAATTAAGGGTTCTTGGCCTATAAATTAGAATAGATGATATAATCAATTGATATGATTTGCATGAATGAAAATTGAGTGATATCTTGTATCTAGAATCCGTCTCAGATCGTGTTCCCAAAGCCATCCTTCAAATTATGGATTCTTTACTTTATTTTATTTTAGTTTATTAAATTTTAAACTTTGATTTTCTAAACAAAGTTGAGATTATTTTAATTACAGGACTTGGTATGAATATAAATTTTCAATTTTCGTGGGAACGATACTCTACTCATCATATATTAAAACTTGACACCGTGAACTTGCGGGCACAAAAATACGCAACAAGTTTTTGGCGCCGTTGCCGGGGATTGATTTAATTTATTGTGTACTAATACTGTTACCAAGTGATCTCGATTTTGATTTAGAATTATTATTTTTATTGTCTATTTATTATTATCATTATTTTCTGGATTAATTTATTTTTTTTTGTCTATGTCTGCAGTTTATTCATAGATCTTAAAGTTTCGAAAGTGGAGACATAGTCGGGCTGAGAACTATAAACTAAGCGCTGCTTGGGAGGCAACCCAAGAGTTTTTAGTATTATTTATTTATTTTGTTTATTTGATTTTTATGTGTTTATTTCTTAAATTTTTGTCTCTTGTCAAATTTTTTTTTTTAGGATGTGTGGAGATGAAGTTTGTTGGTGTTACTCCTACTATACCCCAATGCGCTGCAAATGATGATGAAAAAGATGACGACTACTGATGGTCGTTGTCACAGGTACGTATATTCCTTTGCTATTTAATTTGTTTATTTTACATTGAGGACAATGTACAATTTAAGTTTGGGGGATGTGTGAAGTTTGAAAATTTGAAATTTTTTGTTGAGTTAGTTTGAGTTAAAGGCATAATGTAGTAATTGTGTTCGCCTATGATGAAAATAATTTTTTTGTACTGAAATGTCAATGTTAGTTATATTTAATCTTGAGTTCTCACACATATGCACTATGCCTTGATTGTTGACACTCTAGTGATTAGAGAAGCTTTGTGATTTTGTGAGTGGATTAAATGATTTGATTCTTAACTTTGGTGATTTGTATTCAAAACCGAGGTAGACTTCTACGATCTTAGAAATGATTTAGGCATATTTTTTTTTAAAAAAAAATGAATAACTAAAAAGTTGCCAAAGCAACATAGAGAAAAAAAAATTTACAACTCCATCCGGGCCTGAAAAGGGATTAAAATCCTAATCACCAATTCATGGCTAAGTATGCGGAAAAAATGGGATTGATGCTCGATCCGGGCTATAGACGAGGGGAATAAAATTCGAATCCTATCTTTAGTTATAGCTAATTTTGCGGGTAATTTATGAGGCTAAAATAAAACTGGGTGCAAAATCCAGCGATGTTATGAAAAATCTTTGATATAACTTGAAAAGTCATTTTGATCTTAGTGAGTAGAAGTTGAACTTGGTGGAGAGTGTTTTAAAACTAGAAAGCGGAGTTAAAGATTCTATGAAACAAACTTGTTGCATTAGTGTATCGAAAGCGATGAGGATAGACAAAATTGGTGAATCACACACACACGAGAACTCTTGAGAAAATTAGCGGACATGTGTATTGAATCTTGAAATGTAAAAATTCGGAGGTCGACTCACTATATTGCTCATTATTGTTTTGCTCGAGACTAGCAAAAATCTAAGTTTGGGGGAATCTGATAAGTGCAATTTATGCACTTAATTTATATATGATTTTACTTGGCTTTTATCATGTATCGAGTGGATTTTATGCATATTTGTTGTTGTTTTTGTGAGATTCAAGGATTAGAAGAAAAGTAGCGAAAAGAAGGGGAATGATGAATTATGAAGAAGCAACTTCAGAAACTTATTGGGATTTTTAGATATCCAAATCCGATCTCCACCATTCATAATAAATTTTAGGATGTTTTGAAGCTTCTGTCAAAATTTCAGCTCGATCTGACGGCTAGAACTCCGGATATGATTTTATCAAGAATGCTGCGCGCTGGACACAAGCTGCAGCGCCCCAGCGCCCGACTTTTTTTTCCGAGAATTTTTTATGCCGATCAGCGCCCCAGCGCCCGATATTAGAGCTCCAGCGCCGTCTGTACGAAAAAACCACAGAATTTTGAAATTTAAAAGTCTCAATTTAACGGGCTTTATTCGACGGGCTTCAAGGATATATAAAAGAGAATAATCGGACCTAGAAGAGGGAGAGACACACACATCACACAAGAGAGCCGCACAACACAGACACAACAAGCGGAAAACAACAGAACCACACAACTACGCATTCAAGTAGGCTTGGGACACGGATTTGAGACGTGGGAGCGAACGACAAGGGATAATCAAATCACACGACGGAGGAAATTCATCTGGGACGGACTGTAATTTTTATTATCTGCCTTGATTTATTATGAGATTTTTTAATATGTCTATGTGTTTAATTATTTCATTATAAACTTATTAGTTGTTTCTAGAGATTGACGGATCTTGATTGGAGTTTAATGTTTTGACTATTATTTTGTCTAATATTATTTGTTCTTAACAATTTATTTGTGTATTCCTGCTTTGATTGTCTTTCAATTACTTGATCAATAATTGAATTGTTATATTTATTTGAAATCTGGCACTCGAGAGAGGCGATTTTGAATAGAATCATAGGAAAACACAACCTAGGTTTTTTGTAGAGTTCGAGAGGCTTACAAGTTCCTTTGAGGTCATTGAAAGAGAACCATAGAACTTGATTAAATTATTTTGTTGTTTGATTTCTGATAGAGATATCGAAATTAGCATTAGAATAATAACATTTACTCGGCACTTGAGAGAGGCAGTAAATAACAATTAAGGGTTCTTGGCCTATAAATTGGAATATATGATATAATCAATTGATATGATTTGCATGAATGAAAATCGAGTGATATCTTGTATCTAGAACCCGTCTCAGATCGTGTGCCCAAAGCCATCCTTCAAATTATGGATTCTTTATTTTATTTTATTTTAGTTTATTAAATTTTAAACTTTGATTTTCTAAACAAAGTTGAGATTATTTTAATTACAGGACTTGGTGTGAATATAAATTTTCAATCCTCGTGGGAACGATACTCTACTCATCATATATTAAAACTTGACACCGTGCACTTGCGGGCACAAAAATACGCAACAATGTACAACGATCTGAAGAACCAGTTCTGGTGGAAGAGAATGAAGAGCGACGTTGCGAGGTTTGTATCTCGATGTTTGAATTTTCAACAAGTAAAAGCAGAGAGGAAGCGACCGGGTAGTCTATTGCACAGTCTATCTGTTCCTGAATGGAAATGAGATCACATTTCTATGGATTTTGTCACGAAGCTACCACGATCTGTTCAAGGATGAGATGTTATTTGGGTAGTGATCGACCAATTGACGAAGTCTGCTTGTTTTATTCCGTACAGGATGACGTACCGTCACGATCAGATGGCTGAGTTGTATGTTAGCAATGTGGTGAGATTGCATGGAGTCCCAAAGTCGATCGTTTCAGACCGAGACCCTAGATTCACTTCGCACTTTTGGCATAGTCTGCAGGAGACACTTGGTACTCGATTACATCTGAGTACAACTTATCATCCTCAGACCGATGGATAGTCAGAGCGGACTATCCAGACGTTAGAGGATATGCTTCGAGCGGTAGTGCTAGACTTTGGCACTAGTTGGCAAGATTCATTGTCTCTTGTTGAGTTTTCCTACAACAATAGCTTTCAAGCGAGTATCGGTATGGCGCCTTTTGAGGCTTTGTACGGTAAAAAGTGTCGATCTCCGTTGTTTTGGGACGATTTGTCCAAGTCACCTGATTTGGGACCGGATATGCTTCGAGATATGGCAGAGCAAGTTAAGATTATTCAGTTGAGAATGAAGTCAGCTCAAGATAGACAGGCGAAGTATGCGAATGTCAGACGTAGACCTCCGAGTTTTGAGCAGGGAGACCGTGTATTCCTTAAGATTTCTCTTTCTAGAGGCACTGTCAGATTTGGGAAGAGAGGGAAGTTATCTCCGAGATTCATCGGGTCGTACAAGATTCTCGAGAAGATAGGCGATCTTGCCTGCAGACTTGCACTTCCTCCGTCATTATTTGGTCTTCACGACGTTTTTCACGTCTCTATGCTGCGGAAGTATAATCCAGATCCTTCTCATATACTTCAGCCTGACGAAGCTGAGTTAGACGAGACTCTGAGCTATTTTGAATGACCAATTCAGATCCTTGATAGGAAGGAGAAGCAACTCAGAACCAAGTTGATTCCGTTGGTGAAAGTGCAGTGGAGCCATCACGGAGTTGAGGAAGCGACTTGGGAGACAGAATCTGACATGAGACAACGATTTTCGGAGTTATTTGGATGACGTGAGTTCTTCTTACTGTCTTTAGTTCTTTATTCTATCTTATGAGTTGTGATTGTTATCGATTTCGAAGACGAAATCTCTTCTTAGAGGGGGAGAATTGTAACGCCCCATTTTTATATTAAATGAGTTTATTTAAGGTAATCAAAGATTACAGATTTCGAGAGCCGACTTGTTTTTGATCAGGATCTATTTTGCAAATTTTGGAAATTTCAGGGACTAAAATGCAAATATCGGTTTTATTAGATATTTATAAGGCAAGTTGACTCATTCTATTCTTCATCACCTTCCTTGCATGCCTCCCTCCATTGTTGGCCGCCCCTTTTAACTTTCAAGCTTCCAAATTTCAGTCCGAGCTCGATCCGGTCGTTGGAATTTATTTCTGAAGGCAGTTTAGCGATCACTGCAGCAAGAGCTTCGTTATATCGTAAGTTTATCTACGATCAGATACATTCAATTTTTTGGATGTTGTTAGAATCGTTCGAGATTCGAGTATGTTGTTCTTGATAGAGTTTTGATCGTTTATTATCTGTCGGTTTTGAAATAGAGCGACGTTCGGAATTGTTATGATTTTTGGAAGCCATTTTCGAAAATGAGGTTTTGAGATTTGTTGGAATTGCCTTGTTATTGTTGTATTAGCATTGATACGATTTGATATCGATATTGAACTGTTGTCTGCGTTGCCGGTTAGTTCAGTTATAGCCATTACGCCGCCGGTTTGAGTTTTTGGGGATTTGAACCGTTTTGAGTTGTTGATCTTTGGCTTGTAAATTGATCGTCGTTGTTGATCATCTTTTTGTATCTGAACAGTTTCATTTGGAGTTGTCAAGCCCAGAGTTAACAGCTGTCGATCGTCAAGAGTTGGACGAAGATCGGTAAAGAGATTACCTTGAGCCGTTGTTGTTGTTGTTGTTTAGATTGTATGGTTTTGATACAATCTTTTGTTGTAGCTTATCCAGAGTTGGATCTACTTGCCTTGAAAGGTAAAAGCAGTCATCGTTAGCGGGATAGCATAATCTGGACAGTTGGTTCTCGAGTTTCCCTTAAAATCACATACTTGCATCAATACTTGTTCTAGCATGTGGAACTTGTATTTTGTTGATTGATTGAGCTTTTGTTATGTGGCTTATGTTTTATGTTTTGTTATGCATTCATATTGAGCCAACTTTGATTTCAGCGGGCAGAATAGCCCTTTTTGGTTAGACATTTGGGGGCTATGTTGTGAGTAGCCTAGGTTGTAGAAGTTTACCTAGTGTTAGTATATTCCTCATAGTCGCACCAAAGTATAGGGGATTGGGATACGTGGCACCACCTCGATTGGGAGAGTTGGTGAGTCGTTGCGTGATCTCATCCTCGGGATCCCAAAAGCAGAGCAGCACTCCCTTGTTTATTAGAATTGATATCCTGGTTTTTAAAGACATGCATACCATTAGCTTTGACTTGAATATGTTGTCTTGATAACATGTTGTTGATATATTACGTGTTATGTTGCTTTTACTGGGAATGTCATTCTCACCGGTTTATCCGGCTATTGCTTTGTTTTGTTTGTGTACTTGGCAACAGGTGGGGCAGGATCAAGTCAGCGAAGACCCGGTTAGCAGCAAGAGGGAGTGTTAGTCGTGAGACTCGGTTTAGAATTCGTGTCAGCATGTTTACCTAGTTATGTTGGAATATGTTTAGATATCGAACTTCGTTGTTATGTTGTATTGATTATGCGAGCCTTCTAGTTGAATGTTGTTGTGGCTCGTCCTATACTTTGAACAGATTGTTAAACTCTAGAACTGCTTATACTAGTTGAAGTAATTGAGTTTGCAATGCATGTTTATGTTTTGAAGTATTGAATGGCTTTGAATAGAATTAGTTAGCCTTGTTCTGTTTTCTGTTTTTTTTCTGGGCAGAGGGCGCGCTCGATTGCACGAGTTCGTAGGATCGAGTGCGGCCCTTCATTTTGTTGAGGCAGAGAATTCCATATTTTTTTGTGCGCTCGATCCTACGAGTTCATAGGATCGAGCGCAAGGCTTGTTTTCTCCGGAAGAACTTGAGGCATTTTTAGTGCGCTCGATCGCACGAACCCTTTAAAAAAAAAAATTCTTGCCTTGTTTTTAGTCTTGTATCTTGTATGCTTATTACTTGTTTAACTCAAGATTAGATGTTTAGAACCGAGGTCTCACACAGCGCCTTGTAGTTTTGGCGGATTGACAGACTGAAATCGTTTCAGCAGTTTTTCCATCGGATTTGCATCACCACTCATCGTATCAACAGACGTACTACCCTATCCTAGTTTAGGTGCTGTTTCTGGTACCTGTGCAGCATTAGTCTGTTCTGTCTGATTCACTGCCAAAGTATGTCTCGTAGTCGGTGCTGGTCGGGGAGGCATATCTGATAATCAAACAGATTAGTGCACAATTCATCATCATATCATAACACAATGCGGTTTCAGTCTTCCTCTGATTAGCACAATTAAGACTTTTTAAGAGATCGAATCTGATTCAGTCTCAGTCCAACATGCTCCCCATCATATCAGATAACAAATAACATGCAATTCTTAAAGCTGTAAATCAATGCAGATAATAAACATGCTTCAAGAATAAATAAACAATCATAATAGAAGACTTGATCTACCCCGCTCATCTATTCTCAGTCCGAGAAACTTATTGCTCTGATACCACCTGTTGTGGGGACCTCGTGTTGCTAATCTCATCTTAGGACAATTAATGATCAATTAACAATTAATCAAACAATAAAGGAATAATAAAACCAAGAGCTAATTTTTTTTAAACATAGCACCTCGCTCAATCGGTTGAATTCATCCGATTGAGCGAGCTAAAAATCTCAGCTCTCGGGTCTGAACATATTTTGGCCTCGCTCGATCGGTTAAACTCACCCGATCGAGCGAGCCCAAAGTTTCAATTCTCTGTTTTGCAAATCTCAAGGCCTCGCTCGATCGGTCAAGTTCACCCGATCGAGCAGGCCATCAGTCCAGAAAATCTGTAGAATATATTTTTGCTGTCAAAGCTTGAAACTTGGCATAATTCATCAACAAACATGAATTCTAAACATGTTATACAATTTGAAAACATGCATACATACATGTAGTAAGTTTCTAGCATCAAGCCATGCTATTATTAAAACAAGCTAGTCGTTTCAAAGATGTTAAACTCACAAAATTCAACCAAACATCAAAAGTGTTTCATGTCTAAACTTCTCTTAACAAGTTTGATGTATTCTACAGTACAAATTCAGCTACAACCCGAGTTCTCACTTGCTACACTCTCTCCCAAGCTGTCAATGTCGTCTTTGACCAGCTCCTGCCCCCTCTGTTGCCATGCACACATACAAAACAAAGCAACAGTCGGATAAACTTCGGTGAGAACAAAATCTCAGTATAATCGACATATAAAGCGTTAAATAAATCCTAGCAACTCTAAACGTATCGACTCGAGAATAGAGTAAAATAACGCATATATCGAATATGAATTGATTCATCTAAAGTCGTTGCCATCAAGATTCGTAAACGATCCTGACATGGATATCCATCCATTGTAGCCATTCTTGACTCGAAAATAAGGTCGTCTCAGACCTTGGCAAATAAATCAATTCCATACATATCATATCAACAACATATCGAATTCAAAGATTCACTACCTGAAATGGATCGACAACATCAAATCAAATCAAAACGATAAACAAGTATGTGATTTTGGCGGGACAACTCAAGAAGCTTCATTCTCGAGTTTCAAATCCCTGACTTGCAATGTCGTCTTATACCTTCATATTTTATTGGTTTTGAATGCTTCAACTCTGAAACATAACATCAAAACATTCATATCAAACTTCATTCAACTCTATCAAGTCAAAATCGATTCAAAAGCATCAATATATCTTCAATCAAAAAAACTTCAAACCTCAAATTCGTCTTCTTCGGTTCGAATTCAAATTCTTGAGTCGTTATCCTTCAAACTAATCTGAAAGTGAAGAATAAAAATACTACAACGTCAACAACATCTCAAAGAACGTCTCAGCTCAATCATCAGCTATCAAAACAATCTCAAAACATGAATCGACGGCGTAGCGACTGAAAATCGGTAACCGACGAAATATCGAAATCAAATCTAACTATCAAATACTTTATTCATCAACAAAACATCATCATAATCTTCATACCAGCAGCTATAGGCACCAAATATAAGCTGGAAATCATGATTAAGTACAATAAGATAAACCCTTCGATCCGGTTTCGAATATATCACGCATATAACCTCAAGAACGCATACATAAATCATAAAATCTGATATCTGCGACATTTCAATCTTCAAACCATGCCGAAATAAGTAAAAACTTACACGAGATCGAAGCCCTCGTCCTAAGGATTTCAGAACACTTTTCGGAATCAAAATCAGACGATCGAATCAAAATTTACGGCGATTTGAAAATTGAAAAACAAAAGAAATATGAAGATCTCGGCTTCTCTGCTCAACCTTTCTGAATTGTATAATACATAGTCGCGTAACATGCTGATAATCTAAGAATAATCTGATAACTTCAATTATAATTGCAGTTTAGCCCCTCAATTATTCACTATTTGCAATTTGGTCCTCGGCCATTATTTTAATTCAATTTCAATCCTAAATAATTTAAGAATATTAGAATTTAAATCGAAACTCTAAATATTCCCAAATTAAATATACTCGGATTAAATTAAATAATCCCAAACCTTACATGAATAATATGTGATTTATGTTTTTTTTTATAGTTCTTACGTAAATTTGATAGTGGACAAGAGTAATATGGGGATAGAAATTCAATTTTAATCCCGATCAAAAAAAAATCAACACAGTGCCATTTTATTTTAAGTATTAAATATTCTTACATAAAAGTTACTTATCTCTCATATTATTTTTCAATTAATGAATTTTATCCTACGTATCAAGCGAGTCTTTTATTCAAAATTGAATCAAACCAAATTCATCTTCTTTTTATTCAAAAAAGAATCAAACAAAACAAAATATTAATATCTATAATTATTCATTACACTATAGTAAATGAGTGGTGTAGAGTAACCAACTCTATATATATATATATATATATATATATATATATATATATATATATATATATAATATTCTCGTGGTCCAATTGTAAATTATCATGTTGTTGCTGTTATAGAAATAAAGAAAAAAATAAATACTATAAATTATAGAAAAATGTTTAAATACGTTCAAATTTTTATTTAAAAAAACAGATTTTGGCATTTGAATAACTCTTAAAAATATTTTTAGAATTTTTAAATATTTATAAACAAAAGTATAAAAAAGCTAGAAGTTACGCTTGTGACGACCTCAAAATTCTTAATTTAAATAAATAAATAATTAAAATTGCTGACTATATATATATATATATTTTAAATATGTTAATAGATATTTAGAATAATATTAATAATAACAATAATAATCGGGGTATGGAATAACATGAATAAATAAAAATCATAATTTAAAAACAACTGGCAGAAGTTCAGTATCTTTACTCAACCAAAATAGTTAAATGCTGCATTAACTAAATAAATCTTTCCAAGCATACTTAAAAATATTCTGGCAGTCAGGAAAAACAAACTGACTCATAATAAAAAAAAAAAATATTTCTCAATTCTCAACAACACAATAAAATCATAATTATCCTTAAAATATTTCTTAAAATAATTGCGAAAACAGTATGGTCACGATTTGCACCGACACACGACCACCGCTGCTCGCCAGACTGCACCACTTAATATTCATTACCTGCATCGATAAAGTCCAGTGAGCCTAATGACTCAGCAAAAAATATCCGGATATAACAAGAATATATAACTTTATAAACTTTAAAGTGCACATTAAACATCAACTTTAAATCTTAAAACCTTTAAAACCTCAAGCATGCACACACAAGCACACAATCCTCATCCTTTACCTTCAAACTTTCAAACACGTCGCAAAAGAGACACGTCAACCTTTACCTTACACCTCATCACTTATCAAAACGCATCGCAAAAGAATACAATCTCAACACACACCAAACACATCACAAAGGGATACACCTTATCCACATAAAATTTATTTATTTTCTTGTGACCTGTGGCTCAAGAAACTTTCTTCAACTTTATAAATAGTCGTTTGATCAAGCATTATACAAAGATATCCAGGTTGGAGAGACATTATGACCCGAAGGCCTTATCCAACACTCTGTCAAACCTCAAGTGGCGGGACATTATGACCCGAATGCCTTATCTAGAGCTGTCAAACGGGCCAACCCATAGCGGGGTGGGCTGGCCCACCTAAAACCCACTTTTTGACGGGTCGAAGGCGGGCCGACCCACCAACCACCATCCCGACGGGCTGTAAATCCTCAACCCAATCCAACGCAAGGTGGGTTGCGGGTTAGGCGGGCCGGCCCGCGAGTTGGCTCACTACAAATAAAAATAAATAAAAATCATTATAATTAATTATAAAATTTATTTCATAAATAAATATCAATAGAAACATATTAATAAAAAAATTTAATTATTGATTTCATACGTGTAAATTTTATATAAAATAATTAATACAAAAAAATTCACAACTTTTATTAAAAAATATATATATCACAATAAAAATAAAAATAAAATAATAATTCTCCAGGCCCGCGGGCCTACGCGCGCTGGTCGCGAACCTATCTAGCCTTATTTAACACGCCGTCATGTGGAGATGCATTATGACCCGAAGGCCTTATCCAACACTCCGTTTGGCCAAGTTCCGGATTTCAACATAGAAGCCCAAAATCTTTCTTAATTGGCCAAGTTCCGGATTTCACATTTTTTTTAACAAAATAATTTTGATATAAAATAAAAAATTTCTTTAAATAGGAAAAGATATGGTAGGTAATAAGGCCGTGTGGGCCAACCTAACCGACGCCTATGGATCTCACTTTCGTCGCACGATCTGATCCCCCTCATCCAGCACATATGATATAGGGCACGCTAGTTTGGTTGCAGCTCACTATCTCACCTAACTCCATCCTATATACACATACATACATTGATAGCAAGATCCTTCATTCGATCCCATTTTGATCCGGATTCTTTGTTTTTTGTTTTTTGGGATGAAGGTGATCGAGAAGATCCGGGAGGCGTTTCCCGCTAATGGAAACACGGATAAGGTTGTGTTCTCGTTCGAGTTCTTCCCTCCCAAGACGGAGGATGGTGTGGACAACCTGTTCGAGCGGATGGAGCGAATGGTGGCTCACAACCCTGCATTCTGCGACATTACCTGGGGGGCTGGCGGATCCACTGCGGATCTCACGCTTGAGATCTCCAATCGCATGCAGAACATGGTGTGCGTGGAGACAATGATGCATCTTACGTGTACCAACATGCCTGTGGAGAAGATCGATCACGCCCTGGCTACCATCAAGGCTAATGGCATTCAGAATGTACTCGCTCTCCGTGGTGATCCTCCTCACGGCCAGGACAAGTTCGTCCAAGTCGAGGGTGGTTTTGCCTGCGCTCTCGATCTTGTAATTCCTTCATTTCTTCAATTATCTTCTTCTTATGTGTCGAATTCTCTGGATCCGTCTATAATTAATTGTGTTTCTGTTTGTTGGTTTGTTTTCAGGTTAGGCATATCAGATCCAAATATGAGGACTACTTTGGAATTACTGTTGCCGGTTACCCAGGTTTCTCTTACTCCTCCACTTGATTGCTTTCCACAAATAGCTATGTGTTCTTCTTTTACTCGTTCAAACATTAAATAACTCATCACTGTTTTAGTAAGTGCATTAATCACACAAGACTATTTAGAGCTCATTGATAACTTTACTCGAGTCAGTCACTGCTGCTATGTTTGAATTATGTACTGAGTGAAGCTATCTCTTTGCTTTTTTGAAAAACATGACGTTGCTAGCGCTCTGAATATCTGTAAATTTATTAACCGTGCCCTTTCTTTGATCCATCCAGAGGGACATCCTGATGTCATTGTCGATGGAATGGCACCTCTTGAGGCATATCAGAACGAACTTTCTTATCTCAAGGAAAAGGTTCTAAACGCAAATTTATTTTCTTACTAGTATATATATGATTGGATCAGATTATCTCAATATCATGATATCGGGTCAAGTTTTCATGCAGATTGTGATGTTCCTTTGCAGATTGACGCCGGTGGTGAAGTCATTGTAACTCAACTCTTTTATGACACAGATATCTTCCTCAAATTTGTCAATGACTGCCGTCAAATTGGAATAAAGTGTCCCATTGTGCCAGGTATTATGCCCATAAATAATTACAAGGGGTTCCTCCGCATGACTGGATTTTGCAAAACTAAGGTATGTGATGCACAGTGGAAGAGCCTAAGATCTTTCTGTTTGATTGCTTCATAGTTGGTGGATTCCTAAGTTGTTATCATCCATAGTTTTTATTGGTTCTTGGGATTTTTATATATTTATATATATATTTTTAATAATATAATATATATATACACACACACACACACACACGAAAATACCCTTTGAGTGTTCATGAGGGCATAGAAAATCGTCTCCTGCACATAGAACTGAAATTTACTACAAGAAGCTTCATATGTGCTTGTAATGGGCCAAATTATGCTTGTCCCGGTGCAATACAAAGAAATCACCTATTGAAGATTTTTTTTTTTGGGATAGGAAAAGAAATATATTTATAAAGATATAAGAGTTAATAATTACAAAAAATGGATGAGAGGTCCACAAAAAAAGAGATAAAAGCCCGAGTCAACTTAGCATAATATAAGATTCCAGTCCTTATACAAATCTTTAATCGAAAAGTCTATGAACTCCTTAGTCTTTGAGCTCCAAAACGAGACCATGAATTTTATCTTGCCCCCGCAACTGCCATCGGATTCTTCCACATTATAAAAAATTTTCGTGTTTCTCTCCAACCAAACCATCCGACAAACTCAATGAACAAACTCGACCCAAAAGATTTTACCCGTCCTACCCAGATTACATCCAAGATTTGCTTCAAATAAATCCCCAACTTCAAATTTAAAACATGATGATTCTCAATGATCAGCCTGTAAGTCACCCCATAGAGTGTGATCCATAACTCAGGACCATAAAATACTAGTGGAATAACCGGAAAAGTTCATTTAGGTGTTGCCATTATACAGAAAAAT